>NC_066543.1:10353728-10376228 GCF_024679095.1 Eriocheir sinensis
GAAGATAGAGCAGGAAGAGAAGAAGGCAGGAAAGGAGAATTGAAGAAAAGAGAAAGAAAACAGAAGAAGTAGGAAGAGGAGGAAGAGAAATGAGGGGAAGAGGAAGAGGAAGAGGGGTTAAGGAAGGCAAAGAAGACAAACAAAACACACACACACACACACACACACACACACACACACAGATAAAGAAACGCAAGACAGGGCGCCATTGGTCTTATCGTCATCATCAGCTGATTCTTATCTCTCAGGAGGAAAGGAGGGAGGGAGGGAGGGAGAGAAAGGAAGGAAGAGGGGGGAGGGGGGGTAAAGTTATGGTGGTGGTGGTGGTGAATATAATGTGGGCGTATTACCATATTGTTCTTTTTTCACCACCATCTCTACTACTACTACTACTACTACTGCTACTACTACTGGTGCTGCTACTAATACTTTTTTGCTACAGTTTCTACGAATACTATTGATTGCCATTAGATGCAGTAGAAGTAGTGTTAGCGGTAGTAGTAGTAGTAGTAGTAGTAGTAGTAGTAGTAGCATTGTTGTTGTTATTGATGTTGTTGTTTAGCTCCATTCAAACCCTATTCGGATGTTGGCATTTGTTTGTGTACATACTTTTGTTGTTTTCGTATTACTCAGATGAATACTACTACTACTACTACTACTACTACTACTACTACTACTAATAATAATAATAATAAGAAGAAGAAGAAGAAGAAGAAGAAGAAGAAATCAAATATTATATCAGCATAAATTTTATTATCAAGACAGTATTAATATATTACTCACTGTTGTCAAAACTAAATTAAACACACACACACACACACACACACACACACACACACACACACACACACACACCACTAACTCCAAATTCCCTAGAAGCTGCTGACACACACACACACACACACACACACACACACACACCACTAACTCCAAATTCCCTAGAAGCAGCTGCTGACACACACACACACACACACACACACACACACACACACACACAAGGCGAGACATATCAAGTTGCACTCTGCCAGTTCCACCTTATCTTTGGCCTCGATGTAAACTGATGACTGACTGACTGACTGATATGCTAGACTGAATTGACTGCTCCGTTGGACTGTGGGCGGCTGACTGACTGATCTATATACTGAGTGACTGATACATGACTCAACTAAACTGATCAACTTGACTGACTTGACGAATTCATTCAGTCAATACACAGTCAGCAACACAATTCCCTTCAGTTAGTCACCAAACGTTTGACAAATAATTGACTCTTGATTGACTGACCGAGTGGAAAGATGCATGAACTGTTGACTGGTTGACTGACTGAGACGCTACTTAAAATAACGACCCACTTATTAACTGACTCATCCAACCCGCTGACTAACTAACTGATAAACTGACAAGACTGGCAATAGACTGTTTAACTGGACGCCTTGATAAGCAAATGAATGACCCTTGTGTTTGCTGTGTGTGTGTGTGTGTGTGTGTGTGTGTGTGTCGGTGGGTGGGTGGTTGGGTGTGAACGAAATTCTTGCCTGTCTGCCGCACACACACACACACACACACACACACACACACACACACACACACGCCGCATGTTTGTTCAGGGCCCAGAATCGTGTTTGCCTCTCACCAAATTCACGTCTTCATTATAATCAACGTCTTATTAGCCTTTCTTTTTTTTTTTCTTTTTTTTTTACGTCTATTTTTTTTTTTGTTTCCCTCCTATTCTCTCTTTTTTTTCTCCTTTTCCTTTTATTCCTCTTGCCTTTTTGTTCTTCTCGTTTTTTTTCTTGTTAATGTTGTTCTCTCGTTTTCTTGTTCTCGTATTTTTTTTATCCTTTTTTACTTATTTTTTTCCCCTCGTCTTCCTCTTCCTGTCCTCTGCATCTTCACTTTTTCTCCTCTCCCATTTTGGTCTTATTTCTCGTTTTTTTCGTTATTCCAGTTTTTTCCTCGTTTTCTTCTTTTATTAGTTATCTTCCTCCTCCTTCTCTTCCTTTTTCTGTCCACTGCATCTTCGCCTTTTTTTCTCCTCTTCCTTTTGGTCTTATTCAGTATTCCGGTTCTCCTTTATCGGGTTGTTTTTCTTCGTATCCTTTATCTTCCTTATTCTTTTTCTCATCCTCCTCTTTTTTTCTCCTCCTTCTTCTCCTCTTCCTCTTCCTCTTCTTTCTCTCCTTCCTCTTTCTCTTCCTCCTTCTTTTCTCATGCTCCTCTTTTATTTTCTCCTCCTCCTCCTCCTTCTCCTCCTTCCCTTCCTCCTCCTCTTCTCCTTCCTCCTCTTTCTCTTCCTCCTCCTTCTTTATCACATCTTTTCGCTCTTCTTCCTTATCACTTCATCGAGTTTCTTTCCTTCTATCGATTTCCTCGTTTGGTTTTTAGCGCGCGTGTGTTTGCATTGATCAAGGGCGTGTTTGTGGCGCTCACGGGGAGGGTGTTTGTGTTCGAGGAGGAGGAGGAGGAGGGGGGGGGGAGCGGCAGGAGGAGGAGGGGAGATATCAGCAATGATAGCATTATTTACACTCCAAGGAAGCTGATAACGGGGTCGATTTTTTTTTGCTTCTTTTTTATGATTCTCTCTCTCTCTCTCTCTCTCTCTCTCTCTCTCTCTCTCTCTCTCTCTCTCTCTCTCTCTCTCTCTCTCTCTCTCTCTCTCTCTCTCTCTCTCTCGCTATGTCCTTATCAGTACTGAGGTCGTTATGTGTTTTTTTCCTCCTCTTTCTCCTTCTCCTCCTCCCCCTACCCCTCTGTCCCTCCTCCTCCTCCTCCTCCTTCCCTTCCTCCTCCTCCTCCCCCTCCTCCTCCTCCTCCCCGCGCGGCCTGATAAGATAAGGCGATAGGAGAGGTCGGACTGAGCATGTTGTGTTATCGGAGTCTGGCTGCACGGAGGGAATTCATGGAAGGCGAGGACAGATACGAGAATCTTTACCCTCCTCCTCCTCCTCCTCCTCCTCCTCCTCCTCGTCTTCCTCCTTGTTTTCGTCATCATCTTTTTTCTCTTGTGTTGTTTGTTTGTTTCCGTTTCGCCTTTCCTTCCTTTTTTAATCCTTTTTTTTTTTGTTTTCCTTCTGATGTTTTTTTTTTGTTCGTATACCCTCCTCCTCTTCCTCTTCCTCCTCCTCCTCCTCCTCCTCCTCCTTCTTCTTCTCTTCCCTTTCTTCCTTTCCCCCCTTCTCCTTATCGTCATCGTCGTTTTCTTCTCATGTTTTTTCACCTCCTTCGTTTTCTTTATTTTCCACAATTTTCTGTTTTTTGTGTGTTTTTGTTTTCAGTATTTAGTCTACGCGTCATTTTTTTTTTCCCCTAAATTTCTCTCTCCATTTTTCTTCTGTTTTCTTCTTCTGTCTTCTCCTGTTTCATCACTTTCTTTCTTCTGTCTCTTCTTTTTCATCATTTCCTTCTTTATTTTGTCACTGTCATTTTCTGCTCCTACTTTTTCTCATCTACCTATTTTCTTTATTTCTACTTTCTCCTCCTTTTCCTTCTCCTCCTCCTTTTCCTTCTTCATCCCTGTCCTTTCCTATCTTTCTTTTGTCTTCTTCTGTTTCATCATTTCCTTCTTTATTTTGTCACCGTCATTTTCTGCTCCTTCTACTTTTTCTCATCTACTTTTCTTCTTTATTTCTACTTTCTCCTCCTCTTCCTTATCCTCCTTCTTTTCCTTCTCCTTCATCCCTGTCCTTTCTTATCTTTGTCTGTCATATCTCATTTTTGTTTTCCATCTTTCTTCATGTTATTTCTCTTCACTTCCTTTCTTTTCCTTTATCTTTGTTTCCTTCTGATTTTTCCTTTTCCTCTTTGTCTTTTTCCTTCACTTATTTTCTTCTAGTTTTTTTTTTATATTATAGTTGTTGTTAGTTAATAAGAGTTTATGAGGGGAGAGAGAGAGAGAGAGAGAGAGAGACAGAGAGAGGAAATGGGTGTTATCAGCGAATCAGCTTGTTAGTGCGCCTCTTATCGCCCCTTATCACCTCTCATAACTAGGGGTCAGGAGTCACATACCTCTCCTCCCCCCCCTCCTCCTCCTCCTTCCCCTCCTCCTCCTCCTCCTTCCCCTTTTCCTCCTCCTCATGTCTTTTTCGCCTCCTGTTTTTTTCCTTCATCGTTTCCTCTTTCTTATCTTTTCGTCTTTATTTTTTTTTCCTTCTGACTCTTCCATTTTCCTCCTTTTAGTTGTTTTTGTTTTTTTTCATATTATTGTTATTTCTGTTTATCATTCTTCTTGTTTTCCTTTTCTCCTTGTTGTTGTTGTTGTTGTTGTTGTTGTTGTTGTTGTTCTTCGTCTTCGTCTTCTTCGTCTTCGTCTTCTTCTTCTTCTTCTTCTTCTTCTTCTTCTTATTATTATTATTATTATTATTATTATTATTATTATTATTATTATTACTGTATCTCCCTGTTTATCTTTCTTTCTCCTGACATAATAACTTTTTCCAACGTTCCACTTAACACACACACACACACACACTTAAATTAGCACTTCCGTTTCATGTATTTTTTTCTTTATCTTGTATTTTACTCCTGTTTTATCTTTTCCTTTTTTCCCATTTTCTTTTTTTTTTGCGAGAACGTGAAGAAAATGTGTATGAGAGAGAGAGAGAGAGAGAGAGAGAGAGAATGACACGTGCTAGGAGAGATAGGAATCATTGACCTTGAAACGATAAGGAACACCTGCTACTGCTTATATGACCCCCGTCCCCCCCCCACCACCACCCCCCTCTCCCCCCCCCCCTCCACCACCCTGATCCTCACCTTTTTGTTACTACTACTTCTACTGCTACCACCACTACTACTATTACTGCTACTACTACTACTACTACTACTACTATTACTTTTTTTTTTCAATATACACAATATAAATGATACCTCCACCCATGTTTATTTTCTCTACTACTACTACTACTACTACTACTACTACTATCTCCTCTACCTGGCCTCCTTTCTTTACCCTCATTGTCGTAGCAGCTGTCAATACTATCACCTCATCTGTCACCACCTGTACACTCTCTCTCTCTCTCTCTCTCTCTCTCTCTCTCTCTCTCTCTCTCTCTCTCTCTCTCTCTCTCTCTCTCTCTCTCTCTCTCTCTCTCGGAAATGGCAGCTTTAATTCTCCTGTTATAAAAATCTTTCTTCATTTCCTCTGCAGGTAAGTGACTGAGAAGCTCATCCAGGGCGGCGCGTGAGTATACCGGAGGAGGAGGAGGAGGGGGGGAGAGGGGGAGGAGGTAGAGTGAGTTAGGAAAAGGGGGGGTAGGGGGAGTTGAGAGAGGGAGAGGAAAGGGGGGGGAGGAGGGGGTTAGAGGGTAGAGTGAAGGAGGGAAATGGGAGAGAAGGATAGAGGGAAAAAAAAACGTGATGTGTAATGATGAGAGGGAAGAAGAGAGAGTGAGGGCGTTGAAGGAGGGGGGGGGATGGGGTTAGAGTGAAGGAGGGAGATTATAGGGGAAGCGAGGGGAGGAAATGGGGGAGAAAGAAGTGGGAGAGGGACGGAAAGGGTGACTTGTGTATGCAATCTTGAGAGGGAAGGAGAAATGGAGGAGGGGTGGAGGGAGAGAGGAGAGATAAAAGAGCGAATAAGGAAAGGGAGGCAAGTGTGGGGGAAGGGTTGAGAAGGGGAGCGACGATAAGCTGTAGGAAGTAAGAAGGGGGAAAGGGAGAAGGGAAGAGAGGGAGGAAGGGAGACAGATGAGGAATAATGAAGGAAGGGATTGGAGAGGGGAAAAGAGGGAGGGAGATGGAGAGGTAAGGAAGGAGGAAGAGAGGAATGATTGAAGGGGAAGAAAATGGGAGAGGTAAAGAGAGGGAGAAATGGAGGGAGAAAGGAATGATGGAAGTAGAGAGAGAATGGGAGAGGTGAAAAGGAGGGAGATAAAGAGAGAGAGAGAGGGAGAGAGGGAGGAATGATCAAAGGGAAGCTGTGAGAGAGAGGAATGAATAATGATACTTGCAATGTGGAAGAGGGAAGGGAGGAGGAGAGGGGGAGGTAGGAAGAGTAATGAAGGGATGAAGGGAAGGGGGAAGGGGGAAGGGAAGGTGTGGTTGTTGAAGGGATGGTCAGAGTAAGATGTAAGGAAGGGGGATTGAAGGGGTGAAGTGACAGGTAGATAAGGAAGGGAGGGAAGGAAGGGGAATGCAAGGGTTTAAGGGAGCAGTGTAATGAATATGTTAAGTAAAGGGGGAGAGGGAAGGGAGGTAAGGAAGGGGAATGGAAGGTATAAAGGAAGTGTAATGAGTATGTTAGGTAAAGGGAGATTAGTTCGGTAAGGAAGGTAAGGGAAGGGATTACAGGTGAGTTTGATGGGCAAGTGACAGGTAAGAGAGATTTAGGTAAGCAGGGAAAATAAGGAAAATGATGAATACAAATAAAAAGAGAAAAGAGAATAGATAAAATAAGATAAAATAAGGAAGGAGAAATAAAAAAGGTAATAATTTGATGTAAGATGTAAAGGAATAGACTAAATAGGAGGGAAGGAAGGAAGGAGGAGAATACAGATTTGATTGGTGGGCAGTTGAAAAGAGACAGTAACATAAGTAAGCAAAAGTAGTAAGGAGGAAAAAAAAAAAAAAAAAATAATAGAAATAAACTAACATTAAAAAAGAAAGTAAGGAAACTAATAATTTGATGTAAGATGTAAAGTGTTAAGTGGATGTGTTTGGAGAATTAGGTAAGCAGGAGGGAAGGTTAGGAAGGTAAGGGAAGGGAAGGGAAAGGGTTATCTCGAATTGTCTGTCCAAGGAAAGGTACATAGGCTAGATGGACAAACAGGAAAGGTAAGGCAAAGGGATGGGTAAGGTTATGGGATAGTGTTAGGAATACGGGTTAAGGTAAGCGAACGGGAAGGTAAGAAAGGAGTATGAAAAAAGGGTTATAGAATGTTAGGAGGTAAGGAGAAGGTAAGTTAAAGGAAGGTAAGGGAGGTCACTGAAAAAAAGGGCTATGGATTAATAGGTAAATAAAGAAAAGGAAGCGAAGGGAAGGAAAGGGAAGGGAGGAGACTGAAAAAAGGGTTATAAAATGATGGGCGAAAAAGGGAAGGGAAATAAAGGGAGAGGAAGGGAAGGAAAGGGAAGGGGGGAGACTGAAAAAAAAGGGTTATAAAATGATGGACGAAAAAGGGAAGGGAAGGAAGTAAAGGGAGAGGAAGGGAAGGAAAGGGAAGGGAGCACAATGAAAAAAATGGGTTATACAATGATGGGTAAATAGGGGAAAATAGGGTAAGATAAGGTAAGGATATTAAAGGAAGGTAAAGGCAGGTAAGGTAAGGTTAGGTAAGGTAATGAAAGTGAATAATAAAAAGGGTTAGAAAATAGTTTAAATAATAAGAGAGAACGAGATGGAAGGGGAAGGTAAGCAGGGAAGGTAAGGGAAGGGGAGGGAGGGGGAAGGGGAAGGGGGTTAGGAGGCTTATCAAAAGGGGGGAGGTTGCGGACTTGGGGAAGAAGAAGAAGAAGAAAAAGAAGAGGAGGAGGAGGAGGAGGAGGAGGAGGAGGAGGAGGAGGTAAAGGGAGAGTGGGAAGGAGGGACAACCAGATGGAGGAAGTAGAAGGGAGGAACAGGGAGTGGAGGGGGGAGGAGGCTTATCAAAAGGGCGGGGGGGGAGGTTGCGGACTTGGGGAAGAAGAAGAAGAAGAAGATGAGGAGGAGGTAAAGGGAGAGTGGGAAGGAGGGACAACCAGATGGAGGAAGTAGAGGGGAGGGACAGGGAGTGGGGGGGGGGGAGGAGGCTTATCAGGAGGGGGGCTCGAACTGGGGACAACACGACACAAGGATCAGATAAGCCCGCGACGCCCACAGCCCGAGGTGCCGATCTAATTTATGTGGCCCCGCGACCTCGGCCCCCCGCCCCCCACCCCCTCCCCCCTAAGCCTGATACACGGCCTCCTCCTCCTCCTCCTCCTCCATACCCTCGTCTTCACTATCTACATTCACAATATCCTCCTCCTTCTCTTCCTCCTCCTCCTCCATACCCTCGTCTTCACTATCTACATTCACAATATCCTTCTCCTCTTCCTCCTCCTCCTCCTCCTCCATACCCTCGTCCTTACTATGTACATTCACCATATCCTCCTCCTTCTCTTCCTCCTCCTCTTCCTTTGTATCCTTGTTTTATTCCTCCTTGTTTTCCATTTACTTTCATCTTTTTTCCGTCATCATCTTCATTCTTCTTTTCTTCTCCCTCCTCCCCTTCCGCCTCCTCTTCTTTTGTATCCTTGTTTTATTCCTCCTTGTCTTCCATTAACTACTGTCTTTTTCCGTCATCTTCTTTCTACTTTCTTCTTCCTCCCCCTCTTCATCTTTCCTGTTTTCCTCCCTCTATTTTTCTTTATTCTTCTTTTCCACCAAATGTCGTTGCAACAGGTGTGAAAAGAAATGCAACAAAGGGAAATATTGGGAAATGGAAGAGGATGGGAGAGAGAAGAGGAGGAAGATATAGGATGGAGAAGGGGTGAGACAAGGGAAAGCCCGGAGGAGAAGGAGGCAGGATTGGTGGAAAGGATAAGAAGGAAGGGACAGAATGGGGAGGAAAGGGATGAAAGGGAAAGGAATTATGGAAAGACGAGTAAGGGAAAGTGGAAGGGAAGGGAAGAGAGAGGGAGGAGGAAGGCAGAATGGAAGAAGGGAATGGGAGGAAGAGGAGAGAGAGTGGTGAGAGTAGTCTGAATGGGTGGAAATGGAGAAGAGGAAGGGAAGAGGAAAGGAGAGAAAAGAGATAGGGAAGAGAAGGTAAATGATGGGAAAGGAAAGGAAGATGGGAGAGATGGGGAGGAAGGGGAGAGAAGAGGTAGGAACATTGAAAAGGAAGGAAGTGAAATGGAAGGGAGGGGGCAGAGGAAGGGGAGAAAAATTACGGAAGTTTAAGGAAGGGAGGAAAGAAAAGGGAGGGAAAGGAAGGGAGAGAGAAGGAGGGGGAGAGGAGAAGGGAGGCCAGAGAAAGGGGAGAGAAGAGTTAGGAAAGGTTTAAGGGAGGGGAGGTAAGAAAAGGGAGGGAAGGGAAGGAGAAGGAGAGAAGGAGGGGGGAGGAGAAGGGAGGCAAGAGGAAGGGGAGAGAAGAGAAAGGAAAGATTTAAGGGAGGAGAGAGGGAGAAAAGGGAGAAAAGGGAAGGGGGAGAGAAGAGTTAGGGAAGATTCGAGAGGCGAGAAGGAGAGGGGGAGGAGAAGGGAGGCCAGAGGAAGGGGAGAGAATAGTTAGGAAAGGTATAAGGGAGGAGAGAGGGAGAAAAGGAGGGAAGGGGTTTAAATCAGTCAGCTCAGACAAGCAACACTCCCTGCCTGATAACGCTCCAGTCACCGGTCAGTCGATCAATCAGTCAGTCGCCAGTCAGCCAGTTAGTCAGGCGTGGCATTCTTCCTCACCCTGATCCTTCCTCACTCAATCAGTCAGGCAGTCAAGAGGTCAGTTACCCACCCAGTCAGTCAGTCAGTCAATCCAGTCAGTCAGTCAATGGATCCGGCAAAAAAAAGAAGAAATAGAAAAAAGAAAAGGAAGAGGGAGAAAGAAGAAAAGAAAAAAAAGAGAAGGAAGATGGAAAGGTCAAAGATAAAAGAGGAAAAGGATGAGAAATAGGAAATGATGAGGGAAAAAAATATTCAACATCATATCCATTAAGTCTTTGAACCAGTCACTCAGTAAGTCAGCTAGTCAGGTCATCTTATTGCGTCAGTCACCTAATCAGCCAGTCAGCCATCTTCCCATGTAGCCAATCAGTCAGTCATTTACCCAGTCAACCAGTTAGTCCATTTGCTTTTCAGTTAGTCATTTCAGCTTAGTCACCAATTAGCCAGAACATCAGTTAGTCATACCCGGTTAGCCAGCCACTCAGTAAACCAATCAGACATACACTCATCCATCCACCCAATTGATCCAACCAGTCACTCAGCCATCCATCCATCCAACAACCCAGTCAGTCAGCCAGCATTCCAGGTATCCAATCTTTTCAATCAGTCAACCTTTCAACCAATCATTCAATCAGCTAGCTAGTCAGTCCTCTAGTCTACCCAGCCAATCAGTCAATCAGTCAGCATTCCAGGTATACAATCTTTCCAATCAGTCAACCCTTCAACCAACCAGTCAATCAGCTAGCTAGTCAGTCCTCTAGTCTACCCAGCCAATCAGTCAATCAGTCAGCATTCCAGGTACACAATCTTACCCCAATCACTAGTCAGCCCTTCACCCAACCAGTCAGCCAGTCCCTCAGCCAGTCAGTCAGCCGGTCCATAGGTAAGCCAGTCAGTCCGCCACGCCACGCCACGCCACCTGGCCAGTTAGCTAAGCAGACATTTAGATTCCAGTCCGCAGTCCCGCCGGTCCATTAGTCCAAATGTTAGGCAATCAGTTTATCATTTAGTGAGGCGGCTAATGAATCTCCCATTTAAGGGCTCATCTGATTGCCCGACCTGCTACTCGTACAGGTGAACAGGGGATATCGGTTCGCTCTTATTCATAGGGGGGCGGGGGGTGGGGGGGATAGGGGGAGGGGAAAGAGAGGTAGGTAGTGATCTGTCTGTCTGCTGGTTATGGGGCTGGTGGTGGTGGTGGTGATGGTGGGTGGTGCAGGAATTAGAAAGGGGATAGTCTTGTGGTTCCTGATGTGGAGTGGTGGGAATGGTTGGTTGGTGGCTGGTGATGGGTGGGAGGGTGGTAATGGTGATGGGTTGGTTGGGGATAGGGAAGGGCTTAGGAGGAAGGGGAATGGAGGGGAAGGGTGGTGAAGGTGAGAGTGGGTTGGGAGAGGAAGGGGAAAGGAAAGGAAAGGGTGTTGGGTGTTATTGTAGTGGTAGGGTGAGGAAATGGGAAGGGGAATTTAAATGGGTTCGGAAAAGGGGTGAGGAAGAGAAAAAAAGGGAGTTCAGGGAGGGAAATGGAAAAAGGATAGGAAAAGAAAGGAGATGAAAAAGAGAAAAAAATAAGTGAGGAAAGAGAGGGGACATAGTGAAGGGGAAGGAATGAAATGATGAAGGAAAGATGAGTGTAGAAGAGAAAAAAGGGGGAGTTAGTGAGAGGGAGGAAGAGATAAAGGAGGAGAGGGAATGAGAGGGATGGGAGTTAAGGGACAGGAAGTTGGGTGGAGAGGGTGGAGAAGAGTGGAGGAGGAGATGGGGAGTAAAGTTTAGAGAAGTGGGAGTCCTTGATGTAACAGGAGGGGGGGGGGGGGGAGAAGCCCGGTGGATTAAACGTAAAAAAAAATATGTATTATCTTTTCTTTCATCCTGTCTCTCCACCTTCCTTCCTCCTCCTTCCCTCTCTCTCTCTCTCTCTCTCTCTCTCTCTCTCTCTCTCTCTCTCTCTCTCTCTCTCTCTCTCTCTCTCTCTCTCTCTCTCTCTCTCTCTCTCTCTCTCTCTCTCTCTCTCTCTCTCTCTCTCTCTCTCTCTCTCTCTCTCTCTCTCTCTCTCTCTCTCTCTCTCTCTCTCTCTCTCTCTCTCTCTCTCTCTCTCTCTCTCTCTCTCTCTCTCTCTCTCTCTCTCTCTCTCTCTCTCTCTCTCTCTCTCTCTCTCTCTCTCTCTCTCTTCTCTCTCTTCCTCTCTCATCTTTCTCTCCATTCCTCATTCTTCTTCTTGCTCTCCTTCCTCCTTCCCTCCTCTTTCTCTCCCTCCCTCCCTCCCTCCCTCTGCCCTCCTGACCCCACTTAGAACATGACGTTTAACTCTATCTTGCCAATTCTGTCTTCCCCCTCTGCCTCCCAGCCCACTTAGAACATGACGTTTAACTCTATCTTGCCAATTCTGTCTTTAATGTATATGATTTTCTCACCTCCTCTGTTTCCTCCTCCTCCTCGTCCTCCTCCTCCTCCTCCTCCTCCTCCTCGTCCTCCAAGGTAACAAATTATAACCTTGACATTTTTCTCACCTCAGTATCCACCCTCCTCCATCTACCCCTCCTCCTCCTCCTCCTCCTCCTCCTCCTCCTCTTCCTTCTGTTCATTTCACTGCTGACTGTAAGAATACCTCGAACTGGCTGACTGACTGACTGACTGCCTGACTGACTAACGAATGACCGACTTGCTGACCTACCCAAGCAAAATATGACAAAAAAACTATCTAATGACTGACTGATTGACTGAACGGTTCATAAGATCTTGCCTGTCTCGGTTTTCTAATTAAATGGCTGCTTGACTGACAGATAGATAGACAGATGGGTAGGTAGATAGATAGATAGATAGACAGATGGGTAGGTAGATAGATAGAAAGATAGATAGAGAGCACTTTATTTGGAACCTGCATTATTTTTTCCCTCCATCTATCTCTATATCTATCTTCCATTATCTTGATCTCATTCACCCGGCAATCATTCTTACACAACCTCCTCCCATTTTCTTAACACCACCACCACCACCAACAACAACAACACCACCACCACCAACAACAACAACAACAGCCAATACCTCCACTCCAGTCAGGTTATATGCAAGGTGGTAAAGGGGGGCGAGGGGAGGAGAGAGAAAGAGGGTGGAGTGAGAGACTGGGGGAGGGTGGAAGATTATGAGCGGAGGGTGGGGAGAAAGTGGGAGAGAGAGAGAGAGAAAGAGCTTTTAAGATTCAATTATTGGACTTCGTAAGATTGTGTTGATTGTCTAATGCTGAAGCGAGGTCAGTTTGCGAGAGAGAGAGAGAGAGAGAGAGAGAGAACTAACCAAAAGTGAAGGGATGTTTGTTTGCGTGTAGAATAAAAGGTAAAAGGTGAGAAAAGTTTAAAAAAATGGTGAGAGAGAGCAAATACGAGAGAGAGAACGAGTTTCCCTGACCTGTGCCGGCGAGTCGTGATGCTGAGGGCGATAAGCGGGTGATTGGGACAGATCTTAATTATGGACCAGAGATTGGGATCAGCGCGGCGGCATCGGCGTTACTCTTGCGTTGTCTGTGTCGGTCTGTCTGTCTGTTCACCCGCGCCCACCCACCGACCGATCCAGCCAGCCACCTCTCCGTATCTGTCTCTGTTTCTCTCTTTGTGTCTGTTTGTTCACTAGCGCCCACCCACCTACCTCTCATGCATCTCTCTTTCTCTTTCTCTCTTTTATTATTTATTTTCTCTCTCTTTTGTGTCTGTTGGGTGTTGTAGTAGTGGTAGGGTGAGGAAATGGGGAAATAGGTTAAGGGGAGGGGAATTTAAATGGGTTGGGAAAAGGGGTGAGGAAGAGAAAAAAGGGAGTTGTTTATTAAGCATCTCTGTCTGTCTGTCTGTGTCTGCCTGTCCGTGTCTGTCTGTCTGTCTGTTTTCTTTCCCTCTTTCATTGTCTTTGTTATGCCTTGTTATCGTTATTCTTTATATGTGTTCTTGTTTGTTTTATTTCCTTACTCAGTTTCTCTTCTTGTTTTTCTTGTTTTTATTTGCTTGCTTCTCTTCCTCATACTCCTCTACACATTTTTTTTCCTCTTCCTTCACCTTTTATTTTTCTTCTCTTTCTTTTTTCTCTTTCTCCTCAGTCTTCATTCTCGTTCTCTTGCTCCTCCACCTCCTCCTCCTCCTCCTCCTCCTCCTCCTCCTCCACCCCTTCTTCATTATCATCCTCGCCCTTATCGCCCTTGTCTCTTCTTTAATTATTGGTTTGTGTATTCTTCCGTTCATCTTAATTATCAGTTTGTGGGTTGCCTTAATGGCCGGTTGTGTGTGTCTGCTGGGCCACACCCGCTCTCTCTCTCTCTCTCTCTCTCTCTCTCTCTCTCTCTCTCTCTCTCTCTCTCTCTCTCTCTCTTGCTCTCTCTCTCGCTCTCGCTCTCTCTCTCTCTCTCTCTCTCTCTCTCTCTCTCTCTCTCTCTCTCTCTCTCTCTCGTGTTTTTGACAGAGAGAGAGAGAGAGAGAGAATATTTTTACTGTTCACTTTTCTTTAATAAGGATCTGAACTCACTGACTGACTGACTTACTAACAAACTGACTGAATAACCTACCAGACAGAGAGACTAATAACTTTGAACTGACTGACTAACCCAACTGCCTGACTCACTGACTGACTAACACACAAAATGACTGACTGACTAATCCAACGTACAGACTCACTGACTCACGCACATACTGACTAACCGGCTAACCAACAAACAATCTTACTGTATGCTGAAATAAATGCTAATAACAACACCGCATTTTCCCACCTCAAGACTTCAGTTTAATAGGTGTTGATTGGCTCGAGTCTTCACACCTATCCGTCTTGGCGCAGGTAACCGGCCCGCATTCTTCACCTTACCTGCGCGGGGCTGATGATGGCCGCAGATTTATAACAGCTGGCATCCATCACACCTTCTGACACCTTAACTTCGGCAGCTCGCTTCGTAATCTTCACATCACCTTCGTCTGATTTATGATTCCCGACATTAATCATCTGACTGGCTATTTATCTTTCACACG
This sequence comes from Eriocheir sinensis, assembly GCF_024679095.1. Taxonomy (NCBI): domain Eukaryota; kingdom Metazoa; phylum Arthropoda; class Malacostraca; order Decapoda; family Varunidae; genus Eriocheir; species Eriocheir sinensis. The sequence continues at coordinate 10,368,066 of NC_066543.1, forward strand.
TATGCATTGACCTGTTTTTTGTTTGTTTGTTTGTTTGTTTGTTTTGTTTTCCTCACCATTTGCCTTTTCATTCTACACGCAAACAAACATCCCGTTACTTTTTGTTACTCTTTTGTTTTGTTACTGAATGTCTGTTTTGGTGATGCGGGGTCTAAGGCTTTGTTACTTTTAAATTGACTTGCTGACTGACTGATTGACTGATTGACTGACTGACTGACTGACTGGAAGAGGTATGTTTAAGAGTTACTAATGTATGTGTGGAAATAACTACGCATGGAATTTGTATTTACGGTGGGGGATAGAGGAGAGGAGAGGAGAGGAGAGGAAGGGAGAGAAGAGAGGGATGAAGGGTGGAAGGGAAAAGGGTAGAAGGATGCCTATTGCTCTCCCTTCCTCCCTTCCTCTCTTTCTTCCTCATTATTATACGGATTGACACTTTCCCATATCTCTCTACTCTTCAATTGCTTTCCTTTCCTCCCTTCTTTTATCTCCCTTCTTCCTCTCTTCCCCATTCCCTCTTCTCTCTTCCCATCTTTCTTTTCTTCTTCCCCTCCAATCCTTCTTCTTTCCCTCCTTTTCCCCTTCCTTCCCATCCCCTTTGCATCTACTGGAGTACCGAGACAAAGAAATACAGGAGGGAGAGAAGGTAGTGAAGGAGGAGGAGGAGGAGGAGGTGTGAGGGTGGAGGGAAGAATTAAAACCAGTAGATAAGGGTCGTTGGAATGTTTAGTTACGTCTCTCTCTCTCTCTCTCTCTCTCTCTCTCTCTCTCTCTCTCTCTCTCTCTCTCTCTCTCTCTCTCTCTCTCTCTCTCTCTCTCTCTCTCTCTCTCTCTCTCTCTCTCTCTCTCCAGTTTTTTTTTTTTTTTTCTTATGGTCATCTTTGCACTCTACATATATTTCCTCCTTTTTCTCCCCCTCTTTCTCCACCTCCTCTGCCTCCTCCTCCTCCTCCTCCTCTGAACACAGGAGAATGACAAAAATGATTGCAGGGGTGAGAAACTTGCCCTGAGAGGATAGACTTAAGCATCTAAATCTGCAGTGTATGGAAAAGGGAATTTTTTTATTTTTTTATTTTTACGTCGCGGCCTATTGCTCCGGTAGGCTTCTTCCCGGTGGGCCCTGATGGTCGGCCCAGCCCGTTCTGGCGCAGGCGAGTGTTTATAGTGGCGCCATCTTGCGGTTGCGAGGAAACTTGATTGAAGTTTAAATGACTGAAGGGTTTTAATAACGGGAATGTTAATAAACTTTTGTTGGTAAAGGAGCCTGGTAGGGCACGTAGCAATGGGTTAAAGTTAGATAAATTCAGATTCAATTAAGCCATACGCAAGAAGTGGCTTACCAATAGAGTCGTGGATGAGTGAAACAGGCTTGGCAGTTATGTTGTGAGTGCCAATACCAAAGATGCATTCAAGAAGAGGTTGGAAAAATTCATTGGACGGTGAGGGAAGGTGGGGTGAGTTTACACAGTTCAACCGGCCTCTTATGTTACTCCTCCTTCTCCTCCTCCCCCCCCTCCTTCAGAACTGCTTTCCATCTGTCTTTACTACCGTGATAGCAATTGATCCTTTAGAGGAGGAGGAGGAAGAGGAGGAGTAACATACAGGCTTCTTCTTCTTCCTCTTGTCCCTTCATCTCCTCTTTGGAAAACACGAGGAATTATGGGTGAGAGGAAGAGTGGGTGACGAGAGAGAGAGAGAGAGAGAGAGAGAGTCTTATTTACACAACTGAGGCGCTGGACGAGACACTATCAGCTTCGTGTTTGTTTGTTTGTTGCGGGAAGTTCTTGCGGGGGTGTGCTTGTGGTGGTGGTGGTGATGATGGTGTTACTGATGGTGAGTAAATGAACGCCTACACCTCCTCCTCCTCCTCCTCCTCCTTCTCCTCCTCCTCCTCCTCCTCCTCCTCCTCCTCCTCCTCTCTCTTCTTCTTCTCCTCCTGTTCCTCCCTCATCTTCTACTATACTCTTCTTTCTCCTCCTGAATTGCCTCTCTTTTTCTTTTTTTCTCGCTTTTTTGTTCTTTTTTTCTTCTTTTTCTCCCTCCTCTTTTTTCCTTTTCCTCCTTCCTTGTATTTCCTTCATCTTCCTAATGCTACTTCTCCTTTTCTTCCTTCATCTCCTTCATTCTTTTTTTTTTTCTTTCTCATTTGTATTTCTGCTTCCTCTACTTCCTTCATCTCTTCCTCTTTATATTCCTCTCTCTTCTGCTTCCTCCTATTTCCTTCTTCTTCCTCCTCCTCTTCATAGTTCTCTTCTTCCTCTTCTTTCGTATTTCTTATTCCTCCTCCTTTATCTCTTCCTCTTCATATTCTTCTTTTTCCTCATCTTCGCATTTCCTCCCCTTCATTTTCCTCTTTCATATTCTTCATTTTCCTCTTCTCTTTTCATTCCCTTCATTTTCCTCTTTCATATTCTTCTTTTTCCTCTTCTCTTTTCATTCCCTTCATTATCCTCTTTCATATTCTTCTTTTTCCTCCTCTTCTCTGTTCCTTCCCTTCATTTTCCTCATCCATATTCTTCCTTTTCCTCTTCTTCGCATTTCCTCCCCTTCATTTTCCTCTCTTCCTCTTCCTTGTATTTTTGCTTCCTCCTTTTTCATCTCTTTCTTTTCATAGTTCGCTTCTCCCTCTTCGTATATCCTTCTCCTCCTTCATCTCTTCCTCTTCATATTTGTTTCTTCCTCTTCTTCGTATTTCTGCTTCCTCCTTCTTCTTCTCTTCCTCTTCGTACTTCTGCCTCCTCCTCCTCCATCTTTCTCTCTCTTCTCTTCGTCCTCTCTTCGTGTTTCTGCTTCCTCCTCCTCCATCTTTCTCTCTCTTCTCTTCGTCCTCTTCTTCGTCTTTCTGCCTCCTCTCCCTCCTCCTCCTCCTCGTCATCATCGTCCTGGCCGGAGTATCGACGCACAGTATCGCCACAAAGACACGAAACCTGTCTCAAAGTTCCGACTCCGCGTATTGACGAGTTCAGGACAAGATAAACAAACTTTGCCGCCGCCGCCACCGCTACTGACGCCGCCGCCGCCGCCCTCGTCCTCGTCATCACCACCAGCTATCATCACCGCGGCGGCCAAACGAATCACTCCTTCCTCCTCCTCTTCTTCGTCGTCGTCTTTTTCGTGTTCTTCGTTTTTTTTCTTCTTTTGGTTTTCTTTTTGTTCTTCTTTTTCTTCTCCTAATTCTTCTTGTAATTCTTCTTTTTCGTCTTTTTTGTCTTCCTCTAATTCTTCCTCTGTTTCTTTTTGTTTTTTCTGCCTCTTTTTCTTCTTTTTCTTCTTCTTCGTCTTTTTCGTGTTCTTCGTCTTTTATATCTTTCTTTCTTGTTTTCTTTTTGTTCTTCTTTTTCTTCCTCTAATTCTTCTTCTAATTCTCCTTTTTCTTCTTTTTCTTCTTCTTTGTCTTTCTCTAATTCTTCTTGTTTTTCTTCTTGTTTTTCTTGTTTTTCTTCTTGTTTTTCTTCTTCTTCCTCATCGTCATCCACAACTCTTAAGGACAACCTCGAGGGCTCAAGCCTTCACACTGGAAGGCAACAACACAGGACTTTGCTACACGTCTTTGCTACAAATCTTTGCCTCACGCCTTCAAACGCCTCACGAACTTCAGTATCGCCGATCCCTCCAAGTTTTTTGAGCGCCAGACGAACCCACGAACCAGAAAGAGCGGCCCACCGATTCTAGCAAAGCGATGCAATACAGTCCGTAGCATTAACCACTGGGACAAGGTTTCTGCGGATGTATTAAATGCGAACACGATCAACTCATTTCAAATTCATATTGGTCGCCATTTCGTTGTAGCAGGATTAAAATGAATGTTCCTCTACGAAAGTATTATCAAGTGCTTCGATCTTATCCCCAGGTTACTTAAGGGCCTCATCTATATTTCCTCTTTCCTTCCTTCTTTCCTTCCTTTCTTCCTTCCTTCCTTTCTTTGACGGCGTGAATAACTATATCAGGCAGCTCCGTCATCGGCTAACCTGCTTTCTGTTGCCTGCTCATCCATGTTTCTTCCTCCTCCTCTTCCTCTTCCTCTCCCTCTCCCTCCTTTTCCTCTTCTTCTTCTTCCTCTCCTCCTCCTCCTCCTCCTCCCCCTTCTCTTCGTCTCCTCATTATCACCTATCTACATCCTCACCGGAATAGTAAGGAGAAGGGAAGATGGAGGGGAGGTGGTGGTGGTGGTGGTGGTGGTGATGGCGGTGATTAGGTGTTGCAGGTTTGAGTGGCGTCGTTTGGGGCGGCCCGTCGGGAGGGAGTCGTTGGCGGCTTCATTTGGCGGAGTGGATGGTTCGAATAACGCCGTGAAGCCCCGCGAGGCCCCGAGACAGACGTTTAGGGTCGTGACGGCGGGGTTTACGAGCCACACCTGTCCACGGGGATTAGGCGTCTCACTTATCCACCTGTGCTCCTCCTCCTCTTCCTCCTCCCTACCTGAGCCCCACCCCTACCCCTTGCCCCCTCCTCTTTCTCCTATCTCTTTCTCTCTCTCTCTCCCTCCCTTATGCTATCATGTCCTTTGATTCCTTCCTTCTTTCCTTCTTTGATTTTTCTATCCTCTTCCTTTCCTCTGTTACCCTGTTCCTTCCTTCCCCAATTCCTTTTTTTTCCTCTTCTCTTTTGCTACCATGTCTCTTTCTCCCTCCCTTCCATCATTCTTTTCTATCTTCATTCTTCTTTTCACTTCATCGTTCCTTCCTCCCTTTCCACTATCTCTTCTTCCTTTCCTCTGCCACACCGTCTCTCTTCCTCCTCTTTTCTTTATTTCTTCTTTCAACTTCATCCTTCCTCCCTTTCCACTATCTCGTCTTCTCTTCTTCTACTACTTCTTTCTTTTTCTTTCTTCCTCTCCTCTTCCTCCATCCCTATCAATTTCTTTCCTTTCATCGTTCTTTCTTTCCACTTCCATCCTCTTACATCTCTTCTAATTCCTCCACGTCAACGCCTTTCCCAATCACCCTTTTTCCTCTACCTTCTCTACCTCTATTTCTCTTCTCTCTACTCTTTCAATTCCACCTCTTCCTCCATCACTATTCTTTCCTCCACACACGCCTGACCTCACCTCACCTCTTCCTTTCTCCACTCTGTCCGTCCTCTTTCTTCCGTTGGTACATTCACTGATTTTGTCTCCTAATTAATTACCGATGCCTGTGATTAATTTTACGTCCTACACCTGAGTCTCTCCTGCCCCTCCTTCGGCCTGTGATCTGGTCTCTTTCCTTCTCTTACTTTCTCAATTCCTTTACTTGTCTTCTTTCCCTTTCTCCTTTTTTTTTTTTTTTGGCTTCTCCTCTGGTTCTTCCTCCCTTCTTTATTTTTCATCCTTCCGTTAATTAATCCATCTTTTTCCCTTTCTTCCGTCTCTCCTTTATGATTAATTTCATCCTTTTTCTTCTCCCGTTCCTTCATTTCTTCTTTATTTCCCTATCCTTCCCTCTTTCCTTTCCTATTACTCTGGTCTTATTTTCTTTCTTAATGAACTTTCCTTCTTTCCTACCTCTTTCATTTCCTTCCTTCTCCTCTCCCTCCCTTTCCCATTTCCTTCCTTCCCCTCTCTCTCTCCTCTTTCCTCCTCTCTCATGCCTCTCTCCCACGTGCACCTAAAGCCTCAACACACACACACACACACACACACACACACACACACACACACAAACGTAACTCAACCCTCACCCAGTTCAGCTCCACCAACCCACACGGAGGAGGAGAAGGAGGAGGAGGAGGAGGAGGAGGAGGAGGAGGAGGAGGAGATAGGAAGCGGACTACACGGTGGGTATCGCAATAGGTGAAACTTGAGCTCCTTCACCCCCTACCCCCCCTTCTCTCTCTCTCTCTCTCTCTCTCTCTCTCTCTCTCTCTCTCTCTCTCTCTCTCTCTCTCTCTCTCTCTCTCTCTCTCTCTCTCTCTCTCTCTCTCTCTCTCTCTCTCCCCCCCGTATCACTGCCCCGCTCATCTCTAATTGCTCTTGTCCCTCCAAACTTATCAATGGTTCTCAAGTTATTATTGTTCTTGCCGGAGAGAGAGAGAGAGAAGGAAGTGGGTGAAGTAGAAGGGATAGATAGGTGTGTGTGTGTGTGTGTGTGTGTGTGTGTGTGTGTGTGTGTATAGCAAGGTATTTGTCCACTGCCAACACCGAACCACCACCATTATCACCACCACTATAAACATCACCACCAGCACCTCATACCACCCCACCAACACCACAAATATCACCACCACTACCACCAAAATACCACCTTCCCCACCCCACTTCCCACCACCATCACTAAACCACCACCACAAACATCACCATCACCACTACCACCACCACCAAACACCACCAAACACACCACCACAACCACATTATTAACCTCCCAACCCCCCCCCCCTCCCTCCACCACCTCCCTCCCCTCCCCTCAGCAATAATTAGAGGAAGTATTTGCTCGCTGCAGCCTGACCCGGAATTATGAGCGGCTGCGCGTGATGCTATCGGAGGCCTTACTTACGTGTCACCTTCTGGGGATAACACGACTGATAGGCGGGGGGGGGGCGTGATGGATGTGACGGGGTGGGGGGAGGGGGAGGGGAAAGGAAGGATAGAGTGTTGGGGAAGGGTTGTTGTGGTGGGGAGGTTGGAGGAGTGGAAGGGGGTGGAGTGGTAGTGGTAGTGGTGGTGGAGGTGGTGGTGATTCTGTTTAAAGTGGTGGTGGAGGTGGTTCGGGTGGTGGTGGAATTTGTGATAAGCTCCTATAAGAGAGAGAGAGAGAGAGAGAGAGAGAGATCCATGTCGTCGAGTAAGTGGTATTGTGGTTAAATTGAATACTAGTGGTGGTGGTGGTGGTGGTGGTACTGCTGCTAATTCTTGTTCCACCACCACCAACAACACCACCAACACCACCAACACCACCAACAACACCAACACCAACATTTAACCGAGTATAATAATCAATGAGGAGGAGGAGAAGGAGGAGGAGGATAATGATGATGATGATGATGACGAAGGAATAGGAGGATCAGCAGGAGGAGGAGGAGGATAATGATGAGGGGGAGGAGTAAGAGGATGAAGTGGAGGCGGGATACATAGGACAAAACAGATTCCAGGAAAGAGCTGTATGGAAGGTGTTTATTGAATTACCGCTGCTATGTTATCTTATACTGACGGACTACGAGTGGCAGGACAGGTGAAGCAGATCAGGACTCCTCATCTCTCCCGCCGATAACGTTTCTCCACGCAGGAAATAGTTAGAAAACAACACTATGTACCTTATAGAAAATAGAGCATGGAAACTGTACTGTAAAGAGAGAAATAAGCGTCAGTTGAATCGTATTAAGGCTGAGGGAGTAATTAGACAAATTCTCACACACACATTCATTTGATAAGGCTTGCATGGAAGTTGTGGATATACCTGGTAGAAGTTGTGAGTCGCTCTTTATGTAATTAACTCCTATGTTCTCAAAAACTCAGGGATTACACTCACTTTTGATAAGGTTCTCGGAGAGGTGGGTTGTAGGTATTTCCGCGGGTAGCTTTATGAGCCTAGTGATAGTGTGACGAGGCTTCTGCACCGTATATGTGAAAAGCGCTGTTGGAAATCCGACTAATCTTCCTTGTGGTCTGAAAATCTTTATTGTGAGACTCGAAAGCATCTGAAAATATATACGGACTACGGAAAAGAGGTTGCAGAAAGAAAGAAATAAGTAGAGATGTTTTAAGTTGAGGTTGAGGGGAGAAACACAGAGAAAGCAGTTACATTAAAGAAGTATAAATAAGAGGAACGAGCCGAGTTGAGGGTGAGAGGAGTAGAACAGAAAGGGAAAGGTGTTATGAGGGAGGGAAAGGAGCAAAGGGTTGAATCTGAGTCGAGGTATAGAGGTTGTACATTACAGTTATCGGTGACGGGGTGAAGGGACGGGGGAGCGAGTGTGTTGGGAGACGATGAAGTGATTACGGTGGTGGCGGTGGTGGGTGATGGTGGTGGTGGTGGTAGTAGTAGTGGTGGTGATAGTGGTGGTGGTGGTAGTGGTGGTGGTGGTGGATGTCTACTTACAATGACAATCTGTTTAACTTTTTTTTTTTTTTCAGGTAAGTTGGTGCTGAGGTTCAACAAATGAGAAGACCACGTGAATCTAAATTAGTCGCAGTTGTAGTAGTAGAAGTAGTAGTAGTAGTAGTAGTAGTAGTAGGAGGAGGAGGAGGAG
>NC_066543.1:10378728-10393728 GCF_024679095.1 Eriocheir sinensis
ATCGAATTGAAGGGGTTGAAGATGTTATCGAGGGGACATAAAAAGGCTGAGGAGGAGGAGGAGGAAGAGGAGGAAGAGGAAAAGGAGGAGGAGGAAGAGGAGGGGGAGGAGGAGGAGGAGGAGGAAGAAGAGGAGGACAAAAGGAAAAGCAAACTGTAAATCTGGTTGTCCTTCACTCACACACACACACACACACACACACACACACACACACACACACACACACACACACACACACACACACACACACTCCGGTCTATCGTTGATATCACCAATGAATAGAGAGAGAGAGAGAGAGAGAGAGAGAGAGAGAGAACTTGGCATCACCTTCATTGCCATAAGCATGCATACGACCTTTCCTCCTCCTCCTCCTCCTCCTCCTCCTGGCCTTGTCTCTTCGTGATGTTTGAGTGGAGAGATTGATGTTATCCGCTAAAACTACCCATGATCTGAACACACACACACACACACACACACACACACACACACACACACACACACACACACACACACACACACACACACACACACACACACAGAGAGAGAGAGAGAGAGAGAGAGAGCATAGTGATGAGGAGTTTGGGGGAGGAAAATATGGAGGAAGAGGAAAAAGAAGAAAGAGATGGGATATGGAGCAAAAGAATGAGATTGGAGGAAAGGAAGGAGATGTCGAGAAAAGGGAATGGGTGGGGAGGAAGGAGTGGGTATTGGAAAAGGGGATGTGGTGGAGGGAGGGCGGGGATGTGGAGGAAAAAGAAGGGATGTAGAGGAGGAATGGAAGAGAAGGAGTGGAAAAATAGGTAGAAATTTAAAGAAAGTAGTTTTTCCCTCTTTCCTTACCCTAATTCATTCCCTTTCCATATTTTTCCGTCCTTCCTCCTCTCTTCCACCTCCTCCATTCCCTTCCTCATTTCTTATCTACACCCCTTTTCATTTTTTTCTCTTCCCTCCTCTTTCATTATTTCCTATCCCCCTATTCCTGATTCTCGTTTTCCTCCCTCTCTTCATTTTCCTCATTCTCTACAACCTCTAACTTCCCTTCTGTTTCTTTAGTTTCTCTTTTATTTCTCCTTTATTGCTTCTTCCTCATTTACTTCTCTTTGTCTCCATTTCTTTGCCCATTGTATTTTTCCCTACCCTTCCTTGCCTTTCCCTTCCCCTTCCTTAATTCCCCTTTATTTTTCTTTTATTTTCCCTTCAAAATTTTTTCTCATATTTCTAGACATTTTTCAGCTTATTTCCTTTTTTCTTTATTTTTCTTTATTTTGCTTCGTCTGTTATCTCTTCCTTCCTCTCCCTCACCACCACCACCACCACCCTCCTCCTCCTCCTCCTCCTCCTCCTCCTCCTCCTCCTCCTCTTCCTCCTTTTCCTCCCTGTCATGGCTTGTCTCTCTCTGTTTATTTCCATGTACTCTCTTTCTCTCCCTCTCCCTTTTTTATCTCTTCTTTCCCCCCCTTTTTTCTTTCTTTCTTCCCTTCCTTCCCCTTCCTCTCTCTCCCCTCCTTCCCTGCCTATCTTGTTTTCATTTTTCATCTCTCTCTCTCTCTCTCTCCCTTCCTCCCCTCTTCATCGTTTCTATTTTAACCTGTTGTATCTTCCATCTCTCTCTCTCTCTCTCTCTCTCTCTCTCTCTCTCTCTCTCTCTCTCTCTCTCTCTCTCTCTCTCTCTCTCTCTCTCTCTCTCTCTCTCTCTCTCTCTCTCTCTCTCTCTCTCTCTCTCTCTCTCTCTCTCTCTCTCTCTCTCTCTCTCTCTCTCTCTCTCTCTCTCTCTCTCTCTCTCTCTCTCTCTTTCATCTCTTCTGCCATCTTTACTCGTTTCTTCCTCCTATCTCCGCTTCCTCCTTCTCTCCCTCCCTCCCTCCCTCCCTTTCTCCCTCCCTTCTTAGTGGGAAAGGGAAGGGTAGGAAAAGAGAAGCAGTGGGAGAAAGAGTGATAAAGAGAACAGGGGAAGAGTAAAGGAAAGGGAAGAAGAAATGAAGAAATGAAGGGAAGGAAAGAAAAGGAAATAAATAGGAAAAGGAAGAAAAAAGGAGAAAAATTTGCAGTGAAGGGAACAGGGAAAGACACAGGGAAAGGAAGGGAAAGGAAAAAAATAGAGAAGGAAAGAAAAGGAGGCGATGAATTTATAGTGAAGAGAACTAAAGGAAGATAAGATAAGAGATGAAAATAAGTAAGAAGGAAATGAGGAAGAGAAAAAAGGAAAGTGAAGAAAAGAGGAGCAAGTTGCAACGAATGAAACTACGGGAAGAAAGGGAAGAAAAGTATGAAAGAAAACAAATAAGGAAAACAAGAAAAAGAAGAGGAAATAAACAGGGAAGGGAAGAAAAGAAGGGAACAAGGTGACAGTGAAGAGAACTACAAGGAAGGAATGTAAGGGATATTAGTAAGGTAGAAGGGGAAGATAGGGGAAGGGGTGAAGACAAGGGGAGGAGGAGGAATGAGGAAAAGGGCGGAAGTGTGGGTGAGGAAGGAGAATGGGGAGTTGAAGGGGTAAGAGAAAGGGGACAGCAGGGAGGATAAGGAAGAGGAAGGGGGGATGAGGAAGGGGAATGGGGAGTTGAAGGGGTGAGAGAAAGGGGAACAGCAGGGAGGATAAGGAAGGGGAAGGGGAGTAGTGAAGGGGAACAGGGTGATGGCAGGGCCCCTTCATCCGTCACCCTGGCACCCTCCCCTTCCACTTGGCACCCACTGTGACGAGTCTGACACCCCGGAATCCACCCCCCTCCTCCTCCTCCTCCTCCTTTCTCTTCCTCATAACCTTTCTTCCTTCCTCCTTGTCATCATCATCTTTTTTTTTTCTTCTTCTTCTTCTTCTTTTTTCTTCTTCTTCTTCTTCTTCTTCTTCTTCTTCTATCATTTGTTTTCTCTTATCTTTTGCAATGACAGTAGAGCTGGCGTTGGAACACACACACACACACACACACACACACACACACACACACACACACACACACACACACACACACACACACACACACACAAACAAACAAACAAATAAACAAACAGACTTCTTTTATTTTCTCTCCTCTTCTTTTCAATCGTTCATCTTCCTTCTCCAGGCCTAATGCTTCCCCCTTCCCCTCTCCCTTCCCCTTCCCCTCACTTACCATTCCTTCCCCTTTCCTCCCCCCCTCTCCGCAACTTAACCCCAATACTAACTTGTACTTCCCTTCCACTTCTTCATTTCCCTTCTCTCTTTCTCCTTCCACTCATCCCTTTACACCCCTTTCCCTTCCTTCATCCCTTCATCTAACAGTTTCCTCCATTTTCCCCTTCCTTCCACCATCACTTTTTTCCTCCCTCTACCTTCTCCTCTTCCTCCTCCATCCTGACCCTTCCCTTCCACTTCTTCATTTCCCTTCCTTCTTTTCCCTTCCATTCATCCCTTTACACTCCTTTCCCTTCCTTCACCCCTTCATCTAATAGTTTCCTCCATTTTCCCCTCCCTTCCTCCATCACTTTTTTCCTCCCTCTACCTTCTCCTCTTCCTCCTCCTCTTCCTCCTCCATCCTGACCCCTAACGTTGTGTATCTCTTCTCCTTCACCCTTTTCTCCCTCTATATCTCCCTACCTTCACCCTCACCTTTTCCTCTCCCATCACTTCCTCCCGCCTCGCACCCTCCCACATGGACCCACAAACATACAGCCTCCCTTTCCCTGCATTCCTTTCCTCATTTCTTCCCCACCTCATCATTGTCTCCCTTTCCTTGCATACCCTTCTTTTATTTCTTCCCTACCTCATCGTCTCCCTTACCCCGCATCCCCTTTCCTCATTTCTTCCTCATCTCACCATCTTTTTTGTCTCACCCTCATCATCTCCTGCCTTTTCCCCTTTCCATCAGTTCCCCCTCTCAACATCCTTTTCCTAACATCCATTTCCTAATTATGTTCGTTACCTCTTCATTTTCCTTCCTCTCTTTTCATTCAGTAACCCCCTTCTTCCACCTTTTCCCCACATTCCTACTTTTTTTACCTATCCCACCACCTTCCTCTCCTCTCTTTACTCCCTCTCCTTCCATCTCCACTACTTTTTGCCCCACCTCACCATCTCCTCCTCTCCCTTCCCTCAGTCCCCCCTTCAAAGCGTGCAGTTCTCCCCCTCAAACACAGGTGGCTCTGCTATCGGGCGGAGTCATCAGTGATTGGGCGTCTGCATGCAAATGTGGGAAATGTGTTGAGCAAATGTTCTCTTTTTTTGTCGCGTCCCCGTGTGTGTGTGTGTGTGTGTGTGTGTGTGTGTGTGTGTGTGTGTGTGTGTGTGTGTGTGTGTGTGTGTGTGTATCTTGCCTCCTATCAGCCCCCCTCCCCCATTCTCTCTCTCTCTCTCTCTCTCTCTCTCTCTCTCTCTCTCTCTCTCTCTCTCTCTCTCTCTCTCTCTCTCTCTCTCAGTCGATCATTGATAACCATTATGTTACAGTATCGCGGTAAATGGTCTCTTGAAAGCATTTAAATGTGACGTAAACGCGACTTTCAATTTCTCTCTCTCTCTCTCTCTCTCTCTCTCTCTCTCTCTCTCTCTCTCTCTCTCTCTCTCTCTCTCTCTCTCTCTCTCTCTCTCTCTCTCTCTCTCTCTCTTACTGACTTTATGATTCTTAACTGATAAGTCGACAGGTGAGGCAAGCGAAGCACACCTGTGTAGCTGCACCGAGAAGCAGAGCAGTCAAAGCAACGGATTGTTATCATTATTATTATTATTATTATTATTGTTATTATTATTATTATTATTATTATTATTATTATTATTATTATTATTATTATTATTATTATTATTATTTTATTAACCTCTTTCATATTTGGATCATTGTTCATAATATTTCATTTGTCTTGGTGTGAAGGTGAATTGGTTAACTTTATTTATTTATTTATTTCGAATAGTAAGAGAGAGAGAGAGAGAGAGAGAGACATACAACCGCATTGCACTTAATATTATTCAAATACAGTTACACGTTAACGCACATAACTTTAACACACACACACACACACACACATATTGCTGCTATCCTGGCTAATCAACTCTCTCTCTCTCTCTCTCTCTCTCTCTCTCTCTCTCTCTCTCTCTCTCTCTCTCTCTCTCTCTCTCTCTCTCTCTCTCTCTCTCTCTCTCTCTCTCTCTCTCTCTCTCTCAGGTATTGAATTCAGCCGTATTTCACCTTATAATAAAACACCAAATTTAGTACCTGCTAGACTGACTGTGTGTGTGTGTGTGTGTGTGTGTGTGTGTGTGTGTGTGTGTGTGTGTGTGTGTGTGTGTGTGTGTGTGAAATTCTTGGTTGAAATTTACTGTCTCTGCCGTTTGTTTCTGTCTGTTTGTCTGTTTACTGTTTGTTGTTTGTTTGTTTATGAGTAAATATAATTAAAAGGATTGTTAGTAGTTTTGGTCAAGAAGGAGGAGAAGAAGGAGGAGGAAGAAGATGAAAAGGAGTAGGAGGAGGAGGAGGAGGGCGAAGAGGAGGAGGAGGTTAGCGGTGGTCTTCTCACACTTCTTCTCTTTGCATTTCCCTTCCTTTCGTAACCCTTCCCTCCCCTCCTTACCCACCCCTTCCCTCACCCCATCACCCCTCCCATCACCCTCCCCTCCCCAAACCAGGTGTGATGGGGAGCCAAAAGCCACCTGAACAACGAGCCTCTGTATCTGCACCCCTCTCCCACCACGCACCCCTCACCCCCTGTCACCCTCGCACCTCTCCCTCTCTCCCTTCCTCCCTGACCTTATCAAACAATTTATTCGCCTCCTATCATGACACTATTTCCTAGCCTGATCAAAACAAGTTATTCTCAGCTAATCAGAACAATATATTCCCATTTATCTCTCTTTATCAGCCTTTATGTATTACCATATTCATTTTGCAGCCCCGTCAGACAGACAGACAGACGCGGCGGTTGTGGTGAGAAACGCTGCGAGAGAGAGAGGGGGAGGAGGGAGAGGAGGGTTGTGAGTGTGTGTGTGAGAGGAAGAGAGTTGTAGGTTATAAAAAAAATGGACAAAAACTCTTGGAATATAAAGTCAGACAGAGAGAAGGCTCAGACGTCAATGATTAGAGAAACATAGTAGTGAGAGAGAGAGAGAGAGAGAGGTTCAAAAGGATCAAGATGTGGCCACCGCGTTGATATCTTATTTATGCGCTCTCTCTCTCTCTCTCTCTCTCTCTCTCTCTCTCTCTCTCTCTCTCTCTCTCTCTCTCTCTCTCTCATCCTGGCACTCCTTCGCTTCCTTATCAGCGTGTGTGTGTGTGTGTGTGTGTGTGTGTGTGTGTGTGTGTGTGTGTTCTCTCTCCGTTCTCTTATCTCTCTTTTCCCTCTCATTCTTCCATATCTCTCTCCTCCGCCTGATTTATCTTCCCCTAATACCCATTCTCCTCTTTCTTCTATCCACTATCTGTCTCCTCTTTAGTACGGGTTTTCTTTTGTCTGAAGAGGTTGTTTATCTTAGTCCCCCCTCCTCCCCCCTCTCTCTCTCTCTCTCTCTCTCTCTCTCTCTCTCTCTCTCTCTCTCTCTCTCTCTCTCTCTCTCTCTCTCTCTTTTTCTCTCTCTCAACACCTGAAATGACCCCCCCCCCTTCTCCCTCCTCCCCTTTTTCCTTCATATTTTCTTTTTTTCCATTGTTTTCTTCCTTATCCTTCTTGTTATCCTCTTTTCTTTCTTTTCTCTCCCTATCTTTCCTTCTTTTCTCCACTTATCTCCTCCTTTTCGCTTGTTTCTCCTCCTCTTTTCTTTCTTTCTTCTCCTCTTCCTCCTCCTTTTCTTCTCTTACCTCCTCCATTTCCATCGTTTTCTTCTTTTTTCTCGTCCGCCCTTCTCTTTATTCGTTTTTTTCTTTCATTCTCTTCTTCTTTCAACAAATAGAATGATGCTTAGAGATGGAGGATGTTAGGAAAGTCTTGTCTCCTTCAATCCTTTTCCTCTCTTTTTCCCAGCCCACTGCGCTTCCTCTCAACGCCACTCTCTCTCTCCGCCCCCCTCCCCGTTCTTTTCCCTCCTGTCCCCTCCCCGTCACCCATCCTCACCCCAGCTTCCGTCGGACGTGTCATCTCGCACCCCAGCATGAGTAGGTGTGTCATAGGTCATCTCGGTCGGAAGTCATCGTTTTTATAAGCTTTCGTCACCCCAAAAGAGCCGTTGTCCGGTGGGGCTTATCAAGAGGAAAAGAAAAAACAACATGAACTACTACTACTACTACTACTACTACTACTACTACTACTACTACTATTACTACTACTACTTTTTTTTTTTTTACAGTAGAGGAGTCAGTTCAAGGGCATAGAAAAAGGTAACAAATGTGAAAAAAAAGCCCGCTACTATTACTACGCTACTACTACTACTACTATTACTACTACTACTACCACCACTATTACTACTACTATTACTACTGCTACTCATTTTCTAAGTTCCAATAGGAGTTAGTGGATAAAGTAAATAGTTAAGAGCACGCAGGAAAGCAATGCAAAACACACACACACACACCCACCCACCCACACACACACACACACACACACACACACACACACACACACAGACAGGCGGCAAAACATGGAAATTAAAGCTAAACAATATACTGATTTAGAAAAGTAAACAAAATAATACAAAGATAATACCAGCGGACATGATAGCAATAGTAGTAGTAGTAGTAGCATTAGTAGTTGTAGTAGTAGTAGTAGTAGTAGTAGTAGTAGTAGTAGTGTTATGAGTAGCTATAATGGTTGTAGTAATAATAGTTTTAGTAAGAATAGTAACAGTAATAGTAGTAATAGTAGTTAGTGTATATATGTGTGTAATAGTAGAGTAGTAGACTAATAATAGTAATCAGTGTTCTCTCATTATTATTATTATTATTTTTATTATTATTATTATTATTATTATTATTATTATTATTATTATTATTATTATTATTATTATTATTATTACTATTTTTTGCCTTCCTCCTCCGTCCATCAGTTTGAACCAGTTTTTCCTGTTGTTTTTTTTCTTTGTATCTTCGCATCTTCGCTCTTTATGTTGTTGTTGTTCTTGTTGATTCTCAGATTTGCTTGTTGATTCGGTCTTGAGTTGCCGGCTTGTCAATACGGCGGTGGTGGTGGTGGTGATAGTAGTGGTGGTGATATCAGTGGTGGTGGTGGGGGCGGTGGTGGTAGCGGTGGTGGTGGTGGGGGCGGTGGTGGTGGTGGTGGTGGTGATATCAGTGGTGGTGGTGGGGGCGGTGGTGGCGGTGGTGGTGGTGGCGGCGCAAACGAGAACAATAATAACAAATTCAAGACACTAAGAATAACAACAATGATCACGTAGGCTGCGCGGCGACGAAATATCAACACACACACACACACACACACACACACACACACACACACACACACACACACACACACAAGCACCGCGAGATCCACAGGAATGCGTCATCAGTCTTTTATCAACATCAATGCATATAATGATAGTGAACATGGGTGGTGGTAGTAGTAGTAGTAGTAGTAGTAGTAGTAGTAGTAGTAGTAGTAGTAGTAGTAGTAGTATAGTAATAGTAGTGATAATAGTAGTAGTAGTGGTAGTAGTGTGTTGGGAAAATAAACATGGATGGAGGTATCTTTTTGTTGTAATAGAAAAAAGTAGTTGTAGTAGTAGTAGTAGTAGTAGTAGTAGTCGTAGTAGTCGTAGAATCAGTGAGAGGCAACATGAGGCAGTATCAGATACATACTTTACCTCCCCGTCGTGTGAAGGGAGAGGAGGGGGAGAGGAGGGGGAGGAGAAGGGGTATAAGATTTACATCACCATTAACATCAGCGCCCATTAAAACACAAGAGGGGGATGGAAAACCATTAATTACTCTACAGATAAGAAGATCAGGCGATAAGGGAGAGCAGGGCATGGTGTGTGGAGGCTGCGTGGTAGTGGTGGTGATAGTGGTGGTTGTGGTGTATGGTGTTGTGTGGTGGTGGTGGTGATGGTGATGGTGTGAGGTTATGTATAGGTGGTGGTGGTGATGGTGGAAGGTTATGTGGTAATGGTGATGGTGGTGAGGACTGTGTGTGTGTGTGTGTGTGTGTGTGTGTGTTTTGTCGAAGGATTTTAAAGGTGATGAAGAGTATTGTTATTATTGTTTTGGTGTTGTTATGGTGTGTTGCGGAGAGCGCCTCGTCAGGGTGGCTGGGACGGGGAACAGTAAAGCTTCGTCGTGTATTGAGGTAAAGCTTTAAACATTTTCCAAGCGAGAAGACGTGTTGGGCTTTTTTTCCTCCCCGTCATCGTCTCCTGAGGCTGTTCCAGTATGAGATCGACTGAATTATATATAAAAAAAGGTGGGATGTCTGGGAAATTATAAGTAAAAGTAAATGTATATGAAAGGGAAACCGATACATAGGAAAATTAAAAAAAGAGGGGATAGATTGAATTACTGTCTTTAATTTCAAGTGAATATTAATGTGCATGGAACTGAAGATATATAGAAAAGAATATTTAATTTATAAGAGATATTTTACCTACAAGAAAAGGAAACTGCTATTTTTTTCAGTAAAGGAGACAACTGAGGTGCAAAACAAAAACAGTTAGCTCCCAAAACAGCCCACAAAACACCTAGCCCACAAAACAACCCACAAAACACCTAGCCCACAAAACAGCCCACAAAACAGCCCACAAAACAGCCCACAAAACAGCCCACAAAACAGCCCACAAAACACCTAGCCAACAAAACAACCCACAAAACACCTAGCCAACAAAACAACCCACAAAACACCTAGCCAACAAAACAACCCACAAAACACCTAGCCAACAAAACAGCCCACAAAACACCTAGCGAACAAAACAGCCCACAAAACAGCCCACAAAACACCTAGCCCACAAAACACCCCTCACGCCTATAGATGACAGGATTTTTTTTTTTTTTCCGTTCTTCAGTAGTTTAGTAACAGTATATACCTTCATCCACTTTTCTTTCAATGAATCAAAAATAACGGAAAATCACATAAAAAAATTCAGATGTCCGCAAATCCACTCGTCATTATTTTCTTTTATTTTAACGTAGTTTTATTTCTCATTTTCTCCCTTCTATGTAGATTTATACTGTATACCTAAACCCTTCTCTTTCCCCTCTCCTCTCTCTCTCCCTCTTTCTCTCCCTTTCCTTCCCTCCTCCCTCCCTCTCTCTCTCCCTCTCCCTTCTTTCCTCCCCCTCCTGTTATTTCCTCAGCCACGTGCACACACTCCTTTTTTTTTTTTCTCTCTCTCTCTGTCGTGTTTTCAGTCCAGTCTTGTGTATCGCTCTTATCTCTTGCGATATATAGAATTTTTTTTTTTGCTTTTTACGTATTTTTATTATTTTTTTTCTATTTTTTGCCTGTGTACTTTTTCCCTGCCGTCGCTTTTATTTTTCGTGTTTTTTCCATTGCGCATTTTTTCGTTCAAATTTACGCAATGGGATTTTTTTTTTTTTTTTTTTTTTTTTTTTTGCTTGTGGGCTTGTTTTTTATAGTTTTTTTTTTTACATTCCTTTCGTTTGTTGGTTTCTTTCCTCTTAACTTTTTTCTTTCCTGCTTTCATTTTTATCGGCGTCGCAGACTCCGCAACAGATTGTTCATCTTCTTGTTGTTGTTGTTCTCTTCAAGTTGTTTTCCTGGTTTACCCAAGCATTGTAGACATGACATTGTATAACATTTGTTAGCCTTGATAAACCCTACAACATGGCATTATAAACAAAGTCAGCTGTGGTTTTTTTACGTCTTGGCCTGTGGCGCCGGTAGGCCTTCATAGCAGGGCCTGATGGTAGACCCTAGCCCGTTGTGGCGCAGGCAAGTGTTTATAGTGGCGCCATCTTTACTTTTCAGCATTTTCCATTTTAGGCTCCTAGTTGCATAATATAAAATTTTTTTGGGGGGGGTGTTGGAGGGTCATGCGACGCCGATCTAGCACAGTTTTTGTGCTATTAACACTTGTCTTTCTTCTAGTTGTCGCCGTTTAACAACATTTTTTTTCATATTTTCTCGATGGGATTTTCTTTTACATCTTGGTTTGTTTGTTTTTATTATTGTGTGTTGGACCTTTATATTATTTTCCTCTCAATTGTTGCTTCCCCTCATTTTTTCTTTCCTTCTTTCTTTCCTTTTTTAATTGTTTCCTTCTACTTGTCGTCGCTTAGCTCATACGTCTCCTTTTTTCATTCTTCTTCTCTCTCCTCCCCTCCTTCTCGTTCTTCCCCTCTTCCTCCTCTTCTTCTTCTGTCCTTATTATCCTTCCATCCTCAATACAACCATCATCATTATCACCATCCTAGTCCTTCGTCTTCTCCTTTACTTCTCATCCTCTTCTTCCTTCGTCACCATCATCCTAATCCTCCCTTTTCGACTCTACCCATCATGCTTACCATCATCATCCCGAACACAACCACCATCACCACCATCATCACCACCACAATAACCTTCATCACCCATCCATAACAAGAGGAGCACCAGCATCACCAGCAGCATCACCAGCTTTTCCCCGTCCAATCCTTATAGAGGCGAGAGAGAGGGAGGAGGAAACGAGGGAGGGAGAGCACCGGGAGGGAGAATAATTACTGGAGGTGAGAGGGAGGGAGAGAGAGGGAGAGGGGAGAGAGGGGAGATGTTATCGTTCCCTCCCTGACTAGCCTATCTTCACCTCACACTCCCTGCCGCCTATGTTTGCCCAGCATCAAGGAAGGGAAGGGAAGGGAAGGGTTGATTTAGAATTTTGATGAGTGGTGTTAAGCGCGCTGTTTGACGGTGTGTGTTCGTGTGTGTGTGTGTGTGTGTGTGTGTGTGTGTGTGTGTGTGTGTGTGTGTGTGTGTGTGTGTGTGTGTGTGTCATTAGTTATTATTATTGTTATTGTTGCTACTACTACTACTACTACTACTACTACTAACTACAAACTACAACTACTACTTCATACATACTTCATCTATTCCTCCATTCCTTCCTGCTTCTTTTCCTTCCTTCCTTTCTTCGTCCCATCCTTCCGTCCTTCTATCTTTCTTCCTTGCTTCCATCCGTCATCCATTAATTTCTTTTTCATATTTTTTCCTCCTTTCCTTCCATCCTTCTCCTTCTGCCCTACCTTCACCTACCATCACCACTACCACCACCACCACCACAATCACCACCACCACCACTTCCACAACCATCACCACCACACCTACACCACCATCACCACCACCGTCAGTATCTTCCCTCACGTGTCTGTCTGGGTTATGTATGCAATGTTTAATGAAGCATTAATGCTGATAGCCGGACCGTGTGTGTGTGTGTGTGTGTGTGTGTGTAAGAGAGAGAGAGAGAAACCTAAGAAAAATATTAAACGTTTGTGATATTTTGTTTCCTAAGTTTTGTTGTATAGAAAAGTTAATTAAACCTTGCTGTTATTACTACTACTACTACTACTACTACTACTACTACTACCATCATCAAAGTAGTAGTAGTAGTAGTTGTAGTCTGCATATAATAAGGGCACGTAACTATTGATAGGGCGGAGGTCATGTCTTATCCCACGTGTGTCTGGAGGGCGTGGGAATGGTTTATGGGCCACGGTGGTGATGGTGTGATGGAGGTGACAGCTGGTGGTGGTGGCGGCGGTGGTGACGGTAGTGGTGATGGTGGTGGTGGTGACGACGGCGAGGCTTTGGCTGTGATGTGGTGATGTGAACGGTGATTGTTGCGTGGCCCTGGTGGGGGTGGTGAGGGGGGGGGTGAGGGGGGGGGTGAGGACGAAGAGTTAAAAGAGGTAGTTAGTCATTTGTATCAGCTTGTCTACGTCTGTCTGCTTTTTTTGCTTTCTCTCTCTCTCTCTCTCTCTCTCTCTCTCTCTCTCTCTCTCTCTCTCTCTCTCTCTGCAGCTGCAAATCGATGTTTTTTTTTATATTTGTCACTGTCTATATTCGTCTTTCTCTGTTTGTGTCCGTCTGCTTTTCTGTTTGTCTCTCCGTCTATCTGTCTGTCTGTTACTCGTTTTCCCTTTACGGTCGGCGCTTCTAAGGCTGGGACGGTTACTTTTATCGGTTGTAGGTGGCGTTGGGAATGGTCTCGGGCAAGCCACACGTCAGCCACTGGTTCAGGAAGGTGGACGCTTTGTAGCACATGTTAGCTTTGAGTACGAATGTCATCACTAGTCGCCTATTTTTTGAAGGATGAACAGTCGCATCATGAGACATTTCGCCGCCCAAGAACACATATTTGACAAGACTTTCGTAGGAGTTGTGGGCATTTCCAGGGGTAGTTTTATGACCCTGGTGGTAGTCTGACCCTTCTTCTGTACCATGAACCTCAAGAAACACTCATTAGAACCCGATTAATCCCCTCTTTGACCTTTAGAAATAGCTGATGTGATATGGCATAGTGTCTTGTAATACCAGCCAATAAATCATCAAACAATATTTTCTGTTAACTTTATGATGACGTCGAAAAAGAAAAGTTGCCCTTGCATTTAGCCACGTGACCCTGCAGCTGCGGCGCCAAGACCAAACACTCTCCCCCCCTCCTTGCATTTAAATCATAAGAAGTTTTGATTTTTTTTGGAGGATTAAAGAATAGAAATGATCAATATATTTTTTTTTAGATATGATTCACACCGAAACAATGTGGTTCTTGTAATTAAATCATATGGAGTTTTCAGTTTTTGGAGGACCAACAACAAATTCATCAAACTATATAATTTTGTTAACTTAAGATGCAGTCGAAAATGTAGTCCTTTTAACTAAATCATAAGGAGTTTTTAGTATTTTGGAAGATTAAAAAATAGAAATTATCAATCTCTATCTTTTTAATTATGATTCACACGGAAACAATGTGGTTCTTTTAACTAAATGACATATAGTTTTAAGGTTTTGGAGGATCAACAACAAATTCGTCAAACTATATTTTTGGGGGGGCTTAAGATGCAGTCGAAAATGTAGTCCTTGTAACTAAATCATAAGGAGTTTTTAGTATTTTGGAAGATTAAAAAATAGAAATTATCAATCTATATCTTTTTAATTATGATTCACACGGAAACAATGTGGTTCTTTTAACTAAATCATAAGGAGTTTTTAGTATTTTGGAAGATTAAAAAATAGAAATTATCAATCTATATCTTTTTAATTATGATTCACACGGAAACAATGTGGTTCTTTTAACTAAATGACATATAGTTTTAAGTTTTTGGAGGATAAACAACAAATCCATCAAACTATATTTTTTTGTTAACTTAAGATGCACTCGAAAATGTAGTCCTTGTAGAATCATAAGGAGTTTTCAGTGACCTAAACCTGCCACAATCGGCCATACACCAAGCTCACCTTTACAAAATTTCACATATTACCAACTCAAAAAAATCCAAACAGCCATTTTAAACTGTTTTTCGCCTTCGTTAACTTCTACACACTTCACTTCCAATAACTTTTTTCGGCCTGTTTGCGCCTCACCACTACTGAGAATATTAATGTGCTTAGTGTAGCTGTTAGCGTGTAAGAATGATTGATAGAAAGCTTGCGGATAACGGAGTAGCCTGGTTTACTGAATTTATTGGAACTGAATGGGGCTGGGAAGGGAGGGGCCGTGACGAGGGGGAGTAGGCGCTTGTCTGTCCATCCATACCAACGTTGCTAGATTGTCGTACTCAGCCTCCTATGTTTGCCGATTTCCCACCCAAAACTGCCTTCTCGAGTTATCGTTAAAATGGTCAATTATTGGTGTTTTTGGCAATAGCTATGGCTCAGAGAGAGAGAGAGAGAGAGAGAGAGAGAGAGAAATACGAGGCTGTGAGTACGATAATCTGGCAACGGTGCTTCATTCCCAAGTACATTTCCTTCTCACCCATTCCCATTTTTTCTTCCACCATATTCACCTATTCACCACCTCACCATCCCCTCCACCACCACTAACACCATCAGCACCCTTCAACTAACCTCTTTTCACTTTCTCCTCCACTTTCCTTCCCATGTCTACATCTCTCCACACCACTTTTATCCACTATTTTACCATTCTTCTTTCATCCCTCAACTACCTTTCTCATCCTCCTTAATTTTCTG
>NC_066543.1:10398728-10426228 GCF_024679095.1 Eriocheir sinensis
GAGGAAAGGAGTAGGATTGAAGGAGTGTTGGGAAGAAGAGGAAAGGAGTAGGATTGAAAGAGTGCTGGGAAGAAGAGTAAAGGAGTAGGATTGAAGGGGTGTTGGGAAGAAGAGTAAAGGAGTAGGGTTGAAGGAGTGTTGGGAAGAAGAGGAAAGGAGTAGGATTGAAGGAGTGTTGGGAAGAAGAGGAAAGGAGTAGGGTTGAAGGAGTGTTGGGAAGAAGAGGAAAGGAGTAGGATTGAAGGGGTGTTGGGAAGAAGAGTAAAGGAGTAGGGTTGAAGGAGTGTTGGGAAGAAGAGGAAAGGAGTAGGATTGAAGGAGTGTTGGGAAGAAGAGGAAAGGAGTAGGATTGAAGGAGTGCTGGGAAGAAGAGGAAAGGAGTAGGATTGAAGGAGTGCTGGGAAGAAGAGGAAAGGAGTAGGATTGAAGTAGTGTTGGGAAGAAGAGGAAAGGAGTAGGATTGAGGGAGTACTGGGAAGAAGAGGAAAGGAGTAGGATTGAGGGAGTGTTGGGAAGAAGAGGAAAGGAGTAGGATTGAAGGAGTGCTGGGAAGAAGAGGAAAGGAGTAGGATTGAGGGAGTGCTGGGAAGAAGAGGAAAGGAGTAGGATTGAGGGAGTGCTGGGAAGAAGAGGAAAGGAGTAGGATTGAGGGAGTGCTGGGAAGAAGAGGAAAGGAGTAGGATTGAGGGAGTGTTGGGAAGAAGAGGAAAGGAGTAGGATTGAGGGAGTGTTGGGAAAAAGAGGAAAGGAGTAGGATTGAAGGAGTGTTGGGAAGAAGAGCAAAGGAGTAGGATTGAGGGAGTGTTGGGAAGAAGAGCAAAGGAGTAGGATTGAAGGAGTGCTGGGAAGAAGAGGAAAGGAGTAGGATTGAAGGAGTGTTGGGAAGAAGAGGAAAGGAGTAGGATTGAAGGAGTGTTGGGAAGAAGAGGAAAGGAGTAGGATTGAAGGAGTGCTGGGAAGAAGAGGAAAGGAGTAGGATTGAAGGAGTGTTGGGAAGAAGAGGAAAGGAGTAGGATTGAAGGAGTGTTGGGAAGAAGAGGAAAGGAGTAGGATTGAAGGAGTGTTGGGAAGAAGAGGAAAGGAGTAGGATTGAGGGAGTGTTGGGAAGAAGAGGAAAGGAGTAGGATTGAAGGAGTGTTGGGAAGAAGAGGAAAGGAGTAGGATTGAAGGAATGCTGGGAAGAAGAGGAAAGGAGTAGAGGTGAAGGAGTAGAGGGTGACTTGGAAAGAGGGAAACGAAGAGGGGAAAGGAGGAAGAAATCGACTGAAGGGAAGAACGAGGAATTGAGTAAAAGGAAAGGGGTAGAAAGGGGATGAAAGTGTGATTTGGGAGGAGAGAAACGAAGAGAAATTAAGAAGAATGCGAGTGAAGGAAGAAACAAGGAAAAAAGTATAAGTGAAGGGGCAGGAAGTGGGTGAGGAAAGAAGGGTGAAAGGATGGATCGAGAAAGAAGTAGCTTAGGGGTGACTGTGATAGCGTAGTGTTTAAAGAGGTGGTCTGCAAAGAAGGGGTGAAAGGAAAAACGAGAACAAGAACTCAAAAGGAAATGAAGAAAAAAATTGAATGTAAAGGATGAGACAAAAAAATGAGAAGATGGAGGATGAGAAAGTGGAAGAGGAGGAGGAGGAGGAGGAGGAGGAGGAGGGCATTATACTGATGCACATTATGATCTTTAGGACGTGGAGGAAAAAGACAAGAGTGAGCGTAATGAGGCCACGGAGGAGGGAGGGTTTTTTTTTTTTTTTGGGGGGGGAGGGGGTCTAAAGTTAATGCTGAAAAAGTGAGGAGGAAAAGTGTTAATAAGGAGGAGCAGGAGGAGGAAAAAAAGGAGGAGAAAATGGAGGAGGGGAAGGGAAGGAGGAGGAGGAGAAGGAGAAAAGGTGAACGAAGCGAAGTTGGAGTAAGAAGAAGAAGAGAAAAAAAAAGGAAGAAGTGGAAAAATAATGGAATGAAATGGAGAAAAGTAAGATCGAGAATAAAAAAGAAACAAGAGAAATAATAAACAAAAAAAAATATTAGCAAAACGAACAAAAAAAACAAAAAAGGAAGAAAAAAACTGAATTTCTTTGTTAATATTTTTTTCGCTTCATTTACATTTTTTTTTTTTTTTGCCTTATTGATTTTGTTTCCATTTTAAGTTATATGTTCTTTTTATATATTACAATTTCTCTCTCTCTCTCTCTCTCTCTCTCTCTCTCTCTCTCTCTCTCTCTCTCTCTCTCTCTCTCTCTCTCTCTCTCTCTCTCTCTCTCTCTCTCTCTCTCTCTCTCTCTCTCTCTCTCTCTCTCTCTCTCTCTCTCTCTCTCTCTCTCTCTCTCTCTCTCTCTCTCTTACTAAACGCTTGCTTTCTCTTCTCATTCTAATTTATGTATTTCTCCTCCTCCTCCTCATCCCCTCTCCTCCCTGCAAGTTACCGTCTCTCTCTTGTTTCCCCTTCTCCTTTTCCTCCTTTTCATTTATCCTCTTTTCCATCTTTTTCGTCTCTTTTTCTCCTTTTCGCAATCTCATCCTCATTTTCCTTCGCTTTCTCCTTCAGCTTTTCTTCTTTCATATCATTGTCTTTCTTTTACCTGTCTTTATTTCATTTTTCACACCTTTCTATCTGTTTCTCTTACTTTTCTTTCTCCTCCTCTTCATCTTTTCTTTTCACACCTTGTATTTTTTGCCTCATTTTTTCTTCCTCGCTTTTTTCTTTCCCTCTCGCCGAACCGACCACACAGACACAATCTCCTCCCTTTTATACTGCTTTCTCCTCCTCTTCTTCCTTTCCTCCCTTTTCTTATTACCTTTTCTTCTTGCTCATCAAACCTCCTCCTCCTCCTCCTCCTCCTGCTCCTCCTCCTCCTCCTAGTCCCATGTGTCCACCTCTCTCCCTTCTTCTCCATATACTCTCATCTCTTTATCCTCCTCCTCCTCCTCCACCACTACCAATACCAACATCTCCTCCTCCTCCTCATCCTCCTCCTGTCTTCTTCCTCCAGTGTCCTCCCCCTCCTCTTCCATATACTCCCTTCTCTTTTAGCCTCCTCCTCCACCACCACTACCAGCCTCTCCACTCTCCCTCCTTCACCCCCTCCCCCTCCTCCGCCTCCTCCTCCTCCCCGCGCTACAAACTACCTCCTCGCCCTCTATTCAACGCCCAATTAGCCTGTCGGTATTAATTTGACCTGATCAGGTGCTGAGACTTAATTCACGACCTAACAGCGGGGTGGCGGCGTGGCGGGACGAGCGGCACCTCCCTCCTCCGGCACGGGATTACCGCCCCTCGTGCCCGGCGTCGCTTGGCTCCTTCTTGCCCCCGGCGCTGAAATTGCCTCCTGCCTCACCTGTGGGCGGAGCAGAGGCGGCAGAAGGCGCATCACTCCTGACGGAAATTAGAATATTCAGGTGTTTATGATATTATGTGTTGAACGGTGGTGTTGTGTGTGTGTGGGGGGGTGGGGGGGAGGAAGGGGGATTGTGTGTAAGTTGGGGGAAGGGGGAGGTATGTGTGTGTGTGTGTGTGTGTGTGTGTGTGTGTGTGTGTGTGTGTGTGTGTGTGTGTGTGTGTGTGTGTGTGTTTTAGGGGTGAAAGAGAATGTGAGAGGGTTTTCCACATCCCAGAGAGAGAGAGAGAGAGAGAGAGAGAGAGAAAGGATCCACCAATAAGCCTTCGCAGTTATCGTAATCAGGTTCCCGTTCGCTTGTCGCACGGGCGGAGGTTGTCGTTGAAGTAGATCGTTAGCGGGTCTTCGGCTCCCCCGCCTCTGCCCCTCCCCCTTCTGCACCTTCCTCTCCGTCACCTCCTACTCTCACACTTTGCCGTATTGTTAAACTGACATTCACTCTATTAATATTTTTTTAGAGACGGCCTACAGCATTGCACTCTTCTTTTTCTTCTTGTTTTCTTGTACTTGTTCTTCTTCATCTTCTTGTTCTTGCTCTTCTTTCTCTTCTTCGTCTTCTTGTTCTTTCTCTTCTTTCTCTTCTTCATCTTCTTGTTCTTGCTCTTCTTTCTCTTCTTCGTCTTCTTGTTCTTTCTCTTCTTTCTCTTTTTCGTCTTCTTGTTCTTGCTCTTCTTTCTCTTCTTCGTCTTCTTGTTCTTTCTCTTCTTTCTCTTCTTCGTCTTCTTGTTCTTGCTCTTCTTTCTCTTCTTCGTCTTCTTGTTCTTGCTCTTCTTTCTCTTCTTCGTCTTCTTGTTCTTTCTCTTCTTCGTCTTCTTGTTCTTTCTCTTCTTTCTCTTCTTCGTCTTCTTGTTCTTTCTCTTCTTTCTCTTCTTCTTCTTGTTCTTGCTCTTCTTTCTCTTCTTCGTCTTCTTGTTGTTGCTTTTCTTTCTCTTCTTCGTCTTCTTGTTCTTGCTCTTCTTTCTCTTCTTCGTCTTCTTGTTGTTGCTTTTCTTTCTCTTCTTCGTCTTCTTGTTCTTGCTCTTCTTTCTCTTCTTCGTCTTCTTGTTGTTGCTTTTCTTTCCCTTCTTCGTCTTCTTGTTCTTGCTCTTCTTTCTCTTCTTCGTCTTCTTGTTGTTGCTCTTCTTTCTCTTCTTTTCTTTCCACATATTCGTCTTAACACTCTTGAGGGGAGCAATGGGTCTCTTTTTTTATCCTCAATCTGCTTCCTTTAAAGTTAGAAAGTAAAAGACACTGGACACTTTCAGATATTCCTTTAATACGTGCAAATAATCTAAATAAAGCAAAGCACATCCGGTGAAAGAGAGAGAGAGAGAGAGAGAGAGAGGGGGGGGGGGGTATTCTCTCAGTGTTTATATAATCTATCTATTTTTAACGATCCTACTCTAGCAAATAATAATAAGAATATAAAAGGAAAAAAACAAACAGGAAATTCAGCACATAAATACGAAGAAAAAGAAGAAAAGGAAGAAAAAAGAAATGGAAGAAGAAAAAGAAAATGGAAAAAGAAGAAGATATAAGAATGATGATGATGATGATTGTGGTAATACTGGAAAAAAAAACACGGAAAAAAAACGAAACATACATACAGACAGACCGACCTACCGACAAACACACACACACACAAACCCAACAGGCCGTAACTAACCATCGGGGCGGCCATAGAGTGTCTCAGGTAGCGGTCGTAAACACCCGAGATTAGCGGCCTACAAGCGGACGATCGGCCTAGACCCCAAAAAACAGCCTACCGGACAAGGTGATTAGGCCGTTAATTAAGACAGGATGTGACGTCACGCCCCAGTCACCGAGGCGGCTTCTGGTTGGTGGAGGCTAAACAGGTGTGAGCGGTGATTGGCCCCTCCCCCCCCCGGTCCGAACCCCAGGTGGTGATTGGATGTGGGTTAAGCAGGTGACAGAAAGAGAGGAGGTAACCACGGGGGTGACAGCTTGGTATGGAGGAGGAGGAGGAGGAGGAGGAGGAGGAGGTGGAGGAGGTTTTTATTAGGGAGAAGGAGCAGGTTGGAGGGGAGTGAGTGAGAGAGGAGGTGACAAACTGGAATGGGTGTGTCGCTCTGTCTGTCTCTCTCTCTCTCTCTCTCTCTCTCTCTCTCTCTCTCTCTCTCTCTCTCTCTCTCTCTCTCTCTCTCTCTCTCTCTCTCTCTCTCTCTCTCTCTCTCTCTCTCTCTCTCTCTCTCTCTCTCTCTCTCTCTCTCTCTCTCTCTCCTTATTTTCTGCGTGATCACCATCATCATCGCATCGTTCTTGTTCTTGTTCTTCTTGTTCTTCTTCTTCCTCAAAAGGAAAAGAGAGAATTGATAAACGACAACCAAAGGAGGAGAAGAGGATAGATGAACAGGAGAAAGTAGAAAGAGCATGAAGAAAATGAAAGAAGGAAGAGGGAGACTGAAAAAGAAGATAGGAAAAGATAACTAAAGAGGAAGAGGAATGTAGATGGAGAAGGGAAAACAACACTGGAGAAGGAAAATGAAGGAAGAGGAGAAGTAAAACGTAAAGAGGGAAGAAAAAGAAGAATATTAAGAAGAAAAGGAGAAGAAGAAAAGCGAAAAATAAAACAGTAGGAGGAGGAATGGGGAGGAAAAGAAGGAAAAGCGACGCAGGAGGAGAAAGAGGATGAGAGAAAAAAGAAACAACAAAGAAGAAAAAAGAAGAAAAGAGCAAAAGGTTACAAAATAGGAGGAGCAATAGTGATGAAGAGGAGGAAAGGTGACATTGGAGGAGGAGGAGCAAGAGGAGGAGTAGGAGGAGGAGGAGGAGGAGGAGACTATTAGGAAGGGGAGAGAGAACCATTAGGAAGATTTACTGATGTTATCGAGATGATTCTGTTTGGGACTCCTGGACAGCCTCCCCTTCCCTCCCCTCCCCTCCCCAATGTCACCTCGGGGAAGGGGGAAAGGGGAGGGGGAGGGGGGAGAAGTGAGTGGGCGGGGAAGTGGTAGGGACAGGTAATGGAGGTGAGAGAAGAGAGGGGGGAAGGGGGGGGGAGGGGGAATGGGGAAGAGTGGAAGGAGATAAAACAAACCTAAACATCAGGTGACATTGTCGTTTGTGTGTGTGTGTGTGTGTGTGTGTGTGTGTGTGTGTGTGTGTGTGTGTGTGTGTGTGTGTGTGTGTGTGTGTGTGTGTCCTCACCTTGGTAATACCTACACAATCTTTTATTCAATTATTTGCTATTATTCCTATTCTTCTTCTTCTAATTATCAACATCATCATCATCATCACCATCACCATCACTTAATATCAATCAACAATATTTTCCATCATTATCGTTCTTAATTACCGCCATTCACACCTTCACACCAAACTAATTAACCAACAAATCGAGTCTATAATAATTTTCAAACACACCTGAGCGCCTCAACCTGATTGGCTCTTCACACCATAACGGCACGGCAATCCTCGCACCCCATTGGCTATCCTCCCTCGTGACGTCATGGCTATCGGAACCGCTCATTGGCTGGTCCTCGCCCTCCTCTTCGGTCCAGTAGGCATTCGCGCGCCGATGGGCTCCGTGATACGCGACGAGGAAAAGAAACACGAAGACAAAAACTGGAGCCATTCGCTTGGTTTCCTTATTGGTCCGGCGAAGAAGAAGTACCGAGGCGATAGATTGAGAGAAATGACTGTGATTATTATTATTACTCCTGCTGGTAGTAGTAGAGATAGTAGTAGTAGTAGTAGTAGTAGTAGTAGTTGTAGTAGCAGTAGTAGTAGTTTTCACAGTAATATTAATAACGCTACATCTACAGCAACAATAGCTACTACTACTACTACTACTACTTCTACTACTACTACTACTACTGCCGCTGCTGCTGTTACCTCTACGATGTTCCTTCACCATTACTGCGTGTTGCAACAATTGTTACAAGATAAACGCTAACACGGTAGATTTAAGAGGCCCTGAAAATTGTGTGTGCGTGTGTGTGTGTGTGCGTGTGTGTGTGTGTGTGTGTGTGTGTGTGTGTGTGTGTGTGTGTGTGTGTGTGTGTGTGTGTGTGTGTGTGTGTGTGTGTGTGTGTGTGTGTGTGTGTGTGTGTGTGTGTGTGTGTGTGTGTGTGTGTGTGTGTGTGTGTGTGTGTGTGTTGCCCGCTGATCGACAGGTGCGAAGGTGTTTTGATATTGCTCTCACAATGTCATTTATTGCTCTCTCTCTCTCTCTCTCTCTCTCTCTCTCTCTCTCTCTCTCTCTCTCTCTCTCTCTCTCTCTCTCTCTCTCTCTCTCTCTCTCTCTCTCTCTCTCTCTCTCTCTCTCTCTCTCTCTCTCTCTCTCTCTCTCTCTCTCTCTCTCTCTCTCTCTCTCTCTCTCTCTCTCTCTCTCTCTCTCTCTCTCTCTCTCTCTCTCTCTCTCTCTCTCTCTCTCTCTCTCTCTCTCTCTCTCTCTCTCTCTCTCTCTCTCTCTCGTATGGTACGTAGAGTACAGTCATATAGTAACGGTTCTCTGGCTGACTGGTCGGCTGACTGACTGGTAGGCTGACTGGCTGACGTCCCGAAAATTGGCTAACGTTCAGGTGTGTCCGACAGGCTGAGACTTTAACTGCCTGGCTGATGGACTGTCTGTCTAGAGAGGCTCAGTTCATTATTGAGCTGGTTGGCTGTCTTTTTGTTTAGCCCAGTGACTGGTTTGTTTGTTATCAGGTTAATAGACTGACTGGTTGTTTGACTGACTGACTGGTTAGTTCGTCATATGGCTGGTTGACTGTTTGGTTGCCATTCTACTCTGACTGTTTGGGTGGGTGGATGAATGGCTGTTCTGTGTCCTTCGCTGGCTGGCTGAATGGCTGGTCTCCCTGGCTGGCTGGTCTCCTATCTCCCTGGCTGGCTGGCTGGCTGGCTGGCAGGTCACGATAGCATCTTGGGCGTCGTCGGGCGGGGCGGGTATCGCACCATCTAATGAGCGAGGCGATACTGGCCAACGCCGGACACAAATTGAAGGCGACGGGCCAGGAGGCTGCTATCCCCGCCGGGCCCTTCAGGCGACACTCCCGCCGCCCACCACGACCCCGCCGCCCCTGCCGTCACCCGCAGCTCCGTGCCACTGTCTGCAACCACCTGACAGCGCGGCAACATAGCGCCAAGCCACGGGGCAATTAGAGGCGTGAGTCCGGGCCAGGCTAGCACACCGGGACCCTTATTTGTAGGGCGGCCAATTGACTGCGACCACCTGACGCCGCGCCAAGACAGTGCTGCGCCGCCGGGCAGTGAAGGGCGCGAGTCCCGGCCAGGTGCTTGGAGCGGGAGCCTCACCTGGCGCGCCGCGTGGAGGGGGGCGTGCGGCCCTGTCTCGCCCGCACAGGTGGCGGCGCGGCCCCTTGGTTTGCTTTGCCCACGCCTTGCTCAGCTATTACGAGTGGGGGGGAGGGGGGTGTAGGGGGGGTAGAGTAGCTCTGGTCCCTCCCTCTGCTCCCCTCCCCCTTCTCTCTCTCCAGCTCCCCATTGCTCTTTTGCCCCCTCATCTCCCCTCTCCTTGCTCCCTTCCCTTTCATCCTCCCTGTCTTATGTCCCCAATCTCCCCTGCTCCTTCATCCTCCCTTCCTCCCTATCCTCCCCTACTTCCTCATCCTCACTATCCTTGCCCCTTTATCATCCTTGCCCCAACCCTTTCCCCCTCCCCGACCTCTATACCGACCCCCCCCCTCTTCCCCTGTTCTCTCTTATCCCTTCTTTTGCCCCCTCTGATCCTCAACCTTCCTCACGTCCCCCCTTCCTTTGCCCCTTCCCTTCCTATTCTGCCCCTTTTACCCATGCCATCCCTTGCGCCCTCTTGCCCTTCCTCCGCCTCCCCCCCCCCCCTCCCCTGTTGCCTCGGTGTGAGTAGAGGTGATGATGGTTTGTTTTGCCGCGTCTCGCTGTGTTATTACGGCAGGGAGGGCAAGGGGGGTAAGGGGGTTAAGGGAGGGAAAGGGAGCCCCGACCCTCTACCTCCTCCCTATCCATCTCCTTTCCTCCCTACCTCTCCCCGTCTCTCCCCTGTTCCTTTCCCTCTTGATCTCCCTCCTCCTCCACCTCCTCCTCCTCCTCCTCCTCCTCCCCTTGCAAATGTGTAAAGGTGGTGATGGTAGGTGGTGATGATGGGGATAATAATGGTGTTGGGAGTGGTGTTGAATGGGAATGGTGGTGCCGGGAGAGAGAGAGAGAGAGAGAGAGAGAGAGAGAGAGAGAGATTTTTTTGTTGAGTTGGTTTGTGGGTTTATTTCTCTCTCTCTCTCTCTCTCTCTCTCTCTCTCTCTCTCTCTCTCTCTCTCTCTCTCCTTTATTGGGTTTTGCTCCGTTTCCTTCTCGTTTTTTTTTTTTTGTTGTTGTTGTTCCATATAACCGGTTTGAATTGTCGCGTGAGGAAGAGGTTGCTCACATGTCATCCTCCTCCTCCTCCTCCTCCTCCTCCTCCTCCTCCTCCTCCTCCTCGTTCTCCTCTTCGTCGTCATTCTCGTTCATGTCCTCATTTTCTCTTCCTTCTTTATTTCTCTGTCCTCCTCCTCCTCCTCCTCTTCCTTGTCCCTCTTTTCTTCCTTCTTTTCTTCTTTTTTTTCCTCTTGCAACCTTCCCTTTTTATTATAACTGTTCTTTTTTTTGTCTTCTCCCTTGGACATGATTTCTCCTTTCCCTCCATTCTTCTTTTTTTCTTCTCTTTTTCTTCTTCTTGTTCTTTTTCGTTTTCTTCTTCTTCTTCTTCTTCTTCTTCTTCTTCTTCTTCTTCTTCTTCTTTTTCTTTTTCTTTTCTTTTACTTCTTCTTCTTGTTCTTGTTTTTTTTCTTCTTCTATTTCCTCTTCCTCCACCTCCTCCTCCTCCTCCTCCTCCTCCTCCTCTTTTTCCCCTCGTCCATTACCTCTTTTTACCTTTTCTTTTTCCTTTAATTTTCTTTGACCTTTTAATCCTGGACTATTGAACAAGAGAGAGAGAGAGAGAGAGAGAGAGAGAGAGAGAGAGAGAGAGAGAGAGAGAGAGAGAGAGAACATGATTCAGCTGATTGGCTAATACCTGATAACATCGCTCAAGGGTTCGATTCCAATTGTACTGTTCAAACTGACCTTCAAGGAGAGTACTTAGGTGTGTGTGTGTGTGTGTGTGTGTGTGTGTGTGTGTGTGTGTGTGTGTGTGTGTGTAAGGGCTTTTTGTTTCTCTAACTATCTTATTGTTTTCTCTCTCTCTCTCTCTCTCTCTCTCTCTCTCTCTCTCTCTCTCTCTCTCTCTTTTAATAAACCTCCTGGACACACACAAGCACACGAGAGAGAGAGAGAGAGAGAGAGAGAGAGAGAGAGAGAGAGGTCCCCCCCCCTTCTTATTATACCTGTTGCTGTCTGTCTGTGCTAACGAGGGGCACTCAGGCATGTAATGGGCCCGCCGACCCCGCTATAAGGGAATGCACGAGAGAGAGAGAGAGAGAGAGAGAGAGAGAGAGAGAGAGAGAGAGCATTGCAGTTTTAGGTATATGCAAATAACATTAAAAGATGATGTTAATAAAGATGATGCTAATGTTGCAAATGCTTAAGATGGTGATGATGATGATTATGATGATGATGGTGATGATGATGGTGATGATGATGGTGATGATGATAGTGATGGTAAAAATGGCTATAATTTTCTGTCTCATTCTCTATATATACCATTTTATTCTTCTCTTTTATTTCTCCCTTTCTTACCTTCCTCTTCACAGTTCCCTTACTATCTTTTACCTCTTCTTCTTCCTCCTCCTCCTCCTAATCCACTCCTCCTCCTCCTCCTCCTCCTCCTCCCAGTAGCGTAAGTTAAGGGTAGTAATTTCCTCTAATTTATCTCTTTATTGTAAAATTTCCATGTCCTTTTTTTTCTTAAAGGCACATGTTGTTCTCTTTTAACAATTTCCTGCCGGCACGTTGCCGGAGGGAGAGGTGGGTGGGGAGGAGCCTTCATCTATTTTATCCTGTCCTACCACACGTAGATTACTAGTAGTAGCGGTAGTAAGCAGACACCCTCCCCGTATACCGCCAGGTCTTCTGGTTTCTGTTCTTCCTATGTATTCCTATGTATTCCTCCTCATTTTCCTCCTCCTCCACCTTCTCCTCCTCTTCCTCCTCCTCCTCCTCCTCCTCTTCCTCCTCCTCCTCCTTGTGTTTGTTCGTGATTTTTTTCATTATATTTTTGAGGTGTTCGATGAAAGTAGATCAGTAGATATCATATATCTGGATTTTCAAAAGGCATTTGATAAGGTCCCCCACCAACGATTGCTCAGTAAACTATTGGCGCACGGTATCTCGGGTAACATTCACAATTGGCTTGTGGACTGGCTCTCTGAGCGGAAACAGAGAGTAGTTCTAAACGGTGTTTCATCTAACTGGGTCGATGTCAGAAGCGGCGTACCTCAAGGATCAGTGCTTGTTCCCATGCTCTTCTTAATTCATGTTAATGATATCGATGATGGGCTCACTTGCAAAGTATAAAAATTTGCTTATGACACAAAAATCACTAGTAAGGTAACTACGACACTCGATGAAGAAGCTTTACAATCAGATGTAGATCGACTTGCACGTTGGGCCATTCAATGGCAAATGAAATTTAACGTTGACAATGTGAAGTGTTACACATCGGAAACAATAACATTCGCGTTCAGTACGTAATGAATGGCCAACAACTTTCTGCAGTAAGTAAAGAAAAGGATCTTGGAATCACTATATCAAGCGATTTAAAGCCCAGTCAACATTGTTTAGAGATAGCTAAAACCGCAAACAAATTAGTTGGCTTCATCGGACGAGCCTTTAATAATAAATCGGAAAAAGTAATATTAAAACTGTATAATTCGCTGGTTCGACCCGTCTAGAGAACTGTGTACAGTTTTGGTCTCCCTATTACAGAAAAGACAGAAAAGTTAGGACGGGTTCAACGGAGAGTAACAAAAATGATTCCTAGATTGAGAAATTTATCTTATGAACAAAGGCTTAAAGAAGTAAACTTATTCAGCCTATCAAAACGAAGAATGCGAGGCGATCTAGCAGAAGTGTTTAAAATGTTTAAAGGCAGTGATTTTAATGCGGAAGATTACTTTACAATTGATCGAGCAACTAAGATATTACTCATTGTTGTAATAACGTAAAATCTTTCGAATACTGGTGTCCTTGTCCGTTTTTATCGCCCGGTTAGTGGTAGCAGTAATGGTAGTTCTTTCCTCTTTCCTACATAATTTCCATGCAGTTTTTTCATGCTGCATGGTTCTTTTTCCTTTCCTGCCAGCTTTGGCTGGAGGGATGGGGGGGTGGGGAGGAGCCTTCGCCTTTGCTGTCCTTCATCTTCCACCTTTGATTAGATAGTTAGTGTAGCTTGTCACAAACAGCCTCGTAAGGACCAGCAGGTCTGCTGTTGTTTGTTCTTCGTTTGTGTTCCTCCTCCTCCTCCTCCTCCTCCTCCTCTTCCTCCTCCTCTTCCTCCTTATCTCCCAGCTATGCAAGGACCATCTGCTGTTGACGGAGTACTGTCTAAGAAATCTACCATCACATCGTCCTCCTCGTCGTTTTGGTCTTTGTCCTCCTCCTCCTCCTCCTCCTCCTCCTCTTCCGCCTCATCTTCCTGCTCCCCCTCCTTCTCCTCCTCCTTCTCTTCACTTTAACCGTTACTTCGTTGCGTCAGGAGTGAGCTGGACGGTCCCGCACGTTCGCATATAAGTTCTTAATCGGTTCTTTAGGTCATTGAAGCGCCAGACGAAGAGATTTTATCGGTAATGCTGGCAGCCGATTTATATGTCTCTAGTGTGTTTGTTGCCAGCTGTTCTCCGTTTCCATGCTTACTCCTCTTCTTTCTTCTGCTCCCAGCTATGCAAGGACCATCTGCTGTTGACGGAGTACTGTCTAAGAAATCTACCATCACATCGTCCTCCTCGTCGTTTTGGTCTTTGTCCTCCTCCTCCTCCTCCTCCTCCTCTTCCGCCTCATCTTCAGTCTCGCCTGACCTCCTCAAAGGGACAGACGTTGACCTTGCTGCTGCTGCGGCATCAAACCTTAACCTTGCTTTTCACCTCGTCTGGTGAAACGACACTTGTTATTTTGTGTGTGAATCGACTCCGTGTGTTACATTTTAACGTCACAACTTTTGAAATCCGTTCATCCACGTTTTTAATTAACCGTTACTTAAATAGGCCCGTACGCCTTCTCAGAAATCGAACGACTAACTGTGCTTGTTTACTTTTCTGATTTAGCACCACTCAACTTAATTAATTAACGTCTAACTCAGTGCTGTGACGCGTCTAACTAGTGTTTGAAGTGTTGCGAGGATTACCTTACAGTGAGAGGACTTCCCTGCTGAGCTGAGCGGTTAAGTTATATATCGACTTTTTTTGTGTTTCCTGTCTTTCCTCAGTAGGATTACAACTACACGACCTAACACAGCACCCAGTGAAAGACAGTGAGCTTCTTGTGTCTAACTAACGTAGAAAATCTGTCACTAACGTAGAAGTACAAAGCTTGACCCGTATACCAGCACACCTGTTTTGAAAAGGAGGAAAAGTTTAATCCCCCAGAGAATTTTAATCCCGGAGGAAAACACGTGGGCCCTCATAGACGCCACACCTCAAACTCTCCCGCGTGACTCGACCGATTTAAAGCCGCCTCCTTCCAGGTGTTGACCTTAGTCCACGCGGATACAAAATTCATCTTAACTGTAAAGCATACAATTATATCGTCTTGCAATAGTAAATAAAAATTAAAAAAAGAAGTAATCATGCCGTCCAACTATTTCAATTGCTGTAATTGTTCAAAGAAATATGCTGCGATTCATTACCAAACCAGCGACTCGATGTGTAGGTACTGTGTCTTAGACTTACGTATTCAGGCACTACAAACAACCAACGAGGATCTACAACGCTCCAATGCGTTGATCTGGGACACCATGATGGCCTTCCCTCAACTCCCTACCCCTCATTCTTCTTCTTCTTCTTCTTCTTTCCCCGCCCTTCCTACTCCAGCTTCCTCCTCCTCAAACTCATATTCTGACGTTCTGACCCAACTACATACCCCCTCCTCCTCCTCTGCCTCGCCTGAACCCGCCTCCATCCTTACTATTCCTTCCGCCCCATCCACCTCCCTTGCTACCTCATCCACTCCCACTCCATCTTCTCCCTCCACCACCCTTGACTCCTCCCCTATCCTCATCACCACTCCATCTTCCCCTTCCACCTCCAACACGATCTCCTCTGCCTCGCCTCAACCACCCCACTCCTCTGCAACGCCTGATCCCGCCGCCACCCTTACCATTCCTTCTACTCCATCCACCTCCCTTCCTACCCCATCCACCTCCATCCACAGTACCACTCCCCTTTCTCCCGCTCTCCCTTCCTCTCCCTCCAACACCCTTGACTCCTCCCCTATCCTCATCACCACTCCATCCTCCACTTCCACCTCCAACACGAACTCAACCTCCGCCTCCTCCTCCACTTCTGATACCACATCTCCCTCCATCCACACCTCACCCTCCACCCTTTCCCAGCCACCCACTACTAACACCACCACCACTTCCAAACCCACCTTAGCCCGCGCTCCCGCTTGTACCTCGCGCCCTTCCAGAAGAAATCACAAGACCATTCTACCAGCTGTCACTTGTACGAACCAGACGCTGTTTCCTGGTATGGGCAAACTAACTACTAGAGTCAATTTAGTTGGAGACAGTGTGGTGAGAGGCCAACTTACGGAGTTTTGTGGTCGGAATACGTTGACACGGCAGCGTTTCTGTATCCCCGGAGCCAAACTGGACGATATTGAATCAGCTGTCGATGCAGTTTCAGTAAATGCGAAGGACGACACAGTGTATCTGATCCATGCGGGAACCAACGACCTTCAGTCAACTCAAATTCAGGACCTGTTAGCAAAATACCGTCAAGTCATTCGCAAATACAAGACCAAGTCCCCCCACATCATCGTCTCTGGAATTCTACCGAGAGTCAATACGTTCGCCGGATACAACAACAGTAAAGCGTACGGCGTCAACACTAGTCTAAAGCAGTTATGTAACGATGAAGGCGTAGGGTTCACGAACGCATGGCATCACTTCAACCAGCGCCCAGATTTGTTTTGGGAGGACGGACTCCACTTGAACGAGGTTGGTTCGGCGCGGCTAGGAAGGCTCCTGAACGATGCAGTTGAAAGCTTCTCGAAAAGCTATTCAAAAACTGGAGGCGAGGGCAAGGCAAAGGCAACCCTTGATCAACCGAACCGTAGCGTCGATGCGGCTTGCAAGAAACTGTGTAACCAACGACGCCTCCGACAAGCGAACTCATTCAACTCAACGCGGCCAAACCAGTAGTCACATTTCCATTTTGTACACAAATGCACGCAGTCTATTACCCAAAAGGACGAAATTAGGGCGTATATTGCAACTGAGAAACCAGATGTGGTAGCCATCACAGAGACTTGGGCCAACTCTGCACATCTAGTATCTGAACTGTCATTTCGGGTACGAAAGCTTCCAAAAAATCGAATGCACAAGAAAGGAGGAGGAGTAATTTGCTACGTAAAAAGTACGCTCCCTGCCAGTAAAATAGACAAACAGGATGCAGAGAATTACGACTCCGTCTATGTGGAAATAACTGCGAATAATAAGAAACTAACACTTGCGACCGTATACAGGCCTCCAAAACAACAAGCAGCCGATGACACTGCCCTGTACGAAGAGCTTCACTCTTTAACACAAAGTAAACAAGCAATAATAATTGGGGACTTTAATTGCCCTAACATTGACTGGGGACAATTGACTGGAGATCAAGAGGGTAACAGGCTTATAGAAATGGTGGAGGATTCGTTCCTCACTCAAGTTGTAACTCAACCAACAAGAGAAAACAATCTGCTGGATCTGGTATTAGTAAGCGACCCCGACCTCATTCGCGACTGTGAAGTTGGTGAAAAATTAACGGTTGCGATCACCACTTAATCCGTTTCAATGTCAACATAAGTCACAAACTCGGAGACAATCCGTCAGTGATACCAGACTAC
Organism: Eriocheir sinensis; assembly: GCF_024679095.1. Lineage (NCBI taxonomy): Eukaryota > Metazoa > Arthropoda > Malacostraca > Decapoda > Varunidae > Eriocheir > Eriocheir sinensis. The sequence goes on from NC_066543.1 coordinate 10,415,075, forward strand.
AAAAAGCAAATTTCAACCTAGCCTGTGAGCTGCTTCCTCCGCGACCTGGGACCAACTTCACCTAACCGACAATACAATCGACAACGTGTGGAACAACTTCAAAGATAAGCTTTTGGGAGTAGAAAAGGCTACAGTGCCGACGAAACCCAGGCGAGTAAATGGTGCCGTAGATCCACCGTGGATGACCAGAGAAATAAAAGGGCGGTAAACTTAAAAAAGGAATTATAACCTAATGAAAGAGAATGACACGGCCGAAGCCCGTACTCAGTACCACAACAGCCTCAGAGCTTGTCGCACCCTTATTCGGAGTAGTAAACGCAACTCCGTACCAACTAATAGCGCGTGACATCAAGACAAACTCAAAAAAATTCTTCACATACATCAGATCGAAAAAGAAAGTAAAATCCAATATTGGTCCCCTGACAGACGAGACTGGAGCTGCAACTCAGGACAGTAAACAGATGGCCAGAATCCTCAACAGTAACTTCGCATCCGTATTCACAGTCGAGAACATCGAAACCATGCCTGAGAACCCTGACCTGCCGAGGGGAATCACGCCCTGAAAATTGACTCAATATGCGACCAAGAAGTGAAAGAGTATTTGGATAAACTCGACACGAACAAGTCAACAGGACCTGACGGTTTGTCCCGCGGTTATTAAAAGAGCTTAAACAACAAATACTTCAGCCACTCACTAACATATTCAACCAGTCTGTTCAATTGATAATGGTCCAGGAAGACTGGATTATGGCTAACGTAACACCAATTTTAAAAAAAGTAGACAAAAGAGTTGAATTAAACTACAGGCCCATAAGTTTGACATCAGTGGCAGGAAAAATACTCGAAAAGATTATTAGAGACAAACTTGTTAAGTTTCTAGAAGACAATAATGTAATCTCCGACACCCAGCATGGCTTCAGAAACAAGCGCTCCTGCCTAACGAATCTATTAGACTTCTTCCAAGGCATATATAAGAACTGGGATGCCCACATCCCCAGTGATGTTATATACCTGACTTTCAGAAAGCCTTCGACAAGGTACCGCACGAGCGACTCCTTAAGAAACTCCACTCGGCGGGCATCGGAGCCAATCTGATCGCGTGGATAAGAGATTGGCTCACCGACAGAAAACAACGAGTACTACTCAACGGACAGCCTTCCGATTGGCTTCCAGTCACTAGTGGAGTGCCTCAAGGGTCAGTGCTGGGACCCATTCTCTTCATCATATATATCAACGACCTCGAATCAGGACTGAAATCCACAATATCGAAATTTGCTGATGACACTCAGGTGGGTGGAAAGGCACTCACAAAGAACGACTGCGAAATCATTCATAAAGACATCAATCACATTATCGAATGGTCGGAATAATGGCAAATGTCCTTTTATGTTGACAAATGCAAAGTCATGCACATTGTGTCCAGAAATTGTAACCACACATACATCATGAATGGGAGACCTCTGCAAGCGATGCAGGAGGAAAAGGATCTTGAGTCACTATCAGCAGTGACCTGAAACACGCGAATCACTGTAAAAAGCATACAACAAAGCCAACACTATGCTCGGGTTCATAGCGAGGAACTTCGAGTGTAAAACGCCAGACGTGATGCTATCCTTGTATAATTCCATGGTAAGACCGCACCTCGAGTATGCAGTACAGTTCTGGTCTCCTAATTACAGAAAGGACATTGATTTACTGGAAAGGATTCAACGACGCGCCACGAAAATGATACCAACCTTAAGGGCTCAACCGTACGAGGAACGACTCAAGCGACTCAATCTCTTTACATTGGAGAAAAGACGCCTACGAGGAGATATGATTCAAGTCTTCAAGTATCTAAAAAAATTCAATAACGTCGATTACTCCAATTTCTTTGAATTGCAAACCAACCTAAGAACTAGAAATAACGGTTTACCCATTCAGTCTAGTCGATGTAACACAGACATCGGAAGGAGTTTCTTTTCAAACCGAGTCATCCGTCACTGGAACAATCTTCCTTCAGAAGTAGTAAATGCGAATACTATCAACTCCTTCAAATATAGAATCGACCGTCACTTCGCTGCGTCGGGAGTAAACTGAATATTGAGTTGCTTTCATCTGCTCCTCAATATCGAGGCGCTTTCATCTGCTCCTCAATATCGAGGTGCTTTCATCTGCTCCCCAGGCCCCAGGCTGTCGAGCAGATTAAATCACCAGAACGGGCAACCTCGTAATGAGCCAATAGGCTTTCTGTTGCCTGCGTTTCCATGTTTCTTTTCCTCCTCCTCATCCTCTTCCTCATTCTCCTTCACATTTTCCAACTGTTTCGAAGTCTCTTTCTTTTATTTTTTTCCTTCCTACTCTTTTCACCTTCCCCCTCTCTTACTCTTCTTCCTGCTCCTCTCCACCTCCTCTTCCTCCTCTTTTTCATCCTCTTCCACCTTCTCCCCATTATCCACCATACCTAAACTCAAACTCCTTCAGCACCTCTTTTTTTTATTTCACTATTTTTCTCTCCTTCACTTTTCACCTTCACCACCGCCTCCTCCCTTTCCTCCTCCTCCTCGTTTTACTCCTCCATAATCTCCAACTCTCACAGCACCTACTTTTTTCTTTTATGTTTTTCCTTCCTTCACTTTTCACCTTTTATTCCTCCTCCTCCTCCTCTTCCTCCACCTCCACCTCCTATTCCTCCTCGTCCTTCAGGGGGTGGGGGGTTAATCTCCCGGCCCCGACGCACCTCTCTGATCGCACTCATCATTCGACAATAGTCATTTGATCAGCTGATTACACCTGGAGCATACCTGGCCCGCCTGCTGGCTACCTGGACCCACTGCTCTTTTTACACCCCATCACCAGCAGCGGGAGGAGGAGGAGGAGGAGGAGAGATGATGGTTATGGAGGTGGAGGAGCTGGATGAAATGAAGAGAAAGAAGAAAAGGAAAAGAGGAAAAGGCGATGACACAGAAAAGTAGGAGGAGAAGGAATACATGGGAATACATAAGAATACATAGGAAGAACAGACACCAGAAGAAAGATGATGGTTTTGGAGGAGGAAGAACAGGATGAAAATGACGAGAAAAAGGAAGTGGAAGGAAAGGAGGAGGAGAGTAGGAAATGGTGAAGGAACAGAAGGAAGAAAAGAAGGAGGATAGGAAAGAGTGATGAAAGAGGAGGAGGTGGAGGAGGAGGAGGAGGAGGAGGAGGAAGAAGAGTTTGGGAATGGGTATAGTATAGGGGAAGAAGGAGAGAAAAATGGAGAAGGAGGAATATGAGAGGGAGCAGTGTTAGAGGAGGAGTAAAAAGGAGACGGAGGAGGAGGGTGAGCAGAAGGAGGAGGAGGAGGAGGAGAAGGAGGAGGAGGAGAGGAAAGATGGAGGAGGTTGTAGCAGTAGTAATAGTAGTAGTGAGGCAAAAGCGATAACAACAGGGAGAAGAAAGAGGAGTTTTGGTGGTGAAGGAAGAGGAGGAGGAGGAGGAGAAGAGGAGGAGGAGGAGGAGGAGGAGAATTTTTTACGTGATAACTATCTTGGTAATCCTTGTTCTCTCTCTCTCTCTCTCTCTCTCTCTCTCTCTCTCTCTCTCTCTTTCTCTCTCTCTCATCCTAACACACACACACACACACACACTCACACACAGGTGGATGAAGTGGTGGAGGTGGTGGTAGTGTTGATTAATTGAGGAATGAATGATGTAATGACTCGATTATATGGTGGAGTGAGCGAGGAGTGAGGCGCCGCGAGGAGGAATAAATTAAGCCCTTAACTGAGGAGGAGGAGGAGGAGGAGGAGGAGGAGGAGAGGCATGGATCGGTGAAGTAAGAAATTGCTCGCTAACATCATCATTATTATTATAGGCAGTAAAGGATATAGTCGTAAAGTAATGGAGGGTTTCGATGGTGGAAATCATAGGTGGAGCTAACACGCAGTAGTGGTTCTGGCAATAGTGGTAACAGTGGTAGCATTAGTGAAGAGAGCGGCGGTAGTGGTTGTGGTATTAACTCTTATACTTTCTCATCTTATTTCCATTCCTACTTCCCATCCTCTTTCCCTTTCCTTTTCCCTCTCGCCCTGTTGTTTGTGTTCCTCCTCCTCCTCCTCCTCCTCCTCCTCCTCCTACTACTACTACTACTACTACTACTACTACTACTATTACTACTACTACTATTACTACTACTATACTCGGGCTCATTCTTATGCCGACATCAGAAAGGCTATTGGGTTAAAAAGAGAATGCAGGTTTACCATATTTTCAGGGGGTGTTATATCGCATTTAGAGATTAACTTTTTAACGAAGCGTCGGATACGGATGAGAACATGATATAACATTTTCTTTAATATGATTTACTAAGAAGATGAAGATATGAAAGGCACTTATAAGAGACACATAAGGATAAAACCCGGAAGATTAAGTGATTTTAGTGATTTGTTGCATGCAGAGAGAAGAAAAACAGAATAGAGAAAATAGAAGAGGAGTAGGAGAAGATAAGAGGAGGAGGAGGAGAAGGTGGAGGAGGAGGAGGAGGAAGAGGAGGAGGAGAACCATAAAAAAGAGAAAGTATAATAAAATACATTCAAATTAGGAAAATAGAAACTCACCGAGGGAAATGAAAATGTGAGAGAGAGAGAGAGAGAGAGAGAGAGAGAGAGAGAGAGAGAGAGAGAGAGAGAGAGAGAGACATAACCTGCATGCCATGGGTTACGTGAGAGAAGGTGAGGCTCGTTGCTTCCTCCTCCTCCTCCTCCTCCTCCTCCTCCTCCCTCCCCCTCTTCTTCCATTTTCTCCATCCTGTTTTTTTTTCCTCCCACATTTTTTTCCCTGCATCTGTCTGCCTCATCTCTTTGTTTTGTCTCCTCTTACTCATCCTTTTCTTCTTTTTCTCCCTTTTCCTCTTTCTACTTTTCCCATTCTCTTTTTATCACTCCTCCCCGTTCTCTTCCTCCTCCTCCTCCTCCTCCTCCTTTTCATCCTCCTCCTCCTGTTTCTTTTCCTACTACTACTACTACTACTACTACTACTACTGCTACTACTACTACTACTACTACCACCAGGAAATAAAGTTGAAAATAAAACAAAGAGCGAAGTAGAAAATAGAGTTAAAATGAGATATAGCAAGGAGTAAAGATAATGGAGAGGTTGTTATCAAAAGGAGAGGAAGTAGAGAAGAGTAGTAGAAGTAGAGAAAAGAGGGGTGATGATAATGGTGGGGGTCGTTATCAAAAGGAGGGGAAGAGGAGGGGGCAATGTGGATAGGAAGAGGGATGAAGATAATGTTGTTTTTTAATTTGCAGGGATTGGAAGTCAGAGGGGGGTATGGAAGGGGTAATGAAGGGAGGGGGGAATGAACGGGATATGATTGGGGGGGAGGGGTCGTTGATTAGGTTCCTGTAAATAGTTTGTTTTATCAGAAGTTATCAAAGGAAAAGAAGTATTATCATTATTATGTTTTTCTTTATGCCAAGTCGTGTGTGTGTGTGTGTGTGTGTGTGTGTGTGTGTGTGTGTGTGTGTGTGTGTGTGTGTCCTCTCGTTTCTTTATCACTTCTCATTATTTTTCCGTACTTTTTACTTTTTTCTCTTTTCCTTTTCTTTATTTCTACGATAAAATGTAAAGATGAGTGAATTATTCTGCTGTTTCGTAGGTAGAGAGGTGGATAGGTAGGGAGGTAAGTACGTAGGCAAGTATCTAGGCAGGTAAGTAGGTAGGTAAGTAGATAGGCAGGTAAGTAGGTTAGTAGACAGACAAGTAAATAGGTCGAGTTAAAAGGAGGTTTGTGTTAATGTGTGTTTCAATGTCTCGCTTCCCATCCACTCCCCTTCCTCATATCTCTCTCCTGCACACTACCCCTCCCCTTTTTTCTCTCTCTCTCTCTCTCTCTCTCTCTCCCCCCCCCCCAAGAACGTGGCCGCGGTAGTTTTTGCATCCCTTTCACTTCGCAGCCTCGACATGACGAGATAATGTTTTCTAGTGACTCTTACGAAGAAACGAAGATATGCAGATGAAAGTTCCCCCACCACCACCACCACCACCACTACCACAACCACCAGTACCACCACCAGCACCACCACTACTACTACCACCACCAGTATCACCACCACCACCAGTACCACCACCACCACCATCACCACAACCATTACCACCACCACCACCACCACCAGTACCACCACCACCACCAGTACCACCACCACCACCAGTACCACCACCACCACCAGTACCACCACCAGTACCATCACCACTAGTACTAATCCTGTTGTGCCCTTTTCCACCCCCTCCACCACCCACTTACTACCATCCTCCTCGCCAATATCATCCCCACCACATAATTGCCTCCTCAACCACGCCAATTGACAAAGAGCTCAGTTCCTCGTTTTCCTCCTTCATTTTCTTCTGTTTTTCCTCTTTTTTCTCTCCTCTTCCTTCTCCTCCTCCTCCCTTTGCTCTTCCTCCAAACCTTTGTACCCTCAAACATTGCCCTTTTCAAGCCCTCCTCCTCTTACTCTTCCATTTACCACTACTATTGCTACTACTACTACTACTACCACCACTACCACTGCTACTACTACTAATACTACACCATTTCCTTCGGTCGGAGTGGAGGTAGCGGAGGAGGTTTTATAGAGGAGTCGCTGAAGAAGGAAGTCGTAGGTTGTCGTGGACACTTTGTTGCTTGTCTCGACGTTTTGGGGCGATAGAAATTACCTCTGAATGATTTACACACCTAGAGAGAGAGAGAGAGAGAGAGAGAGAGAGAGAGAGAGAGAGAGAGAGAGAGAGAGAGAGAGAGAGAGAGAGAGAGGGTTAACAGAATGATACAAACTGCAAGAGGGAAAAGGGAAAGGAAAGAATATAGGTTAGAAAAGAAAATTAACAGACACACAGAAGAAAAAGAAAAGTGACGAAAAGAGAGGAAGAGAAAATAAGGTAATGGTGGTAGTTAATTGGAAGAAATGTATAAGAATGAAGATGAGGAGGAGAAGAAGAAGAGAAATAAGAGGAGAGAAATGGGGAGGTAGAGGATGCAACGAGAGAGAGAGAGAGAGAGAGAGAGAGAGAGAGAGAGAGAGAGAGAGAGAGAGAGAGAGAGAGAGAGAGAGTAAATAAATCTTGCAAGCACCAAAAGCAATAATAAAGGACCAATACTAAGAGAGAGAGAGAGAGAGAGAGAGAGAGAGAGAGAGAGAGAGAGAGAGAGAGAGAGAGAGAGAGAGAGAGTGGCCAGGGAGATAACAGAACGCTCGTGTTTATTCATCTGACGGGGGAGGTGTAGAGACTATAGCCGTGGTCTGCCGCCCCCTCCCCCCGCCCCCCCTGCCCTAGCCCCTGCCCCCCCAGCCTCCCCCCGGGCCGCCAGCCAAGTGTCCATTGTGCCCACGTAATGACACGGCAGGGATGACCGCGTGTCCCTTTCCCGTGTCCATCTCCCTGTTGCCACCGTGTCCACCACCAGCCAGCCAGCCAGCCTCTCTCGTTCTCGCTCTCGTTCTCTCTTGTTCTCGTTCTTTTTCTCTTTCTGTATTGGAGCAGCCTTAGTGTTCATTTATATTGTTTCTTTCGGTACATGCAAGGGTTATTTATTTATTTATTTTGTTGTTTTTCTTAAGTATTTTCTAATTTATATGTATTGACGAGGAGAACGGGATGCGGGATGTTTGAAGTCTCTCTCTCTCTCTCTCTCTCTCTCTCTCTCTCTCTCTCTCTCTCTCAAGATAGCTCAACTTGTCTGATTCCCTCTCCTCCTCCTCCTCCTCCTCGCCAAACACAAGAGTTCCTTAGTAATTTAACTTATCTTAAAAGTAACCCATCCATGACTGTTTTTGTGTGTTTACAATTAATGTGTTTAACCTTTCTCTTTTTATTTTTTTCTTCTTCAGGTAAGTTGGAGCGAAGATGCAACAGCTGTGAGGGAGACCACGTGAGTTTGAAAAAGTAGTAGTAGTTGCAGTGGTATTAGTAGTATTAATAGTAGTAGTAGTAGTAGAAGTAGTGACTGGTGTAACAAATATTTATGTAAAAGCAGTAAATTCATGCTTCGTAAAATTGCCATCTTTTTATCTAATCTTTTCGCGTTGCAAAAATGAAGAAATGATCAGTGTATGCCTTAAAGAGAGAGAGAGAGAGAGAGAGAGAGAGAGAGAGAGAGAGAGAGAGAGAGAGAGAGAGAGAGAGAGAGAGAGAGAGAGAGAGAGAGAGAGAGAGAGAGAGAGAGAGAGAGATGGTAAGGGGTTTAGGTGAATAGAATGATAGACACAGAGAGCAAGGCACATAAAAGAACAGATAGACATAGGAGAAGAAAGGGAAAGGACAGAACACAGGAAAGACGAGAAAATTGATATTATAAAAAGTGAAGAGGAAATGGGAAGAGAAAGGTAGATAACTGTGATAATATGCAGATATGTATAGAATGGTGAGGAGGAGAAGAGTAGGAAGAAGATGAAAAATAAGAGATAAAGGAGAGGAGAGCATGCAGGAAAAATATAAAGGGAGAAATATCCGAGAATAAAGAGGAAGAGAAGACGTGGAGGAAGAGGAAAAATAAAAGGAGAAAGAGGAGAAGCATGAAGGACAGAAGAGAGAGAGAGAGAGAGAGAGAGAGAGAGAGAGAGAGAGAGAGAGAGAGAGAGAGAGAGAGAGAGAGAGAGAAGTATCATAAGAGGTCTCCCTTTCCACAACTATTAATACCACCACTATTTTCACCACCACCACCACCACCACCACCATTAACCCATCGACACCGCCCCTGTTATTATACCCGCCACTACCACCACCACCACCACCACAACCACCAATATCACCAACAACACGAACACTACCACTATTACTACCGAATCGTGCTTTTTCTTCCTCTCTGAACCAGCACCACACACACACACACACACACACACACACACACACGCACGTCTAACACCACTACTGAAACACTTATCTTTTTCTTTCATACACACTTTCAAACCGACACTTCCTCCTCCTCCTCCTCCTCCTCCTCCTCCTCCTCCTCCTCCTCCTAACTCACCTTCCCCCCTCAGGAGGCCTCTCATTGTACCATTTTCACCTGGGCAATCACACTAATCAGGCCCCAGGTAACAAGGTGGTTCATGGGAGTTAATACCGGCCAGACACATAATCCGCCTCGCCTGGGTAGCTCTCCTAATGCCCAAGCTTTTTATCAACACTCCTGCCCCCTTTATCCCCCCCCCCCTTACTCCTCCTCCTCCTCCTCCTCCTACCCCTTCCTTCCTTCCTCCTGCTGCCTTCTTTCCACCTGCTTGCCTTTTACCTTCCATTCCCTTCCTCCTCCTTTCTTCTCACGTGTTTCTTCTCATGATTTTCACTTACTCTTTCTCCTCTTCCTCTTTCTCTTCCTCCTCTCGTCTCCTACTCTTACTTCTCCTCCCATCTTCCATATTTTCATTTTTACTAATTTTCATATATTCACCACCTACTACTTCTGATTTCTTCTGTTTCTTCTTCCTCTTCTACTTCTCCTTACTCCACTGGCTCCTCCTCTTTCTCTCTACTTCTCCTTCTGTCACTTTCGTTCTACCTCTTCCTCCATCGTAGCACCACCACCACCACCCCTTCCTCTTCCACCTCATCTTCCTCTACCTCCTCCTCACCCTCTCATAACCCCTCTCTCTTCCCTCCATCCATTCCACCACCTCCCACTCCCTCTCAATCCCCCGATCTTCTTTTCTCTTTCCCCCACGCTACCGCCATCCCCACCCCCACCTCCTCCTCCTCCCCCCCTCATTCGTTAAGGGAGGGGAAGAAAGAGTCGCGGTGGGGAGCTGGTGAAGGGGCGGTAATGGGCGGGTGGTGCGTCTCGTAATTGTGAGGGGGAGCGGAAGGGGCCTTATCGAAGTGGCTTGTAACTCTCGCCGCCAAGCAGGTGTGGGTGGGAGGGTTACCCGGAGACCGTGATAAGCTGGCTGGAGGAAGAGGGCTTAGCTGGCTGGTTGAGTAAATGGCTGGATGGTTGGCTGGGCTAGGGAGTGTCTGGCTGACTGGTTGATTGAGTAAATGTCTGGATGGTTGGCTGGGCTAGTGAGTGCGTGGCTGACTGACTGGTTGGTTGAGTAAATGGCTAGATGGTTGGTTGGGTTAGTGAGTGAATGGCTGGCTGACTGGTTGGTTGAGTAAATGGCAGGATGGTTGGCTGGGTTAGTGAGTGAATGGCTGGCTGACTGGTTGGTTGAGTAAATGGCAGGATGGTTGGCTGGGCTAGTGAGTGAATGGCTGACTGACTGGTTGGTTGAGTAAATGGCTGGATGGTTGGCTGGGCTAGTGAGTGCGTGGCTGACTGACTGGTTGGTTGAGTAAATGGCTGGATTGTTGGTTGGGTTAGTGAGTGAGTGGCTGGCTGACTGGTTGGTTGAGTAAATGGCAGGATGGTTGGCTGGGTTAGTGAGTGAGTGGCTGATTGACCGTCTTGCTGGCTGGCTTGGTTGACTGGCTGACTGTGTAAATAACTGGATGCCTAGTTGGGTAGATGACTGACTGGCTGACTGGTTGGCTTGGTGACTGGCTTGGTTAACCCGGTAGCAGCGACGGGCCAAATTTGTGCCATGATTTAAACCCCAAAAAATAGACGATACATAAACTGATCACAAATGCTTCGATATATATTATGAAATGGCTTGTGTGGGTGAAGATTTTTTCTCATTTTTCTCGTTTAGAGGGACCATTAAGAAACATGATCCCCGCTGCTACCGGGTTGATGATTGGATGCTTAGTTGGGTCGATGACTGAATGGCTGGCTGACTGACTGGATTACAACATGACCGAATGACTAATTGACTTTCTGACTGATTGGAGAGTTGACTGAATGGCTAATTGACTGGAAAAGTTGTTGACAGACTGACTTACGGGATGGTACTGTTGGTGGTTGACTAAGTTAAATGGATGACTGTGTGAGGGTGGCTGAGTGGATGGACTGGTTGATTGGATGATTGAATGGATTAAAGAAGTGGGTGATATTAATTTGCTGGTATATAGAGTGAAGCATTTTGATCTATTTTTGAGACTAAGTCATCAAATGTTTTCTTTCTTTTAATTCATACAGCACATTTTTAGAACGATAAATATAGATAGGTTCTCTCTCTCTCTCTCTCTCTCTCTCTCTCTCTCATGTTTTCACCCTAGTTTATTTTTTTATTTTTTTCATGCGCGTGTTTTTTC
>NC_066543.1:10428728-10431228 GCF_024679095.1 Eriocheir sinensis
GGGAGCGGTGAGTAGCGGGCTTTTTTTCTACACCTTTTTTGTTGCCCTTGAGCCGTCTCCTTTGTTGTAAAAAAAAAAAAAAGTAGTGTGATTGGGATGGTGTATATTATTGTGTAGATGAGCAGGTATATTCAGCAGGTAAGCAGGTGTGAAAGCCAGGTAGATTGGTGGTGTGATAGAATGGTGAATATGGCTGTGTAGGTCAGCAGGTATATTCAGCAGCGAAGCAGGTGTGAGAGTGCATCGGGTATGTAGGTTTGGAAGCCAAGCAAATAGATGAGTTAAGCCTCGCAAGGGACTGACCCAAATTACAAAACCATGCAGGTGCGGAACGTGTGTGACCTTACCTGTCCGTGACCCCTTGAAACTGGAACGTGTGTGTGTGTGTCTGTGTGTGTGTGTGTGTGTGTGTGTGTGTGTGTGTTTGAGAGATAAAAAAAAAAGTGAGAGAGAGAGAGAGAGAGAGAGAGAGAGAGAGAGAGAGAGAGAGAGAGAGAGAGAGAGAGAGAGAGAGAGAATGCACGTGGTGGGTACGGTCCGACACACATTCTAGCAGAGAGAGAGAGAGAGAGAGAGAGAGGAGGCGGGCGGAGGTCTGATGAGCGCACAGATACGAGAGACAGCTGGCTGGAGAGATAAGGGAGAAATGGTTGGCTGCTGGGATAAGAATAACAGCCCAGTGGAATTGAGACAACTTGGAGGAGAGATGGAGAGACAGCTGGAGAGATGGAGAGACAAACAGCTGCAGGAGAGGCGGGGGAGACGGGAGAGATAGTAGTAGGGAGAGGGACAAAGAGATGCAGGGAAGACGTTGATGGATGGGAGAAGAGAGACGGAGAGATAGTTAGGGAGACGAGACGAGGAGGAGATAGTTGAAGAGACAAAACAGAGGAGGAAGGACATGGAGAGATAGTAGATGGAGAGACACAACTGGAAGAAAAAACAATGAAGAGACAACCCGAAGGAGACTTAGAGAGACAATTTAACAGCTGAAGAAGAGAATGGAGAGATTTAAAGTGGAGGAGAGATAGGAAGAAAAACACCCGGAGGAGCAGATAATTGGTGGAGAGATGGAGGAAAGTAGCGGAGAGACAAATAAATATAGCAGATGGTGAGATAGGTGATGGAGGAGAGATGGAGAGAGAGAGAGAGAGAGAGAGAGAGAGAGAGAGAGAGAGAGAGAGAGAGAGAGAGAGAGAGAGAGAGAGAGTCCGTGTGTGTGTGTGTGTGTGTGTGTGTGTGTGTGTGTGTGTGTGTGTGTGTGTGTGTGAGGAAGCTAAGATTGGAGAGAGGAGACAGAAAGATTGACGACCAGAGAGAGAGAGAGAGAGAGAGAGAGAGAGAGAGGATAGGAATAATAAAGATGGAGGCTGAGAAGGAGGGGATAGATAAGAACCAGGTAGAGAGATAAATAGGACGGACAGGTGAAGATAAAGGGAGGAAGGGAGATAAGAGAGAGGCAGGTAAAAAAAGAGAGAGAGAGAGAGAGAGAGAGAGAGAGAGAGAGAGAGAGAGAGAGAGAGAGAGAGAGAGAGAGAGAGAGAGAGATTCTGTTTACCACCTCTTCTTATTTTAAACTTGTATCTGTATGATTAATTAAGACCATATTTTAGTGAGTCATAACGAGAGAGAGAGAGAGAGAGACCCGCCCACAAGCGTCTTGGTCCGAATGGTTTATGAGAGAAAATATTAACAGATCACCAACTATTGCTCTCTCTCTCTCTCACACACACACACACACACACACACACACACACACACACACACACACACACACACACACACACACACACACACACACACACACACACACACACACACACACACACACACGCACACACACACACGCACACACACACACACCTTCCCTCCTCTCAGGTGTGTGTTATCACCTGTTATCGCTCCCCTCCGCTTGACACGCCTCGCTTCGGATCCGGATAAGCGAGAGAACCGATGCCTCCCCTCAACACCTAAAGCTAACCGAACCCTTACCTCTAACTTCTTCTTCTTCTTCTTCTTCTTCTTCTTCTTCTTCTTCTTCTTCTTCTTCTTCTTCTTCTTTTTCTTTTTCTTTTTCTGTTTGTTTGTTTGTTTTTCTTCTTCTTCTTCTTCTTCTTCTTCTTCTTCTTCTTCTTCTTCTTCTTCCTACTCCTCCTCTTCCTCTTCCTCCATCCTTTTAAACCGTAATTTTATCTGTATGTTCTTTCCTTTCTCACCGAAAAATGTTCAAGGTCGATCAAACTTAAGATTACCAACTTATGTTTACGACTCCTCCTCTTCTTTTCTTCTTCTTCAGCCTCTTTCTTCTCTCTTCATATTCCTTCTTCTCTATCTCGTCTTCCTCCTTCTCTACTTCGTCTTCATCTTCCTATCGTTCTTTTCTTATTTTATTGTGGCTAATAAAACGGTAAATTATGGGATGTGTGTGTGTGTGTGTGTGTGTGTGTGTGTGTGTGTGTGTGTGTGTGTGTGTGTGTGTGTGTGTGTGTGTGTGAACATG
>NC_066543.1:10436228-10453728 GCF_024679095.1 Eriocheir sinensis
GGAAGGATAAAATACCATATCATGAAGGGAAAGTTTTTAGTTATGGGAAAGAAAATGTAAGGAAAGTTTAAGCCATAGCAATAATCAACAGTTTCATTAAGGGAAAATTTAGTCATTGGAAAGAAAGTTTAAGGAAATTTAAAATACTGTGTTATTTAGGAAAATTTGGGATACGAAAAAAAATTAAGGAAGATTTAAGGGATAGAAAACACATCATGAAGGGAAAATTTAGTCATAGGAAAGAAAGTTCAAGAAAAGTTAAGGGAAAGTTTGTCAGGGGAAAGTATCAATAATAAGAAATTTAGATTATAGGAAAATTGAAATCGTAGGAAAGTTTACAAGTCATCGAAAAGTTTACAAATCATAAGAGAAATCTGTCTTAGGAGAACTAAAGCCTTAAAAAAAAAGTGTCAAGACGCAAAACTTGATTAAAAAAAACGAAAAGCAAAAATAGTTGTTGTGTGTACGATGATTTCTGGAGCACTGGAGGAGGGGGGGAGGGTGTAAGCAAAGGAATGGGAGAGAGGGGTGGAGGAAGGGAAGAACAGGTTGATGTGGGAGGAATGGGGAGGAAGAGATGGGACGAGGTGGGGGAGGGATGTGAAGGGAAGGGAAGAAGGGGTTAAGAATCTGCCTCATAAAGCATTTTTACGACGCCGCCGCCTCTACATCCGCGTGTGTGTGTGTGTGTGTGTGTGTGTGTGTGTGTGTGTGTGTGTGTGTGTGTGTGTATTAAGCATGCCGGCGTGTGTGTTTGTATGCATGCCTACCGTCTGTGTCTCTCTTATCCTTCTGTGTCTGTCAGGCTGTCAATTGTGTATGTGTTTGCCTGTCTGTCTGTCTTTACCTGCCTGCCCTTGTGTGTGTGTGTGTGTGTGTGTGTGTGTGTGTGTGTGTGTGTGTGTGTGTGTTCATAATTAAATCTGTGTGTATTACCTCATGTCTGTTTTTTGGCATGTGTACTTTTATAGTTTCTGTGTTTGTCTGTGTCAGTGTTGCCTCTCTCTCTCTCTCTCTCTCTCTCTCTCTGTATATTAGTAGCGTCTGTGTTGAAAATTATCAGATTGCTTGGGTACATTTCTGATCCTCGCATCTGTCAGGCCTTCCTTCGCTCTCTACACACTCTCTCTCTCTCTCTCTCTCTCCCCCAGTACTCTGTCTCCTCCTTCCTTCCATCCCTCTCTCCCTTCTCTCTCCTCTGAGTGAGACGGGGGAGATAGCACCTTTGTCTCCCCCAAGGATCTCTCTCTCTCTCTCCCTCTCTTACTCTTACCCAGGAATGGAAGGGTAGAGAGGGAGAGGAAGGGAGGGAGGGAGAGAGCGGTATTCTCCCTCCCTGCATTCGTCTGTCTTTCTGTCAGTATCTTCTCCTCTTCCTCATCTCTCTCTCTCTCTCTCTCTCACGTATGTTTTTTTTTGTTTTTTTCATTTTTTTTGGTTTGTGTGTCTCCCTCTTCCTTTTCTTTGGGTTCAGTGGTCAGGTTAAGTTTAAATGATAATAACAAGTATCTACGTACAACCTAAAAAACAACAAGGTAAACAAAACCAACACCCAGAACAATAACAACAACAACTACATGCACAACCAATTACACCCACCTGATTGAACCTTTCCCTATCCGCCGCGACACATGTGCTGGTCAGGTGCGCCGCGGAGGCCAGGCACCTGTAGTACGCACCTGTGTTTACCTGTGCTGAGCCGGGTAATCAGGGGCAGCATCAGGTGTACCGCTGAGACAGGTAGACGAGAGGAAATTACTGAACATATCTACATTTAAGGACGTTTGTGTGTGTGTGTGTGTATGTGTGTGTGTGTGGTTGTGGGGGGGGTGAGGTTTAATTAATAGGTACACATTATTAGTTTTTTTTTCTTGTACCTGACGTTCACTTTTTGCCACAGGTCGCCATCTTCCACATTGCCAGCTCCTTTTTCCTGCTCCTTATTACAAGCTTTCCTTCATGGCCCTTATTACAAGCTCCCCTTTCCCCGACCCCTTCCCTTGAGATCAGGCCCAATGACATCACCATAGCAGACCCTGTTTCCCTGCTAGCTTACCATGAGCCATTTTTACCCTATTAACTTTGTATTCTATTTTACTTTTATTCTTTTTTTTTTCTTCTATTTTTATTCTCTTATTATTTTACTTCTATCATACTATTACCCCTATTAACTTTCTACTCTATTTTACTTTTATTAATTTTTTCAACTATTTTTATTCTCTATTATTATTCTATTTCTATCATACTATTATTTTTTTTCTACGAACCACTTTTCCTACACCACCATTGCTTCTGTACTCCACTTATGCTACTCCACTTATCCTCCATTCATCACCAATCATCACCACTACACCATGACCACCTCCACTTCCCACCCAACACCATCCCCTCTCCACCACTAAAGCATGACCATCACCACCTCATCACATCCCCTCCATACTCATCCGGTCCCCCCCCCCTCCACCACCACCACCACTAGAGCCTGCACCACTCACATCATCATCACCACCACCACCACCACCACCAATCATCGTGTATTCTGCCTCACCACCACTCAGAACAACTTAACACTCAGTAGCCCTCAGAATGCATGAGAAGGAGGGGTTGTCGTATCTCTTAGCATGCCTGTCTGTCTGTCTGTTTGTCTGTTTGTCTCTGTGTTTTGTTTTTGCTTCTTCTTATGTTTGTGTGTGTGTAGCGTATGTGTCTTTGTGTATGTGTGTGTCTTTTTCAGGTTGTTTGTGTGTCTTTCTTTCTGTTTATCTGTCTGTGTTTGCAAGTTTGTATATGTGTGTGTCTGTATGTGTGTTCCTGTTCCTGTTTTTCCATGTCTGTATTGAAGAAGTGTTTTTGTGTGTATGTGTGTGTGTGTGCGTGTGTTTGTTTGGGCGTGTTTGGTTTTCGTCCGTCTGTCTGTCTGTGTGTTTGTTCCTGTCTGTCCGGCTGTCTGTGTTACGTCCGCCTTTCGTATATCTGTGTCTGTCAGTCTGGAAATCTTCTGTGTCGTTGCTGTTTGTCGTTGCGTCTCTCAATTTATCAGAGAGAGAGAGAGAGAGAGAGAGAGAGAGAGAGAGAGAGAGAGAGAGAGAGAGAGAGAGAGAGAGAGAGAGAGAGAGAGAGAGAGAGAGAGAGAGGGGGGGGGGGGGGGGGAAATGAAGGAAAGGCAAAAGCAATGGAAAGGAAAGGAGTACATGTTGCAGAATGAAGGAAGAAATGATGGAAACTCACGGAAATGGAAGCAAATGAAGGAAGGGAAGGAAGAGCAAAGGGAAGGGAAAGGGAGGGAAGACATGTAGGAGAGTGAAGGAAGGAAGGAATTGAGCTCAAGGGAATGGAAGGAGACAGAAAGAAGAGAAGAGGAAGGAAGAGAGGGAGGAGGAAGGGAAGGAAGAGAGGGAGGAAGGAAGGGAGCTCAAGGGAATGGAAGAGGAGTGAAGGAAGAGAGGGAGGAGGGAAGGGCCGGGAAGGAAGAGAAGGCAAGTTACGAGTGAAGGAAGGGAACTCAAGGGAATGGAAGAGGAGTGAAGGAAGAGAGGGAAGAGGGAAGGGCCGGGAAGGAAGGGAAGGCAAGTGGGCCGTATCGAGACATCTCTTCGGGGTTATCATCTCGCTGCAAATGGCCAGGGAATGTAAATGCCGCCCTATCTCAGAGCATCATAGCGGCCACGATTAATATGCGAGGCTTGCAGGAACTTATCTCCGCGACCATCAGCATCCACTCCCTCCCCTCCCCCTTCCCCTCCCTTCACCCCCGTCCTTCCCTTCCAAGACTCCCTCACTCACTCCATCCATCCATCCCTCTCTCTCTCTCTCCACTGTTTCTTTTCTTTCCCCTCCATCTCCTCAGTTTACTTCATCATCAGTATTACTATCCACTTCCTCTCCTTCTCTCCTTCTTCATTCCTCCCTTCCACTTTGTCCATCCCATTCCACTATGTCTCCACCTTACTCCATCAATCAAGACATCATCATCATCATCATCATTATTATTATCCACTCCCTTGCATACTAATTTTTCTACTCCCTCCTCCTCCCTCTTCCATGATACTCTCACTCCACTCCATTCCACTCCACTCCACTCCATTCCATCTATACATCCATCAAGACACAGCAGCTTCAATCCTCCTCCTCTTCCTCCCTCTTCTCCTCCTCCTCCTCCTCCTCCTCCTCCCAGTCATCCAGTCATCCAGATAATAGAGCATCCACCCATCCATCCACACAGGCGCTCATTATTCCACACTTATCTTCCACTCCATAACTTTTTCTGCCCTTTCCTTTACTCTTCCTCCTCCTCCTCCTCCTCCTCCTCATTTTCCACCTCCTGTACTAACTCCAGTCAATCCATCTTTCCTCCCCCCCCCCCCAGGCAGGAAGAGAGAGAGAGAGAGAGAGAGAGAGAGAGAGAGAGAGAGAGAGAGAGAGAGAGAGAGAGAGAGAGAGAGAGAGAGAGAGAGAGAGAGAGAGAGAGAGAGAGAGAGAGAGAGAGAGAGAGTAGTCAGGGAGTGCAAGCAGAAAGGAAAGAAGGGAGGCAAGGAAAGGAATAGTGAGAGAGGGATTAGGAAGATGAGGAGAGGGATGGATAATAGGAAAGAAGGAAAAGACATATACAAAACAGAAGGGAAGAGAAAGAGGAAGGAAGAGTAAAGATAGGATGAAAAAAAAAGGGAAGTCAGAAGATGGTGATTATAATATGAACCATGAAAAAGAAATAAACGGAAGAGAGAGAAAAAAAAAGAGGAGACAAGGAAAAAAGGGAAACTAAAGGAAGAGAGCAACGATTGAGAAAGAGAAGGAAAGAAGGAACCCAGAGAGAGAGAGAGAGAGAGAGAGAGAGAGAGAGAGAGAGAGAGAGAGAGAGAGAGAGAGAGAGAGAGAGAGAGAGAGAGAGAGAGAGAGAGAGAGAGAGAGAGAGAGAGAGAGAGAGAGAGAGAGAGAGAGAGAGAGAGAGAGAGAGAGAGAGAGAGGAAGCAAGGAAAAGAGAAACAAAGAAGAGACCAACTACTAAGTAAGAGGAAGAAAAAAGGAACCCAGAGAAAGAAAGACAGAGAGAGACAGGGAGGCTGGGCTGGGAGGCGGGGAAGGGGCGGTAGACACGGGTTAATGAAGTCATCTCTTACAGGCGCAGCATCCCAAGGGGCGCCTCTCTGTAGCGGCGCGGGTTCACAGGCTAAGTGGCGGCCGAGCAACGAGCCGCCAGAACCGTAATGAATAATAATAACACGCTAATGGTGACTGATGAGTGATAATGGTGAGCTAATGGCGCGACGGAGGAGGAGGAGGAGGAGGAGGTGGAAGATAAGGAACAGCATGTGGAGTGGAGAGCTGTGTGTAGGTGGATAAGATGCATGTGGAGTTGTGTATGCAGGTGGAAAAGGATGAAGAGGAGGAGGAGGAGGAGGAGGAGGAGGAGGAGGATGTGGAAGATAAGGAACAGCATGTGGAGTGGAGAGCTGTGTGTAGGTGGATAAGATGCATGTGGAGTTGTGTATGTAGGTGGAAAAGGAGGAGGAGGAGGATGTGGATAAGATGCATGTGGAGTTGTGTATGCAGGTGGAAAAGGATGAAGAGGAGGAGGAGGAGGAGGATGTGGAAGATAAGGAACAGCATGTGGAGTGGAGAGCTGTGTGTAGGTGGATAAGATGCATGTGGAGTTGTGTATGTAGGTGGAAAAGGAGGAAGAGGAGGAGGAGGATGTGGAAGATAAGGAACATGTGGAGTGGAGAGCTGTGTGTAGGTGGATAAGATGCATGTGGAGTTGTGTATGTAGGTGGAAAAGGAGGAGGAGGAGGATGTGGAAGATAAGGAACAGCATGTGGAGTGGAGAGCTGTGTGTAGGTGGATAAGATACATGTGGAGTTGTGTATGTAGGTGGAAAAGGAGATGGAAGAGGAGGATGTGGAAGATTAGGAGAAAGATATGGTAGACAAGAAAGAGGAGGAGGATGTGGAAGAGAAGCAGCATGTGGAGTAGAGGAAGAAGGAATAGAAGGAAGGTGGACGAGGAGAAGGAAGAGGCGGATGAAGTGAAGAAATAGGAGGAGGAAAAGAAGGAAGAGAAGGATTTGAACATTAGGAAAAGAAGGAGAAGGATGTCGAGGAGGATGCGTAGGACTCTAGGCGAAGGAGGAAAAGAAGGAGAATGAGGAACTAGAGAATTAAGAGTATAGGAAAAGGAAATAAAGGTGGAGGAGGAGAAGCAGGATGAGAGGAGGAAGATAAGGAGGATGTGGAGACCTTGCGGTGGAGGAGGAGGAGATGGATGAGCATGTGGAGGAGGAAGAGGAGGAGGAAGAGGGAAGATGAGCTTGACAAGGAAAACGAGGATGAGATAAACAAATAAGAGGAGGAAGAAGAAGAAGAAGAAGAAGAAGAAGAAGAAGAAGAAGAAGAAAAAAAAAAAGAAGAAGAAGAAGAAGTCTACAGGTGTGACGACAGAGTGGAGGGAGAGGCAGGAGAGAAGGGGGGAGAGGAGGAGGAGTAAGAAGAAGAAGAAGAAGAAGAAGAAGAAGAAGAAGTGCAAAAACAAAGCAAAGAGCAAGACACTTTAATTAAGCAAGATTCACCTGTTGGAGGGAGAGAGAGAGAGAGAGAGAGAGAGAGAGAGAGAGAGAGAGAGAGAGAGAGAGAGAGAGAGAGAGGCTGGAAAAGAAAAGTTCACGGCATAAAATGGAAATGAGCTGATAAAGAGACAAGTGAAGCAACGACGCCCACCAGACGAGACCCCGAAGCAGAGAGGAATAATGAAGCGCAAATTGGAAGAGAGAGAGAGAGAGAGAGAGAGAGAGAGAGAGAGAGAGAGAGAGAGAGAGAGAGAGAGAGAGAGAGAGAGATGAAGAAAAGTAAATGTAAGAGGAAAGAGAGGAGATGGTGATATTAGAGAGTGGAAGACAGAGAGAGAGAGAGAGAGAGAGAGAGAGAGAGAGAGAGAGAGAGAGAGAGAGGAATGAAAAATGGATGTAACAGAAAAAAGAAGAGATGATATTAATTTAGCATAGATATAAAAATGCATAGACCAATAGTAGAGGGGAAAGAAAATTAGCAAGAAAGAAAATGGTAAATATGAAGAGAAAAATAGAAACCAGGAAAATATATGAAGGGTAATGACTTGTAAATTGGAGGAAAAGTGGACAAATAAAGAAGAGAATTAGTGTAAAAATATATAAAACAAAAGAGAAAGAGGAAGAGAAAATGAGCTACAAATTGGAAGAGGGAGAAAAAAACAAAATTATAATGAACTACGAACTGGCTGACAGAGTAGGAAAAGAAAAATGAAAGAAAATTGAAGAGATGAAGATAAAAAATAACTAAGCAAAACAAGGTAAGATTAAACACAATAGGCATAATAATAATAATAATAATAATAATAATAATAATAATAATAATAATAATAATAACAACGCCTTTCCTTTCCTTATCTTTCCCTCCAACCCTCCCTTTCATTACTACTAATTATGAGGAAAAAAAGACAAATTATACAAGAAAAAGAAAGAAAACATCATGAAAACGGGAAAGATATTACCAGATAGAACGGCGGTGGTGGTGGAGGTGGAGGTGGTGGTGGTGGTGGTGGTGGTGGTGGTGGTGGAGTCCTGTAAAAGTGTAAATTAAATCACGTAAATCCATCCACTCCCCCCCCTCCCCATAACCCCGCCCCCCTCTTATCTCCTCCCTCCTCCCCCTTTACCACCTGGGTGAGATTAATTAATATTTAACACGTGAAGCCAAGCGAGGATAAACGAAGCGGTGTTGTAATCGCTTTTTAAAGAAACAGGATTAGCCAAAGGGGGGGAAGGGGAGGTGAGGAGGAGGAGGAGGAGGAGGAGGAGGAGGAAAAGCAGAAAGTGGAAAGTATTACATGAGGAATATTGAAGCGAGGGAGAAAGAGAAGGAAGGTACAGAGGAAGAATTACAAGCAAGAAAAAAAGAATAGGAATGAGAACACGAAGAAACAGAAAGAAGCTGAAGAAGAAGAAAAAGAAGAAGAAGAAGAAAAAAAAAAAAAAGAAGATGAAGAGGAATTACAAGCCAAAAAAAAAAAAGAATTGGAACGAGAAGATGAAGAAGAAGTAGAAGACGAAGAAGAAGAAGAGAAAGAAGAAGAAGAAGAAGAAGAAGAAGAGATGGAGAAGGAATATAAAGAGGAAGAATTACAAGCAAGAAAAAAAGAATATGAATAACAACATAAGGAAACAGAAAGAAGGAGAAGAAGAAGAAGAAGAAGAAGATAGAAAAGAAGACAGACCAGAAGAGAAAACGAGGAACAGGAACAGGAGGAAAAGAAAAAGGGGACAAGAAGAAAAGAAGACATGGTAGGCTGAGGTAGTGGTGTTGGTGGTGGGAAGACAAGACAAAGAAAAAAAAACAGGAAAAGACGAAAAAAACTAACAAAGGGAGGAAAAAAGAAAAAGAAGTAGGATTAAGAAGATGATACAGAACCGGAAAAAAACTGTGGTGGTGGTGGTGAAGGTGGTTGTAGGAGCAAGCGAAGAGTTAGAGGGAATGAAGAGTTAATTAAAGAGAAGAAGAAAAAGAAGACAAACCAGGGACAAAAGGAGGAAAAGAAAGAGGAATAGTAAGAAGAAGAGAAGAAGTGGGAAGCCTTGTTGGTGATGATGGCGATCGTAGAAAGAAAAAAGAAGGAAAAGTTAGCTGGAAAACATATCGTACGGCATACAAACATTGACGCCTGGCTGTCAGACGCACGATAACACCACGGCAGCAAGGGGAAGCAAGGAGGAAAGGAGAGAGGAAGAGGAGGAGGAGGATGTGGTGGATGGACAGGCCGCGAGATAGGTGGAAGGGTGGAAGAGATAGACAAACAAACAAAAAACGTACGTCAAGGATCAGCGTTCGTAGTTAGATGCCTGATAATGAGAGAGAGAGAGAGAGAGAGAGAGAGAGAGAGAGAGAGAGAGAGAATAATGGCAGATGGGAAGCGAAAAGGAAAATAAGAAAAAAAGTTAAATGATTTAGTGATTAAAGGGACGAACTGCTCTCTCTCTCTCTCTCTCTCTCTCTCCATCTTTCCTCTAACCGGACAAAAGAACAAACAAGAAGAAAGAGAGAGAGAGAGAGAGAGAGAGAGAGAGAGAGAGAGAGAGAGAGAGAGAGAGAGAGGGTGTTGTGAGGTGCTTATTTAACATAATGCAAGATAATTAAGTGATAATGACAGGCTTGGCAAAACGGCGTAACCACCTCACTCACTCTTAAAGAATATGCACTCCTCCTCCTCCTCCTCCTCCTCCTCCTCCTCCTGCCTTGAATGAGGAAGAGGAGGAGGAAAGAAAAGGTTTGGTCGATGATGAATGATAACCACACGAAGAGACGAGTGGTACGAGAGAGAGAGAGAGAGAGAGAGAGAGAGAGAGAGAGAGAGAGAGAGAGAGAGAACTTGCTCCGTCAACTTTCTATCCTCCCTGTGTCTGATCCATCACACACACACACACACACACACACACACACGCGCGCATAGCTCACCTCCCTTTCCTTCTCCTCCTCCTCCTCGTCCTCCTTTCCTGCATCCTTCTTTTTTCCTCATCTCCCCTTTCCCAACCCTCCCAGTCTTTTCCCCAATCCTGTTCCTTATTCCATCTCAATCCATATCCAACGATCTCATGCATGGAGTAATTTGAATACTTCTTCTGGTCCTCTTTCCCAAACACTTCCCCTTTTCTTCCCCCTTCCCCAGTTTTTCTTCTTGAAGCCCTCCTTATCCCTCCTTCCCTTCCTTCGTTGCTACCCCCTTCCTCCTCACCCCTCCTCCCCTTTCTATCTCTCGCTAACCCTTTCCAGTTCTCTTCCCCAATAATGTTCGAATACAGATGCCTTCTTACCCTCTCTCTCTCTTCCCCCTTCCCCAACCCTCTTCCCCCTTCCCCAACCCTCTTCCTCCTTTCCCAACCCTCTTCCCCCTTTTCCAACCCTCTTCTTCTCCCTGCCTTTTCCTTCCTCTTCCCCTTCTCATCCCTCTTTCCTTTGCTCTTTTTCTTCTTCCTTACCCTTCCTTTTCCCCTTTCTCTTCCCCTCCCTCTTCCCCTTCCCTTTCCTCTTCCTGTTTCTCTTCCCCTTCCCTTTTCTTCCCCACCTGCACTGCACTGCCTCACGACCTCCCTGAAGGAAGACCGAACATCTGAGCGTGACCTGCACGTCCTACTTACCTGTGTGTGTGTGTGTGTGTGTGTGTGTGTGTGTGTGTGTGTGTGTGTGTGTGTGTGTGTGTGTGTGTGTGTGTGTGTGTGTGTGTGTGTGTGTGTGTGTGTGTGGGCTAGCTGTCAAGGGTCGGAGTTAAGACACACGCAAACACAAAGAAATAAACACACACACACACACACACACACACACACACACACACACACACACACACACACACTACCACTGCATACCAACCATCACTACTACTACTACTACTACTACTACTACTACTGCAACTACTACTACTAAATTACTAGAGAGAGAGAGAGAGAGAGAGAGAGAGAGAGAGAGAGAGAGACGATTTCCGCCTCAAAGCAGGTTTTCATCAGATGCAGACAAAAAAAAAAATAAGTTAAGAAAATAATAGAAAGAAAAAAAAAGGAAGATAGATAAGCAAGGAAAAAAAGAAAAATATAGGAGAGAAAAAGAAAGAAGAGAAAAAGAAGGAAAAAGAAGAAAAGGAGATAAAGTTTATGTTATTAGTTCAGATTTTTCTTTTCTTTTTTTCTTTTTATTGCTTTTGTTTGTTTGATAGTGATGCCCTTGAGCTGCTGTTGTTTTTGTCGTTGTTCTTTTTTTCTTTCTATTCTTTATGACGAGAAGATGTGACTGATGATGATGGTGATAATGATGATGATGATGATTGAGTTACTGTCACCTTTTCTTTGTTTTCTGTGTGAGTGTAGGTATGTTTGTATAAGTCTCTCTCTCTCTCTCTCTCTCTCTCTCTCTCTCTCTCTCTCTCTCTCTCTCTCTCTTTCTTCAACATAATTTCCTCATCTTCACCTTGTAACCTTGCACAACCACACCCACTACCTCCTCCTCCTCCTCCTCCTCCTCCTCCTCCTCCTCCTCCTCCTCCTCCTCCTCACCTCTTCTCCATCCTTATCCCTTAATGAACTTGTGAAAGCTTTGATTGGACAACCGAGGAGGCGTTACTTTCCCTTCGATAGGCGCCGGACACATCATGAAGGGAGGGAGAAGGGAGGAGGGAAGGGTAGAAGGGGTGTAGAAGGGAAGGGACGAAGAGGGGAGAAGGGAAGGAGAGAACATGTAGGAATGGACGGAGGGAAGGAAAAGGAAGGGATGTACGCAAAGAAGGGAAGAGAAGGAAAAAAATGGGGAGAAGAGTTAAAGACTGGTGAGTGAAAAGATGTTGCAGTTGAAAGAGGAGGAGGAAGAGGAGAAGGAAAGAAAGAAAGAAAGAAAGAAAGAAAAAAGGACAATAATAACAGAAGGAAAGTGACAACAATATCAGAAATTTGTGTTTTAGAAGAGAGAGAGAGAGAGAGAGAGAGAGAGAGAGAGAGAGAAGGGTTGGGCCAATCAGGTGTCTCGGCAGGTAATCTGGACCATCTCAGGTGTGGGACATTAATATGCGCGCCTCAACCCCTTCTTCCTGTACCCTCATTCCCCTTCATCCCCCCTCCCACTCCCCCTCTCTTCCCTTCCCCTCAACCCTTCCCTTCCCATCACCCAACCCCCCTAACTTCCTCTCCCTCTTCAGTAACCTTCAATACTTCCTCCATCCTTCTCTTCCATCTCCATTCTCTTTCCCTCTTCCTTATCATTTTCCCTTTCTCTCACTCTTTTCCTTCCCCCTTTCCCATCCTCTCCCATTCTCCTCTTTCCCCCCTCAACTTCCTTTCCGTCTTCAGTAACCTTCAATGCTTTCTCAAATCTATCTGTTCCATTTCCATACTCTCCCCCTCTTCCCTCTCCCATTTCCTATACTCTCTCATCTTCCTCTCTTCCTTTTCGCTTTTCCTTATTCTTTCTCAATCTCCTCCTTTTTCTCATTCCTTCTCAGTCTCTCCTTCTCTTCCCTCCCCCTTTTCCCATCTCTTTCATTCTCCTCATTTCTTTCTATCCTTCCCCGCCCACTTCTCTGATTACCCCTCCTCCTTCCTCCTCTTTTTCTTCTTCCCTTCCCTTTTTACCAGCCCACAACCTTTTTTTCTTCTTTTTCCATCTCAACGACCTTCAACCCATCCATCCATGCCCACCACCCCTTCCATTCCCTCTCCTTCTCGTTCTCTCTTCTCCTAACTCCTATCCTACGCAATCTTTTCACCCCAGCAAGAGGAGCATTCCCCCTTTCTTACTTCTCTTCCCCTTTTCTCATATTATTTTTTTTCCGTCCGCCACCAATACATTCCCTTTTTCCTTCGCCAACCTCACTCTGCCTCTTCTCATTCTTTTCAATACATTTTCGTTTACTTATCTCCTCCTTCCCTTGCATTAATTAACTACCCTTCCTTTCCCTTCTCTTCCATCTTTCCTGATCCCCAACCCTTTTATCTTCATCTTTCCCTTCATCTTCCTCATTAGCCACTTCCTTTCCGCTCCTTCGCATCCTCCTTCTCCTCCTCCTCCTCCTCTTCCACCTCCTCATCATCATCATCATTATCATCATTATTATTACTATTATTATTATTATTATCATTTTCATTATTATTATTATTGTTATCATCATTATTATTATCACCCGGCGCTTGAATTAAAATATCTCGACCTTGATAAACCGGCCTCCTAAGAACCTCAGGACTTCATTAATAAATTCCGCTGAATAAGCATATGTATTTTTTTTTATTTTTTTTAGATTTAGAGATTGTGTTAATAAGTGTGAGAGAGAGAGAGAGAGAGAGAGAGAGAGAGAGAGAGAGAGAGAGAGAGAGAGAGAGAGAGAGAGAGAGAGAGAGAGAGAGAGAGAGAATTAACATCATATTATAAACTGCACTTGTGAGGCAAATTAGTGGGTTATCTCTCTCTCTCTCTCTCTCTCTCTCTCTCTCTCTCTCTCTCTCTCTCCCCCCCCTCACCTGATAACACCTCTTCCGCCTCATCTTTTCCACACCAAAAACCTTTACATGCAAATTACAAGTCGACTAAAAGATGTTGTTATCACCTCGTACAATCGCCGAGGTGTGTGTGTGTGTGTGTGTGTGTGTGTGTGTGTGTGTGTGTGTGTGTGTGTGTGTGTGTGTGTGTGTGTGTGTGTGTGTGTGTGTGTGTGTGTGTGTGTGTGTGTGTGTGTGTGTGTGTGTGTGTGTGTGTGTGTGTGTGTGTGTATGTGTGTGTGTGTGTGTGTATGTGTGTTATCTCCTCCAGCATCTCATCTCCCTGTTGTTCCCGCTGATGCTATCTCTTCCCCTCTTATCGGGAGCCTGATATCGGGTACGTGTTATCGGGGCTGCCATCAGGGCGGTGGTGAGGTGAAGGAGGTGGTGGGGGATGGTGGTGGAGGGTATTATGGGAGGGAGGAGGGGAGGGGAGGCATATGTATAGAGAACCAGGTGGATGGAAGGGAAGTGGAGTGGTGGAGGAATAAGGAAGAGGAGGAAGAGAGAAAGGAGAGGGAGAGGAGGAGGGAGAGAAGCAGGTGGTTGTGGTTTTAAGAAATGTGGAGGGTAGGAGGAAGGAAGAGGAGGACGGTGTGTGTGTGTGTGTGTGTGTGTGTGTGTGTGTGTGTGTGTGTGTGTGTGTGTGAATAAAAACCAGGGAGTAGGGGAGGGGGGGAGGGAGGGAGGTAAGAGGGAGATCCGGGCAAGGTTGGAATTTTGTATAATATCGATAATGATAGGATCTGCGGCTTAGTGAATTGTTGGCGGGCGGCGGCGGTGGTTAGGAGGGCGTGGGTGGTGGCGGGGACGGGCGGATGGGAAGGGGCGGGGCGGGGCTGTTACACTCTTAAATATTTAGCAAGTTTGTGATTCATGCTTGCACTACACGCTGCTGAGTGGAGTGGGAGGGAGTGTGTGCGGTGAGAGAGAGAGAGAGAGAGAGAGAGAGAGAGGGGGGGAGGGGGGATGGGCACTGGGTGATAGTTTTGTGTAAATAGTCTTGAGGAAGTGTAGTGCGCCGGGTCGGGCATCAGATAAGCGCCTGGAGAGGGCCGCGTCAGCCTCGTGGCCAAAAAGTTCACAGTCTATAATCTCAGTCCATTATGCGGCGGCGTCCGGCACGTGTTAACGAAGCGCGGCGTGACAGCTTACGCGGCCGCCGCCTCTAATGCCGCGTCTCCGCCGCCGCCGCCGCGTGTCAACAAGTGTTCCTGGCCACCCGCCGCAGCGCACACGCCTCGCCGCGCCGCAGCAGACAGGTGTGAGCGGCAGTAGTCCCCGCGCCGCGCCGCCACGCCCTGTCGTGTGTGGCTTAACCTGTCGCGGCGCCGCCCATCCCGCCACGGGGACGGCTCACCCGCCCCTGCGAAGGTTGAATTATATTGCTGCTGCTGCTTCACCTGCTACTACTTCACCTGTGTGACGGTTTCTTGCTGCTTGTGCTTCACCTGCTTCTGCTGCTTTCATTCTGCTGTTGCCACTTCACTTGTGCTAGTTTTGCCCGCTGCTGCTGCTCCTTTATCTTCGTCTGTCAGTAACAGGAATAGCAACAGCAACAGTGACAACAGCAGCAGCTGCAGCATTAGTATCAACAGAGGCTCTGCTTCCCCCAGCCGTCTTCTCCCCCCTGTCACCGGTCGTCTGGGTCGCCGCCGTCTTTCCGGGACATTCGCAGTAGAAGGGCTGTCAATTTCCTGGGGCTAGTCACGCTGCGTCCTGCTGCTGAGGCATCGGGCACGACTACGGGAACTTCCGATGTGCGGCGAGTCAGGCCGCCAGGGTGAACAGGACCTGTGATGGGAGACCAACACTTACGTGTCGTCATGACTTTCGAGATGTGTTGCGTCTGTAAACCACTGCTTCGGGCGGTTTACCGTTCTTCATCATGGTGCCGCAGGGCACCGCCGCCGCCCCGCTTGGAGCCTCTCCAGTCAGACAGACAGCCGAAGGACACCTGCCGGACGCAAGTACCCGCGGCGCCAAGTCGGTGCGGGGAAAAAGCACGATAGAGTCACGCGATGCCCAAAAGTTTGTCTCCTTGCCGATCAACCAGATTGGCCGCCACGTGTTTAACACACACACACACACACACACACACACACACACACACACACACACACCCGCGCGCGCGCTCACACGCACACACACAAGATAAAGAAAGCAATCTTAAGAGAAAAAAGAGAGAAGGAAGTAGTGGAGGTCACCTGCTCACCTGCTTAATTAATGAGCAGCTAACACCTGGACGAAGGGACCGAACAGGTGGTGGTGGTGGTAAGGGAAAAGAAGCGGAAGCGGGGAGGAGGGGAAGAGGGAAGAGGACCACCCTCCCCAAAGAAGGGTAGACAGACTGGAAGGGGCGGGAAGAAGATGGGGAGAAGGTCGTGTGGCGTAAATGTTGAAGAGATGAAACAGAGAAAAGAAGGAAGAGGATACAATTTTGAGTCTAGACTTAGGAAAGAGGAAAGAGGAAAAAAAATCGAGTGAAAATTGGAAAGATAGAAAGAGAGAATTGAAGTGGAGAAGAAGGAGAGAGAGAAAACGAGAGAAGAAAGATGAGCAAATTTCGAATATCAATATGAGAATGGAATTGAGAGAGAAAGACACAGACAGGCAGACAGAGTGAGTGTGTTTGGGGAGGTGGTACAGGAAGGGGACTGAGGATGGGGAGGGGAGGAACAGGGAGAAGATGGAGGAGGAGGAGGAGAATAAGGGGGAGAGAGAGCGGTGTTTGGGAGTGTGTGGGCGGCTGGCAGATGGAGAATAAGATACAATGAGTGAGTTATTGAGATGGAGTTGTGTGGAAGCTGGATTGAGTTGGCCGAGATGCTTGTTGTAGTGGTAGCAGCAATAGCAATAGTCGTAGTAGTAGTAGTAGTAGTAGTAGTAGTAGAGGGGATAGTAGTAGGTGGGGTTTTTTTAACTCTTCCTCCTCTCGTCTCCAGGTCCGCCACTCCCTTCCCTCTTATCTTCCCCTTTTTTATGATCTTGTTCGTCGCGCTGCAGAAGAATGCTTATACTCGATCCTCCTCTATCAGCTGTATTTATTTTTCTGGTACCTAATTTAACTGCAATGGCCTCTCTCGCGTGTGTGTGTGTGTGTGTGTGTGTGTGTGTGTGTGTGTGTGTGTGTGTGTGTGTGTGTGTGTGCTTTCCTTCTGGCATATTTACGGGATTGGGTCAAGTTTGTCTGTCTCTTATTTTATCACATTTTATCTTATTGTTTCTTAACTTTATATGAATCGATTTTGCCTTAGTGGTGTGCGTGTGTGTGTGTGTGTGTGTGCGTGTGCGTGTGTGTGTGTGTGCGTGGATAGGAGGAGACAAAACCAACAAACAGATAAGGATCGCTGGCATGCATCGACTTAATTGAGCAGAAAATTATGCAAATGACGTCCGTGGGAGGCAAGCATTTTAATCACATGCCTTTCTGTTTAGTCACCCCCGCGCCTCGCCCGCCCCCCCCCCCCCCACCCGCCTCACTCACCTGCGCCCCATCACTCACACCGTTATCTACCTGCGACGATCGAGTTACTATTAGAATCTCGTTTGCCGCATTCTCCCCTTACTCCTCAAATCACCTCCCATTTACACGCCCACACGTTACTATTATCATGGCATTTGCGGGTAATTTTTCTCTACTATTTACACTACTATTTCCTTTTTTACTATTGGCTACTATTTTTTTTCTGTTTGCTATTGACAACTACTATTTTTCTCTTTACCTTTGGCCACACGTTACTATTATCATGGCATTTGCGGGTAATTTTTCTCTACTATTTACACTACTATTTTCTTTTTTACTATTGGCTACTTTTTTTTTTTGTTTGCTATTGACAACTATTTTTTTCTCTTTATTTTTGGCGGTTAATTTTTCTCTTCTATTTACAACTATTTCCTTTTTACTATTGGCAACTTTTTTTTCTGTTTACTATCGACAACTATTTTTTCTCTATTTTTGGTGGCTATTTATTTTCTGTTTACTATTGGCGACTATTTTTCTGTTTACTATGCTCAAGTGTTTTCTTCTGCTTGCTATTGGTAACTATTTTTCCGTTAACTATTTTGAACGATCGTCTTTTTGAGAATCTCCTTCGCAGCATTCTTCACTTACTCTCAAAATTACTTCACATTTGCACGGCCACATATTACTGTTATTATCTCATTCATAACTATTTTTCTGCTTTTCTTTTTACTATTTTGAGTCGTCGTCTTTCTGTACACTTTTATTCACAACATGTCACCCTGTCCTTTTTTTTCTTTTTTTTTTGGTTTCCTTTGATTTACGATAAGTTTTCCGTTTACTGTTTTAATCATCGAATTTCTTGATACTTTCATTTTCACTATGTCAACCAAAGTCGTTTTTTTCTCTATTTTCATTTGCGTATTATCTTCCTCTGATTGCTTTCTCTCTTTAATCAATCTCACTTCTCATTTACATTCATATATATTGCAGTTTTACATTTATTA
>NC_066543.1:10458728-10508728 GCF_024679095.1 Eriocheir sinensis
TCTTCCTCTCTTTTTCCTATATTCCTCTCCTCCTCTCCTCCTTTCCTCTTCTCCTCTCCTCTTCCTCCCTCTTTACTTCATGTTTTTTTCTTTCTCCTCGCGTTGGTTAAGGAACGATCTCGCCGGGAACAAGAACAAGAACTGTCTCATTCCTTTCATTTATCTCCGTTGTTTATGCGTCTCTCTGCAGCCTTGCGTGAAGGGGCTCATTACTATTCATATTCCCTCTATCTCCTTTTTTTTGTTGCTATATTAGTGTCATCCATATTGTTTTCTCTATCTCCATTTTTTTTTCTTTCCCTGGTATGTGATTTTTTTTCTGTGAGTTTAACTTTATTTTTTTCTGTCTGTTTTTGTTTTTGTTTACCCGTCTGCATTTCTATCTGTCTGTTTATCCTTCTGTTTGTCTCCTACACATTTTATCCACTTTTTTTCAGCCTTCCTCCTCCACCTGTTTCTCATCCCCCCTCTCACTCCTTTTCTCTCCCCCCCTTTCCTCCCTCCTCTATCCCTATACTTTCCCTCCCTTCCTTGACATTCCCCTCCCCCTCTCACCTATCTTCCTCTTCCCTCTTCTTTTCCTCTCACTCCCTTCCTCTCTTCATCCTAAAAATCATCTACCCTAATATAACTCCTCTCTACACCCTCCTCCCCCCTCATCCCCTCACTTCCTCCTCCCCTCACCTTCCCCTCCCCCTCACCTTATCTTCCCCTTTACTTACTCCTGCCCCCTCACCTTCTCCCCCCCCCCCCTTCTCACCTCCTCACTCTCACCTTCATACCTTTCACACCTGTTCCTCGCTCTCTCTCGCTCTCTCCCTCTCCCTTACCTGTGCCCGGCGCCTCAGCCTCACCTGCCCGCCCTTCCTAATTAGTGGTAACCTTCCTAATTATGCAACGAAGCCAATTATACCTGTGGACTGAAGCCTCGATCTTACCTGCCCGTGGAGATGTAATTTATGACCCCGAGAGGTAAATGATAATAGTAATGACAATAATAATAATAATAATAATAATAATAATAATAATAATAATAATAATAATAATAATAAGCACGTAACTTCATAAACACCTGAAAACCACCCAATCAGAAGGTGAGCAGACAGGTAACCTCCCCCTCCCCCCATCTCTCTCTCTCTCTCTCTCTCTCTCTCTCTCTCTCTCTCTCTCTCTCTCTCTCTCTCTCTCTCTCTCTCTCTCTCTCTCTCTCTCGTAAGATTTATAAGCTTGCTATCTGGATGCTGTGATCTTCAACGGGATGGGCGTGGCGAGGAGAGAAGAGGAGGAGGAGGAGGAGGAGGAGGAGGAGGAGGAGGAGGAGGAGTGAAGATAAGGAGGAGGAGAGATGGACTGATGGATAGAAGGAAGAGAGAGAGAGAGAGAGAGAGAGAGAGAGAGAGAGAGAGATTGTAAAAGGAATAGCAACAGCTGGTTAATCTCTCTCTCTCTCTCTCTCTCTCTCTCTCTCTCTCTCTCTCTCTCTCTCTCTCTCTCTCTCTCTTCCATACATGACAACTATTTTTGGTCATTATCGGTTCGGATTCTCGAAACTCCTCCTCCTCCTCCTCCTCCTCCTCCTCCTCCTCATCCTCCTCTTTATCCCCCTTCATCTCCTCCTCTCAATCGCCTCTTTGTAATTCTCTCTCTTCCCTCACTTTCTTTTCTCTTCTTGCGTCTCTATCTACCGTTTATATTTATGCATTTTTCTTTTTTTTTGTAGCCTCTCTTTACTTAGCTCTTCTTCCTTCCTTTTCTTTCCTTCCTTCCATTCTTTCTTCTGTTATTTTTTCTGTTTTTCTCTGTCTTCTTTCTTTTAGTCTTCATTGTTTATTGATGTGTTCATTTTATTCATCTTTTTTTTTTACATTTTTCTTAACATTTATTATTTTTTTCTTCTCCTGTCTTTCTTTTCTTCTTTCGTTCTTTCATCCACCTTTTTTATCTTCTCTTATCCCCCTCTTCCTCCTTCTCCTCATTCCTTTCATTCTCCACTTTTCTCTCCCTCTCCCTCCCTCTTCTTCCCCTCTCCCTCTTCCTCCTCCTCCTCTACTCCTCCTCTACTGTTATCTCTTATACCTCTCTCCCTCCTCCTCCTCCTCCTCCTCCTCCCCTCCTCCCTATCTCCTCTCCCACTCTTCCCTCTTCTTGTTCTCCTCCTTATCTCCACGAGTTCTCTTTACCGCTCCTCTCTTCCTCCATATCTTCTCTATATCCGTACCCCCTTCCTCTCTCTCTCTCTCTCTCTCTCTCTCTCTCTCTCTCTCTCTCTCTCTCTCTCTCTCTCTCTCTCTCTCTCTCTCTCTCTCTCTCTCTCTCTCTCTCTCTCTCTCTCTCTCTCTGCTTCCTTCTCATTTTCTTTCTACTCCTACTCCACCACGAGAGAGAGAGATGTCTGTTACTTGAGTTTTCACAATTTTAAGAGTTTAAGAATAATGAAGATGCAGGTCAACTCTTGCATTAGAAAGATGGACAGACTGTCAGAACATCGGGCTTTTACGAGCGTGCGGGGAGATGGAAGAGGAGGAGAAAGAAGAGAATGAGAAAGAGAAAGAGGAGGAAGAAGAAAGAGAAAAAGGAGGAGGAAGAAAGGAGTTGAAAATGGAGGAGTGTGGAATTATGAAGTCGATGAAAATAAATAAGAAGAAAAGAAGGATGAGAAGGAGGTGGACGAAGTGTAGAAGAGGAAAGAAGAACTGAACAAGGAGGAGGAGAAGGAGGAGAAACACTGAAGAAAGAAAATAAAGAAAGATTAGTAGTAGTAGTAGTAGCGGTAGTAGTAGTAGTAGTAGTAGTAGCAGTAGTAGTAACAGGAGCAGAACGAAGAGGAGGGAGGAAGTGAATCATGAATAGTAATAGTAGTAGTTAGAACAGTGGCAGCAGCAGGAGGAGGAGGAGGAGGAGGAGAGCGAGCAAGGGAGTCATAAGCACACACAGAGAGGATTAGCGTGATGGGCTGGGACGTGCGTTTAGTGGGCTCAGTGGCTGCAGTGTCGGCGGTGATGAGGTAACCAAGAGTACGTAGATTGGACGCCAGGGGGAAGGTAGGAGAGAGAGGGAGAGGGAGAGAGGAGAGGAGAGGGGTGGGGCGGATAAGAGGGGACAGAAGATAGGAGAGAGGTAGGAAGACGATATAAAACACTGGCGGATATAGGAGAAAGAGAAAAGTCATAGAAAAGAGGAAAGATGAAAAGAGAAAACTAGTGAAAGGAAGAAACATGAAAATAAAGTAAGAGAGAAAAGAAATAAAATAAATGAGAAAAATAAGGGAAATAAGAGAAAAAGATGTAAAGAAGAGAGAGAGGGGGAAAGAAAACAGGTGATACTAGAAGAGAGGAGTAGATAGGAGAGAAGAAGATAAGCTTTTAACTCTGCATGACTCCACCCAAACTGCTTAACATAGACGTGTGAGGAGAGAGAGAGAGAGAGAAGTGACCTTAAGGGGAGATATAGGCCGAGGGTGTTTGATAGGAGGAGGAGGAGTTGAAGGAGGAGGAGGAGGTGACGGAGGAGAACCAAATGAAAGAGGTGAATGTAGACAAGGAGGAGGAAGAGGAGGACACAAGAAGGAGAGGAGGAAGAAAGGAGTAAGAATGAGACACACGAAATGGGAGAGGAAGAGGAGGAGGACAACGAGGAGAATGAAGGGAAGGAAGGAAAACGTTGGCAATAGATGGACAATCAGAGGTTTTAGTAGTAGTAGTAGTAGTAGTAGTAGTAGCATTAGTAGTAGTTGCAGTAATAGCAGCACCAGTATTTTTGATAGAAGAGGAGAAAGGAAGAAATAGAGGAGTAAGAAAAGGGAGGTAGGAAGGAAGAGGAAGGGATATCAGTGTGGAAAAGGGAATAATTGTGGCGGGAGATTGTGTCTTGTTGATGTATGGGGAGTTTGGCGCATCGAGGGAGACGGAGCTTTCATGGCGCGGCGAGAGATAAGGGAAAGGTCAGGCACCGCGGCGCTCATCGGCGTGGGGGTGGTGTGGGGATGGGTGGGTGGGTGGGTGGGGGGGGAGGATGTGATGTGGTGGTGGGGGTGGTGTGGCTTGGTGTAAATGTAATTGAATTTGTTTGAAATTTATTACAAGATTTTAGTAACTATTTGAGATTTTAATTTTAAAAGTAATTCTAATGTAAGCGAGCTTTAAAAATAGAAAGTAATTGTAATTATAAATGGATGTTAAGTTTAAGTTTTTAGTTCCAAACAGTATTGACCACAAAGCGTAAATTTTGTACTGTAAATATTATTTTCAGTTTCAGAGCCAATCTCGGTGACAACATTAAAGTAACATTGTGCGAAATGAACCTTATGTGTAACCTGCTTGTCACCGGAATCTTTGGCTGATTAACACACCGTCGGGGATGTTCTATACTTTTGTCGGAATAAATGAAAACACAACTAGGGTTGTAAAATTCCCGGGAATTTTGAACTGTGAAACTTTCCATGGGAATTTGGGAATTTTCGGGAAAATTCGGGAACTTAGAGAACTGAAAAAAAATTACAAGTGTGCCTATGGCGCCTTTGGGCTTTTTTTTCAGAGGCTAAGGTTATTGTTGCCTCTTTAGAATTCAGTTTTAGGGGGCTGTTAGTGAATGTCCCTTGACCCGGTAATGGCGCAGACAGGATTGTTTAAGAGACGCCTATTGAGGCACATGCCGCCTTCCGGTTAACTAACCTAACCTAACAAAACCCCAAACAGTTACTGTAGGTTTTGACTAGAAAATTCATGTATACTTCTTTACTAATGAGACTTTCTATACAACAAAGTAACGTCATTCTTTGTTGCTTTATACCATAATGTGCTGGCTATCATGTGTTTGAAGATACCCTAAACCCTGATCTAACCTAACCTAACAAAACCCCAAACAGTTACTGTAGGTCTTGACTCAAAATTTATATATGCTTCCTTACTAATGAGACTTTCTATACAACAAAGTGAGGTTATTCTTTGTTGCTTTATACCATAAGGTGCTGACTATCGTGAGCTTGAAGATACCCTAAACTTACCCTAACCTAACTTCCTAATAAAACCCCAAACAGTTACTATAGGTCTTGACTCAGAAAATTCTTATATGCTTCTTTTCTAATGAGACTTTCTATACAAAAAAGAGAAGTCTATTGGAAATACAATTTTTGTTGCTTAAAACTTTTTAATTGATAGTTATATTAACCAAAATTAGTTTGTTTATTAATACAAATACACGTGTGAAAATTTTGAAAATTCCCGAAAATTCCCAAAATTCCCGGGCTCTGAATATTCCCGGAACAAATGATCATCTGCGTTCTCCTGTAGCATCCACGAGCTTGCTAAAACTACTACTTCTCTCGGCAACGTTTCCTACACTACTATAACGCAACGCTGTATAGATGTATTTGCAATTTTTCTTACACACACGCACACAAACTCATTAACTCACTAACTCACTACCTAACTACTCACTAACTACACCTGCAATACCAGTCTCCGCTAACAAGCCTAACAACCTCCGTATCACCTGCAGGCTTCTTGTTATCACGGCTCAGCGTATCATTTCGGAAGAAGAAGCGGCAAAGGAATGATAAGATGCAGAGAACAAACACTCCGTATCGCGCCTTGTTTCCTGTAATTGTTCCTGCGCCTTTGTTTTCTAGGGAGAGATAGAGATAGAGGAGGAGGAGGAGGAGGAGGAGGAGGGAGATGGTGATAGTGTAGTTGTGTGATAAGTGTATGGGAAGAGACGTGTGTGGGGGGGGTGGGGGGGTGGGGGGGGAGGTGGAGGGAGGATCGTCTTGCCTCATCTTCCTATCCCTCTCTTATTCCTCCCAATCATTCTCCCCCACACGTCCTCTTTTCCTTCTCTTCTCTCCGTCCCTTCCTTCCCAGTTCTTCTACCTTAATCCCTAATATAATCACACCCCGTCACCTCACACACTTTATTCCTTCATTCTATCTATCTGTCTATTTTATCTATCGCTCTATATAACACGCACTCCACCTCACCATAATTACCTCACGTCATTCCTCTCCTGCATCATCCTTAAGGGCCAATGGGACGGAGATGAGCACCGAGGCCACGAGCAGCTATAGCGTATGCCCGAAACTTTACCTTTATCTTACTTCTGCCTCTCCCTGACATGCTTTACCTCCCCCCCTCCCTCTTCTTTTCCCTCCTTCTTCTTCTACATCTCCCCATCCCTCCCTCTTCCTCCCTCTCCCCTCCTTACCCACCCCAGTGCTATTAGTCTCCCCTCCCCTCCCCTCCCCCTCCCGTCCCCCTAAATGTTCCGCCCCCCGTCAGGTCTCCAACGCAGGTAAATTGTTCTCGTTAATTAATTAATTGTTTCGTTTAGTGCTCACCTGGGGAGTGCGTAAGGAAGAGGAGGAGGAGGAGGAGGAGGAGGAGGAGGAGGAGGAGGAGGAGGAGGAGGAGGAGAAAGTTGTGTCTTGAAGGGTGGCCGCGGACGGAAGAAGAAGAGTAGGAATAGGAGAAATGGAGGAGGAAAATGTAGGAGGGGAAAAGGAGGAGGAGGAAAAGGAAGAAGACAAAGAAGAGGGGAAGGAGGAATGTAATGAAGAGGTGGTCACAAGAAAACAAAGATAAAAAGAGTGATGGAACAACTGAAGGAAGTGGAAGAAGTGGAGGAAGAGAGAGGAAAAAGAGGAGAAGAAGAGAAAAAGAAGAGAGAGAAGAAGAGGAGGAGGAGGAGGAAAAAGAGGAGAAGAAGAAGAGAAAAAGAAGAGAGAGAAGAAGAGGAAGAGGAGGAAAAAGAGGAGAAAAATAGATTTGAAAAGAAGATATCCAGAGAAAGAACAAAAGCAGAAAAAAACCCGGAAAAGAAAGATGGAAAATAGGAGGAAAGTTGAGGGGAAGGAAAGGAAAAGAGAAAAATAACTGTAACAAAAGAAGAGGGAAGGAAAAAGAAAGTGAAAGAGGAAGAGGAAGACGTGGCCGTGTGAGAGGGTCGAGAGGCTGCGAGGTAATGAGGGAGGAGGAGGAGGAGGAGGAGAGGAGGAGGACACACGCATCTCCATTTAGAAGTGTGGTGACGTGTCTTCAATGGGTCCACGAGGAGGAGGAGGAGGAGGAGGAGGAGGGTGACGACAGGAGAGGGATGGCAAGGGAAGTAGTGAAAGGGAGCCGAAGAAGGACGGAGAGGAGGAGGAGGAGGAGGAGGGAGGAAACCAAGGAAGGAGAGAGGGAGAGAGGAACAGGAGGTAAGGGTGTCGCTAATGACTTCATTCACACCTGAGGCCCGGCAGGTGAACAAGGAGGAGGAGGAGGAGGAGGAGAGTAAATGAAACTTGGAAACATGGAAAGGCTGACAACAAAAAGGTCAGTGAGGGAAAAATAAGAAAGACAATGACGATGATAAAGATGATAATAATAATGATGATAATGATAATAATGGTAATAAAAAGAAAGAAAACAAAAATAAAAACAAGGAAGAGAAATGGGATAGGAAAGACTAAGAGGAAGACGTTGATCATAAGGAGGAGGAGGAGGAAGAGGAGGAGGAGGTGTAAACTTGGAGGGAGGGAGCGAGGAGGGAATGGAGGAAGGTCAGGGAGTTCAGAGAGAGCAATTGACACCTGTGGAGAGGGGGAAAGTGAGAGAGGGAGAGGGAGAGAAGTTAGAGGAGAGAGGAGGAGGAGGGAAGGAAGGAAGGGAAAGGAAGACGGAAGTAAGAAGTATAGAGGGAAGAGGGAGGAGGAGAATAAGGAGGAGAAAGCGATTAAGTTGTAGGGAGAACTATATGAAGAAAGAGAGAGAGAGAGAGAGAGAGAGAGAGAAAGGAAAAATCAAACAAACAAGCAAAAAGGAAATAAAAGAAAGAAAGGATGAAAAGAAAAGAAAGAAAAAAGCAACAAAATACATTCCAAACCTGCTCCGTATTTTCTGATTTTTTTCTCTTCCTTTTTCTTCTTTTTATTTGTTTATCATTTTCGCGTAATTTTCTTTCACTAATCGTCATAATTTTTTCCTCTATTTATTTACTTGTCTGTTTATGTTCTCCCCAAGTGTTTGTATTATATTATGTTAGCGTGTGTGTGTGTGTGTGTGTGTGTGTGTGTGTGTGTGTGTGTGTGTGTGTGTGTGTGTGTGTGTGTCTCATGCCCAAAAATACCCCAGAACAAGTTTGTATCTCCGTTCACCATCTCTCGCCATCAAGCCCAGAGTTCATCATCCGATCGTCTTTTTGTGCATACCGCCTCCTCCTCCTCCTCCTCCTCCTCCTCCTCCTCCATTTCCTCTTTCTCTTTCTTTTCCTTTCTCTCCTTCCTCGACTTCAACCTTTTCGTTTTCATTTTTTTTATGATTATTTCCTTCGTTTCTCGTTTTTCATGGTCATAATTATCTTCTTTATCCTTTTTTTATGTTTTATTTTTCTCCTTTTCTATCTAATTATTCTTTGCTTTCTTGCTTTCTTCTCCTTTCGCTTTTTTCCTTCTTTTTCCTATTGTATTTACATTCAGTTATACCGTTTTTTTATTCTTTTTTATTCTCTTTTTCATTTTCTTTTTTCCAACTAATATTTTTCTTTGCCTTCTTCTCCTTTCTCTAGTTTCCCTCTTCTTCCTATAGTCTTTACATTTATATTCACTGATATCACATTTTTCTCTCCTTTTCTTCGGTGATTTCTTCTCCTTTTTCTCCTCCTCCTCCCCCTCCTCCTCCTCTTCCTCCTCTCCATCGTTTCTCCCTCTCTTTAATCTTCGTCATTCCTCGCAAAATTAAGCTCAGCGTCCAGGAATTAAGCGTTTATCCTTCCCTCAGATCGGAGAAGTTTGCTTTACTCTTTCCGCAGACAATATGAAAGTGTGTGTGTGTGTGTGTGTGTGTGTGTGTGTGTGTGTGTGTGTGTGTGTGTGTGTGTGTGTGTGTGTGTGTGTATTTCCTGTTCATTCTCATTATTCTTATCCTCATCCTCATTATTATTTTACTGTCCAGCTTTTTTATGCAAGAGTTCACCAGCATCTTCATTCTTTCATCCCTTTCACAGGTAAACTCAGGGACAGTCACGTCATCCGTCTGTAATCCTCCCTCGTTTTATCTCTCCCCTATTTTTTTCTCTCCCCGTTTTATCTCTTCCCTGTTTTTTTCTCTCCCCGTTTTATCTCTCCCCTGTTTTTTTCTCTCCCCGTTTTATCTCTCCCCTGTTTTTTTCTCTCCCCGTTTTATCTCTCCCCTGTTTTTTTCTCTCCCCGTTTTATCTCTCCATTGTTTTTTTCTCTCCCCGTTTTATCTCTCCCCTGTTTTTTTCTCTCCCCGTTTTATCTCTCCCCTGTTTTTTTCTCTCCCCGTTTTATCTCTCCCCTGTTTTTTTCTCTCCCCGTTTTATCTCTCCCCGTTGTATCTCTCCCCGCTTGACCTTTCCCTCAGGTGACCCCGAGGTTAGGTCACTAAGGTAGGCTGCCTTGCTAAGAGCCTACTTGCTATACGTGTTATCTTAATATGCGTGTTACCTCTGCTCCTCCTCCTCCTTCTCCTTCTCCTCCTCCTCCTCCTCCTTCTCGTCCTTCTCCTCCTCCTCTTCATTTTTATCGTTTTTCTCTTCTTCTTCCTCATCTGTTGTATTTCTTTCTTTTTTATCCATTTTCCTCCTCCTCCTTCTCTTCCTCCTCCCATCATCAGCATTTCAATTATTTTCTTCCTCCTTCCTCTACTCTTCCTCCTCCTCCTCCTCCTCCTCCTCCTCCTCTTCCTCCTCCTTCTCTCTTCTCTTCCTCGACCTTTTCCTCATTTTCCTCCTTCCTACCATCCCTTCTCCTTGTTTTCCTTCTCTTCCTCATCCTTGTGTTTTCTCTCCTCCTAATGCACTTCCTCCTCTTTCTTCTCTTCCTCTATTTCCTCATTTACTTCCCTTTCCTCTGACCCCACGTCCTCATTGGTCTCTCCTTCTCTCTCTTTTTCCTCCTTCCCTTCTCCTGACTGTCGTTGAAACCTCTCTTTCCTCCTCATTTTCCTCCTTCCTCTCCTCTTTTTCCTCCTCCGTATTCTCATTTTCCTCCCATTCCTCTTCCTCACACTGTTTCTCTCTTTTTCCTCCTTCCCTCTTCCACCTGAATGTGCCAATCCTCGTTATTTTCCTTCCTCCTCCTCCTCTTCCTCCTTTCCTCCATTTCCTCATCCCCATTCTTCCGTTCCAACCTCATTCTCCTTTTCCTCACACTCTTTTCCTCTTTTTCCTCCTTCCCTCTCCCTCCTGACTATGCCAATCCTCTTTATTTTCCTTCCTTCTCATTTTCCTCCTTTCCTACATTTCCTCATCCCCATTCTTCTTTTCCTACCTCATTCTCCTTTTCCTCACACTCTTTTCCTCTTTTTCCTCCTTTCCTCCTCTTCCTGACTGTCGCTGAAACCTTTCGAATCCTTCTCATTTTCCTCCTTTCCTCCATTTCCTCATCCCCATTCTTCTTTTCCTACCTCATTCTCCTCTCCCTCACACTCTTTTCCTCTTTTTCCTCCTTTCCTCCTCTTCCTGACTGTCGCTGAAACCTTTCGAATCCTTCTCATTTTCCTCCTTTCCTCCATTTCCTCATCCACATTCTTCTTTTCCTACCTCATTCTCCTCTCCCTCGCACTCTTTCCCTCTTTTTCCTCCTTCCCTCCTCCTCCCGACTGTCGCTATAAATATTTTTTCCTCCTGCCTCTCTCTGACGGGGAAGGGGAGAGTAAAAAGGAAGTTATCAGGGCGAGGCAGCGGTGCGGGCGGCCCAGTGTCCACGGTCGGTATTAAAATCCGCATGTTGTGTCGCGTGATAAGGTTTGGGGGGTGTGATGGCGCCTCTTATCTTCGGCCACACACACACCTCCCGCCACCCCCTCCACCACCGCCACCTCCACCACTACCCCTCACCTCCACTACCCGCTGCCACCCACTATCCTCCTCCTCCTCGGTCTCCTCTTCTCTCTGCCACCAACCCCACCACCAGGACCCCTCACCACCTCCACCTCCACCTCCACTCTCCTCCTCCTCCTCGGTTTCCTCTTCTCTCTGCCACCACCCCCTCCACCACCACTTCCACTACCACTAACACCACTTGCGCCACTATACCCCAGTTTTATGTCCTATTCTTGCTCCTCTCAGCCTCCTCCTCCACCTTTACTCCTCCTTACCACTAACTTTCTTCACTCCCACTACCACTGCTCTCACTATTCTTATGACCCACTCTATACCTCTCAGTCTCATATTCTCCTCCTCATCCTCCTCTTTCTTCGCATCTCCAGGTTCCCTCTTCCTCCTCCTCCTCCTATCTTCACGTCTCCCACTGTTCCCACCCACCCCACTCCTCTCCTCTTCCTCCACCTACCTCCACCTCACCTCCACTTTACACCTATTTACCACTATACTAGAGCCTCGTTTCCTCTCCTTCTCCTCCTCCTCTTCCTCCTCAGCATCCTCCTTGCGTCACCATTTTCACTACTTCCTCTTGTTACACCCACTTCTTCCCAATCACATGCATGCACTACCTCTTCTCTCCTCCTCCTCTTCCTCCTTTTCCTCTTCTTTCCTCTGGCCCTTGCTACCTTAACTACCCCCTCGCCTTAACAACACAATTACGCTCTCTCTCCCCTCTCCCCTAACTACCTTTTCCTTTGTCTAGCCTCCCCCACCTCTCTCTTACTCCTCTTCCTCCCTCTATTACTACTCTACACACACACACACACACACACACACACACACACACTATCTAGCGCCTTCTACCCGCGCCGTGCCAGGCCTGATAGTGGCCGTAGTAGCGATAGTCGTAATCAGTGGCGGATAGTGATGCTTCGTGCTGAGAATGTGCCGCGGCGGGGCTGAAGAGTCTGTTGAAAGCTGTGTGTAAGCCTCGTTGTCATCCCCCTTAAAGAGAGAGAGAGAGAGAGAGAGAGAGAGAGTATCCTTCTGCTTTATATTACGTAATGGGTTGGACAAAGATGGAAATACGAATGAAGAATGTTTTTTTTATGGATGAAATGGATGAAACGTTTTAAGGTTTGCAAATCGACCCCTTTGGATGTGACACGAAGAGACGTTACAAAAAATAAAAGGATTACTAAACTAGCTGATAAAATAACTAAAATAACTGATACATTTCCAAGATACTTTTTTTTTTACACCTGAGGAAGTAGTGAAGGGGAAAAAAAGGGAGGGAGAAAATAGCACACACACACACACACACACACACACACACACACACACACACACACACACACACACCATCACCTGAGCCTTCGTGTCCCGCAGTGTGTGAAAGCCAATACAAAGCAAAAAATCTCACTTT
Source organism: Eriocheir sinensis (assembly GCF_024679095.1). Taxonomy (NCBI): domain Eukaryota; kingdom Metazoa; phylum Arthropoda; class Malacostraca; order Decapoda; family Varunidae; genus Eriocheir; species Eriocheir sinensis. The sequence goes on from NC_066543.1 coordinate 10,470,974, forward strand.
ACCAGCAAAAATTCTTCAGCGGTTATGTGAAAATTATCTGCCGATGCATCAAGTCGACGTTTGAGGCTCCGCCAAGTTAGCGTGAACGGCGTGGACTGGACTTCGGTGCGTGACGGGTACATGACCGGAACATGAAACCCACACGAAAAAATATAATGCTGAAACTAACGAGATGGCGGAGTTACTAGACATGTGGAGAGAATAAAGTGTTTGAAGGGATGCAAGTATGAAGGGAGGAAAGGAGAAGAACGGAGGGGAGGAAAGGATGAAGGAACGAAAGAAGGGAGGGAGAAAAGGAAAGATTGAAGGAAGGGATGACGGAGGGACTTGAGACGTGGATTGAGCGAAGTGGTAAGAAGGGATTCAAACAGGGAGAAAGGAAAGGGAGACAGGGAGAGAAGGACAGAGGGGAGGACCGAAAGGGGAGGGAGAGAAGGAATGAAGACAGGGGTGGCGGAGGGACTAAAGACGTGGAGGGAATAAAGTGTTAGAAGGGATGTAAATATGAAGAGAAGAAAGGAAGAGAAGTACGAAGGTTATGAAAAGAGGAAGGAACGAAGGGAGGGAAGGAGAGAAGGAAAGAAGGAAGGAAGGAAGGGAGAGGAGATAGAAGGTAAGGATGTATCTCTTTTTCTTATCTATTTTACCTTATTTGTCTTATCTTATGACTTTTTGTCGAGGTTCAAGGTTAAATTTCACAACTATGAATATTACTAACACAGGCAAGGTTAATGAAAGAGAATGTTTGTAATGTTACACAGGGATGGAGTATTCGCATTCGAATACATTCGAATACCGTATTTGGGTGTAACTATTCGTATTCGTATAAATATTGCTAGAAATCAAAGTGTTCTCACTCGTATTCGAATACAAGGGGAAAGTATTCGTATTCAGCGAATAATCTTACGAATACTTCAAAATTTATCATCAGAAATAACAGCCGTTGTTCCTTACAACTCCAGCCTCCTGCTGGCCAGACGTGTAATCGTCGTGTCTAGTCACGGCCGTGGTATAGTACAGGGTTCGCAGACTGACAACGCGGCTGGCGGCTGGAGTCTGACTCAGTTGCCAATTGCCTGTGTGGACGCTGAATGTGTGTTCAGGAGCTCATTTTACAGTTGCATTACTTATAACAGTTCTGCACCCAGTTACACTGAGAAGGTGTTTTCAATGAAAAGTACTCATCAATGTATTCATAAATACTTCCAAGAAGTATTCGTATTCGTATTGAAATCATCTCAGTGTACTCGAATTCGTATTCGTTGGAATTTGAAATATTCGTATTCGTAGTCGAATACACAACTCTTGTATTCACTCCATCCCTGATGTTACAGCAGCTAAAAAAAAAGTAAAAAATAATGTGTTGAGCATCATTTTTTGCGGGAGAACTCATTAAAATTACATATTCATACATCTTATTAGCACAAGTAAGGTTAGGAAGAAGAAGAAGAGAGAGAGAGAGAGAGAGAGAGAGATGCTGCACTGATTCGAAACACAATTAAAATATAATTAGAAAAAAATTTAAGTGGTTATTTTCATCTCATGTTGCACTATGAAAAAACACTTCAATATAGCCGCCACTTATAAGCTCTTTTTAAAGTCACTAATTGAACCTTCACTTGTTGGAACTGAACTTCGCCACTCTCTTCCCTGATACGCCATGCAGTGAAAAATAAACACAAGAAACTCACTTTTTTATGTTGCTCATTGTTTGTTAATCTTGTGGTAGACGCTTCGTATTATGTTGTGTTTAACTTACCTAACTAAACCCTAGCATGCTTGTACTCAATTACCTTTTTTTAATGTAATAATTTTAGCATAAAAAAATAATGACGTATGCGAACTGGTGAGTTTTTTAGTTTTTTTTTAGGTTGGTATTACATGACACACACACACACACACACACACACACACACAGTATCACTAAATTCAGTCATTACATCGGCTCAGCTGTTTTCGTTTAACCCAATTTTTTCGCTTTTTTTTTGTCTCTCTCTCTCTCTCTCTCTCTCTCTCTCTCTCTCTCTCTCTCTCTCTCTCTCTCTCTCTCTCTCTCTCTCTCTCTCTCTCTCTCTCTCTCTCTCTCCAAGTTAGACAGCCATGTGGGTTATAATGAAGAGAGAGAGAGAGAGAGAGAGATAAGGAGATGGAAAGAGTGAGAAGCAGGGAGGCATATTAAAGAGAAATGGAGGAAAGAAGAGATGGAGGGGAGAGGGAGATGGGAAGAAGAGATGGGAAAGAGAGGGAGGGAGGCAATCAGACAGAAGGATTTAGTGAGAATGGAGAGTAAGAGAAGAAATAAAGATGAGAAGAAAGTAGGAAGGAAGGAAGGGAGGGAGAGAAGGAAAGAAAAGAAGCGAAGGAAAAGAGGAGAGACTAGATGCGTGGAGGGAGTAAAGTGGTAGAAGGGAAGGGAAGGAAGAGAAGGATGGATGGAAGGAAAGGAGAAAGAAGGAGGGAGGGAGGGAATATGAAGGAAAGAAGAAAGGAAGGGAGGGGAGGGAGACACGAGACTTGCAGGGCAGGGAGGATGTAGAAAAGAGAAGAACTGGGAAAGAAGAGAGGAAGAGAAGGGAAGGAGGGAGGGAGAGAGGAAAGAAGAAAGGAAGGGATGGCAGGGAATAGGGAGGAGGCAAAGAAGGAAAGACCGGAGGGGAGGAAACGAGAAAGGAAGGGAGGGAGAGAAGGAAAGAAGAAAGGAAGGGATGGCAGGGAGTAGGGAGGAGGCAGAGAAGGGAAGGACGGAGGGGAGGAAGGAAGGGAGGGAGAGAGGAAGGGAGGGAGGAAGGCAGACAAGGAGGAAGGAAGGGAGGGAGGGAGGGAGGGAGGGAGGTTTGACAGATCCCTCCTGGCTGCGACTCACGATAACAAAATTCAATCTGAAACTATATTCTCCAGCTGACCGGTCCGAGGGAGAGAGAATTTTTCCCCAAAGATATTCTCTCTCTCTCTCTCTCTCTCTCTCTCTCTCTCTCTCCTCCACGTCCTCCTTCCCCTCCTTCCTCCCTCTTTCCTTCTGTGTGTGTGTGTGTGTGTGTGTGTGTGTATGTGTGTATGTGTTTCTTTATTTCCTCTCTTTTCTTGTCTCATTTCTCCTTTCTCTTTTCTTTTTTTTCTTGGAGGTATTTAGGAAAGTAAGGAGAGGTTAGTTTTCTTTTTACTTCTCTATTTCTTCTTTCTTTTCCATTTATCTTTTTCTTCTTACTTTGTCTTCACGACTTTTCACTATTTTTCATTCTTTCTTTATATCTCTCTCTCTCTCTCTCTCTCTCTCTCTCTCTCTCTCTCTCTCTCTCTCTCTCTCTCTCTCTCTCTCTCTCTCTCTCTCTCTCTCTCTCTCTCTCTCTCTCTCTCTCTCTCTCTCTCTCTCTCTCTCTCTCTCTCTCTCTCTCTCTCTGTCAAAAGAAGATAAAAAAGTGGAGAAGAGAGACATGAAGCAAAAAAAAGATGAGTGTAAAAAGGAGAGAAAAAAAAGGAGGAGGAAGAGGAAGAGGAGGAGGAGAGAGGGAGAGAAAGAGGAAGGAAAGATAGAGGGGAAGGGGAGGAAGAAAGAAAGAGAGAGAATCGTGAGGGAGAAAGATAGTGTACGAGATTTTGTTACACTACTTAGGGAGGCGGTGGCTGAGTGGTTATCGCGCATACCTGTTGATCTTTGGGTCGTGGGTTCGAGTCCTGCCTTGTGCTTTCTTTCTTAATCCGTTCGCTGCGATTGGCACGGACTTGGCTTTCACTGGTAGCCTGGTAACATATAGTCCCAGGTCTTTTTCTGCTTTTGTGGTGGATAGTGGAGTGTTTCCCATGTAGTACTGGTAAGTTGGATATCCACTCCCAAGGTGCAGGACTCTACGTTTTTCTTCATTGAATTGTAGCACCCACTTTTTGTTCCATTGCTGTAGCTTGGTGATGTCTTCTGGTAGGGGGTCCGCTGTCAAGAGGTTAAATAGTGACTGACAGCAAGACCAAGACCGAGACTGCCTATGCCAAGGAGCAGCGAGTAGCGGGCTTTTTTTTATTGTTTCCTTTTTTTGTGTGGCCTTGAGCTGTCTCCTTGGTTGTAAAAAAAAAAAAATAACCAGTCCGAATGGAAAAAAGGAAAATGTGAAAATAAAGAAAGGAAAGCAATGATAAATACGAAAAGAGATACGAGGAAAAAGGAAGAAAAAAGCAAAAGGAAAGAAAAGAAACGGGCTAAAGGAAAAGAAGTATAGAGATTAAAGAAAAGGATATAAAAGAAAATGTGAAAATAAACAAAGGAAAGCAATGATAAATACGAAAAGAGATACAAGGAAAAAGGAAGAAAAAAGCAAAAGAAAAGAAAAGAAACATGAAAAGGGAAAAGAAGTATAGAGATTAAAGAAAAGGAAATAAAAAGAGGAAGAAAGGGAAGCAGAGAGAACGCAAAGACAGGAATGAAGAAAATAAGTACAAAAAGAGATAAAAAAAAAGAAAGAAAAGCGAAGTAAATGAGAAACTGCAAAAGGGAAAGAGAAGTACAGAGATTAAAGAAAAGAAAATTAAAGAAAAAGAAAGGGAAGCAGAGAGAACGCAAAGACAGGAGTGAAGAAAATAAACACAAAAAGAGATACAAAAAAAAAGAAAGAAAAGCGAAGTAAATGAGAAACAACAAAAGAAAAAGAAATATAGAGATTAAAGAAAAGGAAATTAAAGAAAAAGAAAGAGAAGCAGAGAGAACGCAAAGACAGGAGTGAAGAAAATAAATACAAAAAGAGATACAAAAAAAGAAAAGCGAAGCAAATGAGAAACAGCAAAAGAAAAAAGTATAGAGATTACAGAAAATGAAATAAAAGAAAAAGAAAGGGAAGCGGAGAGAACGCAAAGACAAGAGTTAAGAAAATACGAAAGGGATGGAGGCGATAAAAGAAAAGGAGAGGAAAGAAAAGGAAGCAAAAAAAACAAAAGGAAAGAAAAAAGTACAAAAACAAGGTAAAGAAAAATAAAAGAAAATAAGAAAAAAAGGAAATGATGGAAGGTAAAGAAAAATAGTTAGAAAATATCACATTCAATCACACCGGAAGAAAATGGCGCCAGGTTCTCCTCCTCCTCCTCCTCCTCCTCTTCTTCCTCTTCCTCCTCCTCCTCCTCCTCCTCCTCCTCCTCCTCCTCTTCGGGATTTTGACGGATATTGAAATCATATCTAGAGAGTCAGCCGCCAGTCAGCTGATCCGGGAGGGAGGGAGAGAGAGGAAGAGGAGGAGGAGGAGGAGGAGGGAGAGAGGGAAGGAAGGAAGGGAGGAAGGCATTGTATGGAGTCTCCCCTATCACCACCTCTCTCTCTCTCTCTCTCTCTCTCTCTCTCTCTCTCTCTCTCTCTGTCAAAAAGAAGATAAAAAAGTGGAGAAGAGAGACATGAAGCAAAAGAAAGATGAATATAAAAAGGAGAGAAAAAAGGAGGAGGAGGAGGAAAGAGGGAGAGAAAGAGGAAGGAAAGATAGAGAGGAAGGGGAGGAAGAAAGAAAGAGAGAGAATCCGGAGGGAGAAAGATAGTGTACGAGAGAGAGAGAGAGAGAGAGAGAGAGAGAGAGAGAGAGAGAGAGAGAGAGAGAGATAAGGAGAGGAAGGCAAAGGGATGGAGGGAGGGAGGAGGAAGGGAGAGAAGGAGGGAACCATGATAAACACAGTACAGTGGTCAAGGAATATTGATGATGGAGATAAAAAGAGAAGAGGAGAGGAGAGGAGAGAAGAGGGAGTGTTGCTATTGCCGAGGAGGGAGGGAAAAGTGGAGGAAAAGGAAGAGGGAAGGGAGGAAAGAAGAAATGGATATAAAGGAGGAGGAAGGGAAAAGTGGAGGAAGAGGAGAAGGGAGTGAGAAGTGGAGGAAAGGGAGGAAGGAAAATGAATAGGGGAGAAGAATAGATGGAGTAAAAGTAGCCGTGAAAGAAGGGATAAAGGGAGGGAAAGGGATAGGAAAGAAGGAAGAGTGGAATGGGAAAAAAGGAAGAAATGAGCAGGGAAGGAGGAAAAGGAGAAAAGGAAGTAGAAAAGAAATGATAAAAAAGATGGAAAAGAGAGAAATAAGAGACACAACATGGTCGATAAGGGTTACGGAAAGAGAAAAGAAAAAAAAAGCTGAAGAAAAAATGGGAATGAAAGAAGAATGGGAAGTAACCGATAAAAAAAGGAGGAAACAAAAACGGAAAGCGAAGGAAAGAAAGAACGGAGGAAGGAAGAGAACGAAAGAAGAGAAAGGGAAGGGAAGAGGAAAGAGAAGGAAGGTAGAAGAAGGGAGGTAGAGAAAGAATAAAAAGGGTAGGAAAAAAAGAGATTACGCAAGAGGGAGAGGAAGAAAGGGGGAAAACAGGAAGAAACAGAATGAACAGAAAAAAACAGCAGTGAAGAAAAAACATACAGGAGAGAGAGAGAGAGAGAGAGAGAGAGAGAGAGAGAGAGAGAGAGCAATAAATTCTCACGGATATTTAAGTGGATCTCAATCTTCTTCCTGTTCACCTTGTTCCCTTCTGGTTATCCATTCATCGAGTTCTTCTCTTGATTCATTATTTATTATTATGTGTGTGTGTGTGTGTGTGTGTGTGTGTGTGTGTGTGTGTGTGTGTGTGTGTGTGTGTCCTTGGTTTATCCTTCACCCTATCCTTCCTTCTATAATGTTCCTTCTTTTTACTGCTCTTTATTCTCTCTCCTTCCTGTTTCCTTTGTCCCTCTTCATCTCTGGCTCCTTCATCTCCTTCGCTTTCTTCTCCTTCTTTTTCTTCTATTTTCTTCTGTTTATTCTTTCTTCCTTCAATAGTTGTCTTCTTCTAATTATTATTGTTACCTATTTCAATTATTGTAGTATTAAGAGTAACAAAGCAATAATAATAATAATAATGATAATAATAATAATAATAATAATAATAATAATAATAATAATAATAACAATTTAACCAATATACACCACCTTCATCATCACCACCATCACCACCACCATCACCACCACCACCACCATCACCACCACCATCATCACCACCATCATCATCACCACCACCACCATCATCATCACCACCATCACCACCATCATCATCACCACCACCACCACCACCACCATCATCATCATCACCACCACCACCATCATCATCATCACCACCATCATCTTTTCACCATTATTATTTTTCCCATCAACCAACCTGATTCTCTCTCCCCCACAGGTATGTACGGTGCCCTTGATTGCGGGGAGCCACGGAGGCAACAGGTGTGACGGGCGAGAGAGAGAGAGAGAGAGAGAGAGAGAGAGAGAGAGAGAGAGAGAGAGAGAGAGATTGTAGATAAGCCTCCAGAGACGAGCACCAGTTACAATTGTTTACCGGCACAGGTGAGAGAGAGAGAGAGAGAGAGAGAGAGAGAGAGAGAGAGAGAGAGAGAGAACAGGTGCTTTGCTAGGTGTCAAGATAGAGGATAGATTAGGTTTTTTTTTTTTCTCTTTTTTATATCTTCCTTTTTGGTCACTATTCTTTCTCCTCTTTATCGTGCTCTTCTTCTATTCTTCTTCTTCACGGGGTTGTCTCAGAATCTTTTACCTCTTATCTTCTCTCTTTCTCTCTCCCTCTCCTATCTTCTTTTTTCCCCATTCATCTATATTTTTTCTTCTTCATCTTTCCTTTTTTTTTCTTTTTTTGCTCTTGAGTTCCCTCCTTTCCTGTAAAAAAGATTGTTTACATGTTTACTCTATTTGATTTTTCTTCTTTCAATTGTATCATCCTCTAGTTGTCTTCTCCTTTCTTGTCTTCCTCTTCCCAGGCATCCATCTAACCAATGATCCATCTCTATTCAGCGTTGCTCTTTTCTTCTTCTTTGTCTTCTTTTCATCTATTTACTTCCCTTTATTGTCTAGTTGCAAGCCGTCATTCTTTCTTCACTCTTCTCCTTTTCTTCTTGTCATGTAACCAAGTGATCAGAGGTGTTGTCTCTTCTCTTCCTTTTCTTCTCTTTTTGTTATCCTTTATTTATCTTTTTTCATTCTTCTTTTCCTTCCTTTATCAACCCTTTCATCTATTCGTATTTAACTAGCGTTCATTTTTTCCTTCTCTCTTTCTCTCTCCCCTTCTTTTTTGGGGGGAACCTATCATTGTTTATTTTATTGTTTATTACCATTCATCTTTCTGCTCTTCTTTTTTTATTCTCTTTCTTTTGTCATCCACTCATCTCTCCCTTCTATCATCCATTCTTTCTTCTCTTCATCTTTATTTATTCAGCATTGCTCTTTACCTTTTTCTTTGTTTCTTTGTTTGTTTGTGTTTGCCTGTTTTGCTGTTATTTCTGTTTTTATTTACTTTTCTCTTTGTTTGTTACTTTCCATTTATCTTTTCTATATTTTTATCTTTCAATTCTCTTGTTAATTAATATGTATTCTCTGTATTGCTCTCCTCTGTATCTTTCTTTCTTTCTTTCTTTTGTTTTTCGTTCCTGTTGCTGTCTTTCTCCGTTTTTCCTCTTTCTTTATTTCTTTTGTTTTTCGTTCCTGTTGCTGTCTTTCTCCTTTCTTCCTCTTTCTTTATTTCTTTCCTTTGTTTTCCGTTCCTGTTGCTGTCTTTCTCCTTTCTTCCTCTTTCTTTATTTCTTTCCTTTGTTTTTCGTTCCTGTTGCTATCTTTCTCCTTTCTTCCTCTTTCTTTATTTCTTTCCTTTGTTTTCCGTTCCTGTTGCTGTCTTTCTCCTTTCTTCCTCTTTCTTTATTTCTTTTGTTTTTCGTTCCTGTTGCTGTCTTTCTCCGTTCTTCCTCTTTCTTTCTTTCTTTCTTTTGTTTTTCTTCTTGTTGCTGTCTTTTCTCCGTTCTTCCTTTGTTTATTGCTATCCCTTTATCTATTCTCCGTTCTTCTCTAACTCCTGTCCTCCTCCCACCTTCTTCTCCTCTTGTCATCCATTCACTTATTCATATTTATCCACTGTTTCTCTCTTACCTCTCTTTCTCTCTTACTTTCTTACTTTCCCTTTTCTTGCAGTCTTTCCTTCTTCTTCCCTTTCTGTTTTTGACTATCCAATTCTCTTTTCTTTCTGCTTCTCCTCCATTTGTCATCCACCCATTTTCTTTTCCTTCTGTCATTCATTCTTTCACATATTCATTTTTATTCACCTTTGCTCTCCTCTGTCTTTCTTTCTTCTCTTTGTTTTTGTTGCAGTTTGTCAGTCTTTCTTTCTTTCTTCTTTCCTTGTTTATTTCCATCCCTCTGTCTTTTTCTTCATTCTTCTCTTCCTCTTCCTTCTGTCATCCATTCTTTCATCTATTCATCTATTCACCTTTACTTTTATTTCTCATCTCTTTCTCTTTTTTCTTTGTGCTTTGTTGTTGTTGTTGTTGCAGTCTTTCTTTCCTCCCTTGCTGTTTATTCCTCTCCCTCCGTCTCTTCTTCATTCTTCTCTACCTTTTTATCATCCATTCATCCATCTTTACTCACCTTCGCCACTCACCTTCATCCATATCCGTCCGCGTTTCACTCTCGGCGCATTTTCTCTCCCTCTCTCACTCACTCTCCTATTATCGCCAATCTCCAGCGCTCATTTTCCTCAATCTCTGCAGTAAATAACAGCGCTATCTCCCTCCTCTATCTCCGGCCGTATCAGTCTTCTCGTCTCTCTCTCTCTCTCTCTCTCTCTCTCTCTCTCTCTCTCTCTCTCTCTCTCTCTCTCTCTCTCTCTCTCTCTGTCTGTCTGTCTGTCTCTCTCTGTCTGTCTGTCTGTCTGTCTGTCTGTCTGTCTGTCTGTCTGTCTCTCTCTCTCTCTCTCTCTCTCTCTCTCTCTCTCTCTCTCTCTTGTCTTCATCTGAAATCACCTTCCCACCTGTCTCACCTCGATTTTCTCACCTGCCACCTGCTTGAAGGGCGCGAGGGAGGGAGGGAGGGAGGGAGGAAAGACCAGCCTCCCTCCACCTGCCTTTTGACACCTGAAGATTACGTGGGTGATAGCACAGGTAAACACACGTGAACTTATCAGCCCTCCATCCCCTCCCCCTCTCTCTCTCTCTCTCCCTCTCCCTCTCTCGCTCTCCCTCTCTCTTACTCCTCCTCCTCCTCCTCTCCTCTGTTACTCTGACCTCTCTCTCTCCTCTCTCTCTCTCTCTCTCTCCCCCACTCTCTCTCTCTCTCTCTCTCTCTCTCTCTCTCTCTCTCTCTCTCTCTCTCTCTCTCTCTCGTTTATCTTTTTCGAGGTTATTTTTCCAATTTGTTTGTTTGTGTGTGTGTGTGTGTGTGTGTGTGTGTGTGTGTGTGTGTGTGTGTGTGAGTAAGTTTTTTTTTGACCGTTTTCTTGCTCCACATCCTTTACAGAGAGAGAGAGAGAGAGAGAGAGAGAGAGAGAGAGAGAGAGAGAGAGAGAGAGAGAGAGCATTGTCACTCAAATCAAATGCTGATCTTAATCTTTACGTAACTTGAAAAGAAACAAAAGGAGAAAGAAAAGATAGCACACACACACACACACACACACACACACACACACACACACACACACACACACACACACACACACACACACACACACACACACCTGGGCTTATACACCTGTCCATATCTTCCTTCCCCATCCCCCTCCTCCTCCTCCTCCTCCTCCTTTCCCTCTCTACTTTCACACCTTGTTAGAATGCCCTCCTTTAACTTTGTCTCACCTTACATTTTCTACCTGTCTTCCACACCTGTTGCCTCCACCTGTGTTGTGTGTGTTCATAGCGACTCCACCTGACACACACAACCACACACACACACACACACACACACACACACACACACACACACACACACACACACACACACACAGGTGACATAAGCTCCTGTTTATCAAGGTGAGAGGAAAGGCACTTGGTGATAAGACTGGAGTTGATAGTTCACCTCCATCACCTCCACATTTAACTCTCATCATCATCACGACTTCCACCACCACCACTGTCAACACCACCACCACCACCGTCACCATCACCGCCGCTACGATCATTACAAACACCTCATCATCATCACTATCATCACCATCATCATCATCCATCTTTATATAGCAATGGGTTTAACTTGAAGTAATGGAGTATAATGAAGTAATATGAGATTTAAGAAAGATAGAAGCAAGAATTGGTTTACTAATAGAGTGGTGGATGAGTGGAACAGGCCTGGCAGTCATGTGGTGAGTGTCATTACGATAGACACCTTCAAGAAAACTCTATCCACGCAAATTCATGGATAAGGAGGATAGGTGATGATAGGTGGGGTTAAGTTTACAGGAGCTGACCGGTGTTTAGACTGACTGATCTCTTGCAGGCTCCTTACGTTCTTATGTTAATTCGTATGTTCTCTCCACCATAATCACTGCTCCCACCACCTCCACCACTATCACCAGCACCACCACTTCTTCCACCAACACCTCCACCTCCACACCTATCACCAGCACCACCACTACTTCCACCAACACCTCCACCTCCACACCTATCACCAGCACCACCACTACTTCCACCAACACCTCCACCTCCACACCTATCACCAGCACCACCACTACTTTCACCAACACCTCCACACCTATCACCAGCACCACCACTACTTCCACCAACACCTCCACCTCCACACCTGCGCGTTACTTGTTGTGTTAGTTGCAACACCACCACGCCACTATCTCTGTCACCATCACCACCACCACTACCGCCACCTCCACCACCTCCACCTCCACCGCCACCACCACCACCACCCCTGACACGCACGTAACAGCTATAAGCATCACCTCCGTCATAATTATTGATACTATCTGTTGCGTATTTATTTTATTGAGCTATTAATTAGGATGAAAGCAATGTGGCAGGGGTAATAGCGCGATGTTGATGGTGGTGATTAGTAGTGGGGGGAGAGGGGGATGGGGGGGGATGGTGGTGGTGGTAAGGGTGGGGGTGGTGGGGTGGGTGGGGAGGTTGTGGGTGGGGGGTGAGGGTAGTGGTGGTGGTGGTGGTGGTGGTGTTTGATCAAAGTGTAGCCTTTTAAAGAGATTATTAAACTAGTCATTCATTCAGACTTTTTTGTGTACTTCATTTTGAGCATTATTTAGATGATGCTTTTGTATGCTGTTCTATTACAAGCATCTATGACTATTTTTTTAATTTTTTATCTCAGTATATTTGTTAATTCTGGGTGTTTAAATTACCTGTGTACCGCTTAATTAATCATATAGTTGTCATTTCTGAGCATTATTTTTTTTTGTTTTCTTTTTTGTTTTTTCATTTCATTTTCATTTTTTCATTTCATTTCCAATTTTTTTCATTTTCATTTTTTTATTTATTTTCATCTCCATTTTTTTCATTTCATTTTATTTTTTTCATTTTCATTTTATTTTCATTTTTTTTCATTCACTTTCATATGCTATTCTTTTTCACGAAACCTTTTACCACTAACATGTGCTAGAGATCTTTGTCTACTATATAATCAAAACATTTATCTATTCAAATCATCCTCTTATTTATTCTATCTAATCACATTCTGGTGGTTTAATATATTCATTTATCCGTCACTTACAAAACACTAATTTACTATCGAAACGTTTTAATCGAATGTATATAATTATCTACCCATTGCTTCATCTACATATTCATCTATTCAGAGCATCCGGCGATCCATGTAGTGTTATAATCTATTCACATATGTCAGGTAGAGGCATTCAAATTAATTCCCGAAACGTTTTATTTTTACTCCTGACTCTTGGTTCATCATCGTCATCATTAGGGAGATAACGCCGGGACTGATTACCTCACCTGTGTATCCTCACCTGTGTCTGTGATTTCCCATCCAGGTGTGAAGAAGAGGGAGGAGGACGGGGGAGAGGGGAGGAGGGGAGAGGAGGAGAAGAAAGTAAATAGGGTGTTGTCATTTCTGGGGGGGAGTAGAGATAGAGAGGTGCGTAGATTAGGTGTGGAAGAGAGGGAGAAAGGGGGTGGGGAGAAGGAGGGGGAGGAGGACAGGTGAGTAATGGAGGGGATGTCATATCGGGGGAGTAAAGATTGGGGAGGTTTAATTAAAGAAGGACAGATAAAAAAGAAGAAAGACAGGAAGGGAGAGCGAAAGGGGGGAGAGGACAAGGGGGGGTGGGGAGAAGAATAAGTGAATAATGGGGGATGTCATTTAGGGGGTGGAGGTGGTGGAGAGGTAAACGGGGGTGGGGAGATTAGGGAGAATAGCTGCAGCAGTGGGGAGGAGTAAAGAGAAGAGGGGAGGGAAGTGGAGGAAGGGGGTAAAGGGTGGAAAGGGGGGGGGAGTGGGGAGATTGGGCAGGTGGGAGTAAAAGTATAAATAGGCCAAGGTAAGGGAGGGGAGGGGAAGGTGAAGGGGAAGGGGGAGGAGGGAGAAGGACTGGGGAGGAGGAGGAGAGAAAGGAGGGGAAGGAAGAAGGGTACAGGTGAAAGAAGGAGAGATAAGAGGAGGAGGAGGTGAGGAGAGGTGAAGAGCGTAGAAGAGAGGGAGAAGAGGAAGAGGAGGAGGAGGAGAAAGATACAGTAAGATTATAAGGAGTAGAGGAGGTGGGGAGAGAAAGAGAGAAAGAGGAGGAGGAGGAGTTACAATTGAGGTGTAGAGAGATAAGAGAGCAAAGGAGATGACGAAGGAGGAGGAGGAAGAAGAAGAAGAGTAAGAGGAGGGAGAAGAAAGGGGAAGATAAGAGGGAGAGAAGAAGAGAAAAGGCGAAGGAGTGATGCAAGAAAAGAGGAGAGGGGAGAGGGGACAAAGAGTGAGAGGGAGGAAGAGAGGGGACAAAGAGTGAGAGGGAGGAGGAGAGGTTACATATGGGAAGAAGAAGCGCTAATACAAAGGAAGAAGAAGAAGGAAGAGACGGAGGAGAAAGAAAGGATAGAGGAGAGAGATAATGATGAGGAGGAGGAGGAAGATGAAGAGAGTTTGAATATACAGAGACAGACAAAGAAAGACAGTGGAGAGATGAGGAGAGGAGAGAGAGGAGGAGGAGACATAGGAGAGAGAGAAAGGAGAGATAGGCATAAGAACAGAGTGAAGATAGGAAATGGTTAGAAGAGGCATTGGAGCAGAGGACAAGAGAGGGAGAGAGAGAGAGAGGAAGGGAGGGCACAGGTGAGGTGAGGACAGGTAAGGTATTTCCCAGGTAAGGTTGTCGCGCCTGAGTTGACGGGCCGGAAAGAGAACACTCCTGGTAAGCCTCCCTGCATGGCTTCTACTCTTCCTTGATAATGATGTTACACTCTGTATTCCTCTTAATCTTCTCCCTGGCATCCTCCTCTTCCTCTTCTCCCTGCCTTCTTCCTTTCTTCCTTCCTCTCTCCATCTTCTCTTCCTCTACCTTTCCCTACTTTTTTTCTTATCTTCCTTTCCTTCCCCTCTTCTTCACTCCCTTGATGATGATGTTTGCACACCTGTCTTCCTCTTCCTCTTCTCATTCCTTCCTTCCTCGCTTCCTCTTCTCTCTCCCTTGCTTCTCTCCCTTCACTCCTCCCTACCTTTTTCTTATATCCCTTTCTTCCTCGCTGCCCCATTTCTTCCTCTGCATTTTATCCCTCCCCTTCTTCCCTCACCCTCCGTTTCTTCCCTCCATTTCCTCTTCTCGATCTCTCTTTTACTCACTTTCTTTTTATCCCATTTTCCCTTCTGTCTTCATTTTTTTATTTTCTCCTTTCTCGTCTTTTCCTTTTATATTTTCATTATCGTGTTGCTCTCATTCAATCTTCCTTATTTTCCTTTTCTTTTTCTACCCTTCCTTCCTTAATTATATTCATAGATTTCTAAAGAGGAGGAGGAGGAGGAGGAGGAGGAAGAAGAGGAGGAGGAGGAGGAGGAGGAGGAGACACGTGTTGGCGGCCACTCTTGTTTACATGCCCAAAGCCACCTTGCTGCCTTGACTGGAAGAGGAGGAGGAGGAGGAGGAGGAGGAGGAAGAGGAAGAAGAAGAAGAGGAGGAGTGCTGGTGTCCTGTCCACTCATACTCGCTTGTTCAACACCTTTTAACCTGTCTTTCACCACCTCCTCTTCCTCCTCCTCCTCCTCCTCCTCTTCTTCCACCACTCATGTTCACTTTCCTTGTGTGGATATGTTTTACCCCTCCTCCTCCTCCTCCCCCTTCGCTTCCCTCCTCCTCCTCCTCCTCTTCTCTCGTCGTCATGTTAAGTCGTTTTGGATTAAGCGGTGAAAGATTTTGTCTAGATTAAAGAAAGAGTGTGCGTGTGTGTGTGTGTTGAGAGAGAGAGAGAGAGAGAGAGAGAGAGAGAGAGAGAGAGAGAGAGAGAGAGAGAGAGAGAGAGAGAGAGAGAGAGAGAGAGATGCTAATATGATAAAGGTGTGCTGGGTTAAGGGGGGAGGAGGGGGGAGAGGGGGGAGGCAGTAATGAGACAGCAGGTTAGGGGATTTAAAGGCCCAGGTTAAAGACACACTCGCTCAGGCAGGTACACGATGCTAAAAGTGTGTGGAGAATGAGAAGGCGATTGATTTTAATGCAGGGAACAATAGCAAGGTAAACTGTGTTGGGGCGTGTGTGTGTGTGTGTGTGTGTGTGTGTGTGTGTGTGTTGGGGGGGGGCATTGTTTCGTTTTTGAGCTCATTTTAAAATTATCCATACTCATTAATAGTTGTAGTAGTAGTAGTAGTAGTAGTAGTAGTAGTAGTTGTAGTAGTTGTTGTTGTTGTTGTTGTTGTTGTTGTTGTTGGCATTGTTCCATTAGTAGTAACAGCAGAAACAGAAAAGAAAACAAGAACAAAAAGATGAAAAAGATAACAGTAGTAGTAGTAGTAGTAGTAATAGTAGTAGAAGTAGTAGTAGTCGTTGTCGTAGTAGTAGAAGTAATAGAAATAGTACCATTAGTAGCAGCAGAAGAAACAACAACAACAACTCTAGAAGGGCTAAAAATTCTCCATCATTAACTTCATTGTATATCATTAAAATAAATTAGAATACCTTTGTTGATTGTGGAGGCAAGAGTTATGTTTATTAGCGGTGAAGGTGATGGTTATGGCGGCGGCGGTGGTGGTGGCGGTGATGGATGGGGAGGGGGGGAGGGGGGGCGAGGGGGTGCTAATGGTGGCGGGGAATGGGTGTTTCTTGACAGGGGGTTATTTTATGGTGGGTATGGGGGCGATAGTAGCTGTAGTAGTAGTAGTAGTAGTAGTAGAAGTAGTAGTAGGATTAAGCTTAAGTTACGTATTTTCCATCTCTCTCTCTCTCTCTCTCTCTCTCTCTCTCTCTCTCTCTCTCTCTCAGGTTACACTCCCCCATTCACAGTATCATCACAGCGGGGGGCCAAAAAACAGAGGGGGGGGGGGGGAGGTGAAGAGTTACAGGAAGTGAGAGGAGGAGGAGGAGGAGGAAGGGAAGATGAAGGGATAGAAGAGGAACTGAAGAAGATAGCGGCAACGTGGGTGGGGAAAAGAGAGAGAGAGAGAGAGAGAGAGAGAGAGAGAGAGAGAGAGAGAGAGAGAGAGAGAGAGAGAGAGAGAGAGAGAGAGGTTGAGGGCGGTTAACACACACACACACACACACACACACAGCATGGAGAAGAAGAGTGGATAGTAGAAGAGAGACAGAGAGAAGAAAAGGAGAGGAGAAAAGAAGGGAGAGAGATATTGGAGACAAGGACACCCTCACAAACTTCATGAAAGGAAACATGGGAACATGGACGAGCAGGCAGCAGAAAGCCTGTTGGCTCATTGCGAGGCTGCCTGCTTTTAGAGATTTAATCAATCCGTCAGTCACAGGAGTGGCTTGCGGGAAGGATTAAAGCACTACTGAACGTACTCGTGTATACGTTTAGTTCACTCCCGACTCAGCACAGTGACGGTCAATGCGATTTTTAAAAGGAGTTGATTGCTTCCGCACTAACCACTCATACAGGAAGGCTGTTCCAGTGGCGGACGACTCTATTCGAAGTGAAGAGGTTGAGTCGCTTGAGTCGTTCTTCGTAAGGCTGCGTTCTCAATGATGGTATCATTTTCGTAGCGCGTCGCTGTATTCTCTCGAGTATATAATTCAATGTCTTTCTTGTAGTTGGAAACCAAAATTGCACGGCGTATTCCAGGTGGGACATTACCAGAGAATTGTACAAGGTTAACACAACTCCCGGCGTCTTGTATTCGAATTTCCTCGCTATGAACCCGAGCATTGTATTGGCTTTCTTGCAGGCAGACTTGCAGTGTTTTGCATGTTTCAGGTCACTGCTGATAGTAACCCCGAGGTCTTTTTCCTCCTGCCCTGCCTGTAGTGGTTCGCCATCCATGTAGTATGTGTGGTTGCTATTTCTGGACCCGATGTGTATTACATTACAGTGGTAGTGTTGAAGGATATCTGGCACTTTTCCGACCACTGAGTGATCTGGTCCAAGTTTCTCTGGTTGATTTCGCAGTCTGCTGTCGCTAGGTCGTTGATATATATAATAAAGAGTATGGGGCCCAACACTGACCCCTGAGGCTTTCCACTTGTCACCGGGAGCCACTCGGAGGCCTGCCCGTTGAGTAGAACTCGTTGCTTTCTTCCAGTGAGACAATCTTTTATCCACGCAATCAGATTGTCTCCCAGTCCCGCCGATTTCAGTAAGTCGTTCGTGCGGGACCTTGTCAAAGGCCTTTTGAAAGTCTAGATAGATAACATCTCTGGGGACGTGATCATCCCAGTTTTCATATATACCCTTGAAGAAATCCAGTAAGTTGGTTAAGCATGAGCGCTTATTCCTGAGCATCGAAAGAGGAGGAGGAGGAGGAGGAGAAAGAGAGAGAGAGAGAGAGAGAGAGAGAGAGAGAGAGAGAGAGAGAGAGAGAGAGAGAGAGAGAGAGAGAGAGAGAGAGAGAGATGATGGAAAAAGTGGATTAAAGATACAGAGAGAGGAAGTGGAGGCGGAGGAAGAGGAGGAGGAGGAGGAGGAGGAGGAGGGATGCAAGCGTTAGGGCGTCTGGTGTTATCTGGCCTTTCCTCCTCCTCCTCCTCCTCCTCCTCCCCCTTGATATCAAAACTCAGGGGGCACCAGGGGGGTGATAAGGGTGGTCTGCTAGTCACCCTCCCTCCTCCCCCTCCCCCTCCCCTTCCCCCCTCACCAAGGATGTTGCAACTTCCCTTTTCTTACCTCCCTTCCCTTCCTCTCCCTCCTTCCTTCTCTCCATCCTTTTCTCCATCCTGGTCTCTCTCTCTCTCTCATTATTAGTATTATTATCATCATCGCCATCATCAATTTCATCATAATTATTGGTAAATGAGAGAGAGAGAGAGAGAGAGAGAGAGAGAGAGAGAGAGAGAGAGAGAGAGACGTTATATATTGATGGATCGCAGAACTGGAGAGGAGGAGGAGGAGGAGGAGAGGTGAAGGAGGGAGGGAGGGAGGGAGGGAGGGAGAGTTCAGGTCGCGAAGGTGAAGGATGGAACACGAGCACCGGAGAGAGAGAGAGAGAGAGAGAGAGAGAGAGAGAGAGAGAGGGGATATTACAATACTTTAATAATCATCCTCGTTTAGCAATCATTGTTATCGAAAAAAACATGCAAATAAAAATGACGATGATAATAATAATGATAATAAGATACAAATTGAAGGAAGCAACCAAACATTCTCTCTCTCTCTCTCTCTCTCTCTCTCTCTCTTATCCTCACCCTCTACCTCCCTCCTTTCCCACTTACCCCCCCTCCACCGTGTCCTCGTCTCCCCGGCCCCCTAGAGAGCGAGACAGCCACGTGGCCCCGCCGGAGATAAGGGCGTATCGCTTATCTCCCCACTCCCCGCCCTGGGACGGATAAGAGTGGGGTGCAGGCGGGCTGGATTACGGTGTCTTACTTGTGAGGCCGCTTTTGGGGTGATAAGACGCGGAGCAGGACCGAGGGGAGATGGGGAGAGGGGAGTGGGGAGGGTGGTAGATGGGGTGGAATGTTAAGGTTTGGGGGTGTAGTGGTAGTGGGGAGTGTGGTTATGTTGGGGTGGTAAGGGTGGAGGAGTGGGGAGAAAGTGAGGAATTGATGGGGAGAGGTGGAGTATGGTGGATGAGATGGAATGTTTAGGTGTTGAGGTACAGTGGTAGTGGAAAGTGTGGGGTGGTAAGGTGGGGAATGGGGAGAAAGAGGGAGTGGGTATGGTGGATATGGTACAGTGTTGTTGTTTTTATTATGGTGGTGGTGATGAAGTGGGTGGGGAAAGTGGTAGGGGTAGGGAGGAGAGTGGGGAGAAAGGGATGGAGGGAGTGTATGGGGGAAGGTTTTTTTTTTACAACAAAGGAAACAGCTCAAGGGCACAAAAAAAGGAAACAATACTATAAGAAAAGCCCGCTACTCGCTGCTTCTAAAAAGAATCCAAAGAGGTGGCCGAAAGAGAGGTCAATAGTGGAGGAAGAATGGTTGACTGTGATTGTTATTGTGGTGGTGTTGGATGGGAGTATTGGTGGTGGCGATGATGGAGTTGATTGTGGTGTTCATATTGGTAGTGATAATGGTAATAGTAGTGGTGATGATGATGGTGGTGATGGAGGGGAGGGGGAGCATTGACGGTGAAGTAGAAACAGACAAAAAGAAACTAACATCTCCACCTCTGGGTCAAAATAATCCGCAGGTAGGCCTACACGTAGTCTTATTAACACAAAGGTGACTGGACACATGTATACAGATGGAGTTACATACTAAAGATACGCGGTTACTATACCAAAGAATGCGCTGCTCTTTTGGTGGTGTTACTGTCCTTATACATAGCAGGGCAGCCCACTAAGGGAGGGACTGTGTTATGTTCAAGGAAAGGGAAGAAGGGAGGGAAGAGGAGAGGGAAGGGGAATAAGGGGAAGGGGGGAAAGCGGAAGAAAAGGTAGGGAAAGGGGAGGAAAGGGAAGGAAAGGAGGGAAGGGGAATGAAGGGGAAGAAGAGGAGAAGAAAGAGGAAGAAGGGGAAAGGAAGGAAGGAAGGAAGGGAGGAGAGGAAAACGAGGAGAGGATAGAGGAAGAAGGGGGGAAAAGGAAGAAGGAGGAGGAAGGAGGGGAGGAAAGAGTAGGAAGAGGAGGAATAAGGAGGGAAGGAGAGCAATGGGGAGGAAAGGGGAAGAAAGGGAAGAAAAGTGAGAGATAAGGAAGGAATAGGATGAAGAAGGAGGAAAGGGGAAGAACGGAGAGGGAAAGTAAGGAAGGGGAAGAAGGGGAAAGATGGGGAAGGAGGAGAGAAAGAGTAAAATATGGAGAAACAGAAAGGGAGGAAAGGAGAGGAAAAGGAGGAGATAACTGAAGAAGGGGAGTGGATGGAGGATGAGAGAGAGAGAGAGAGAGAGAGAGAGAGAGAGAGAGAGAGAGAGAGAGAGAGAGAGAGAGAGAGAGAGAGAGAGAGAGAGAGAGAGAGAGAGAGAACCTGACATGAGGGAGGGGAGCTAGAGACAAGACTGGGCAGGAAGGAAGAAAGAAAGGAAAGAGGAAGAGGAGGAGGAGGAGGAGGAGGAAGAGGAGTGATGAAGATGGATATGACAGGAAAGGACAGGGAGAGACAGGAGAGAGAGAGAGAGAGAGAGAGAGAGAGAGAGAGAGAGATTAATATCATCACAATGTTTACTGGTAATTTTGCCTTAGTTAATTGATTCTCTCTCTCTCTCTCTCTCTAGACCCTACATATATTTTTTTTCTAATTTCTTGCCTTCTTCACTTTCTACCCATCTCTCTACTCCTTTCATTCTTTCACATTCCATCTCTTCCCTTTCCTTTCCTTCCCTTCCCTTCCATTTATTCACTACTTCCTTTGTTATGCCTTCCTTCCCTTACCCTCCCTTTCTTTCTCATCACTTCCCTTTTCTTTCTTTCACATCATATCCCTTTCCTTCCATTCCCTTTCTTTCAAATCTCACTCCTTACATTCCCTTCTTTTCCCTTCCCTTCCCTTTCCTTCGCATCCCTTCCCATCCTTTTCTCTCAAGCTCTTACCCTTCCTTCCCATTTCCTCTTCTTCTCTTTCTGTTCCCCACCTCCTCCTCCTCCTCCTCCTCCTCCTCCTCCTCCTCGTTCTCTCCCTTTCACAATCTCTCCATCAGACAGAGATATCAAACCTAAACCTTTGTTGGTACACAATAGGGATAAATTTCTCCCTCCATCCCTCCGTCTCTCCCGCTCCCTCCCTCTCTCCCTTCCTTCCTCCCTTCCCAGGACAGATAGGTTGTGATCCTTTTAAGAACTCCGCGAGATGGCGTGCGATCGCTTATTTGTTGTTTGTGTGTGTGACGTTTATCGGTGAAGGTGAAGGAAGGGATGAAGGGGGAGGGGAGGAGAGAAGGTAGATGGGCGTGGGAGGAAAAAGGTGAAGGGAAGGGAGTCTGGAGCGGTGCTTGTATTGGCTACTGATTGTGATAGTAGAGGTGGTGGTGGTGGTATTGTGTGTGTGTGTGTGTGTGTGTGTGTGTGTGTGTGTGTGTGTGTGTGTGTGTGTGTGTGTGTGTGTGTGTTTGTGGTGAGGAGGTTAATATTATCATGTGTATAGAGATAGTTCTTGAAGACTGTCACTCCTTTTCATCTTCTTCTCCATTTCTTTATCTTCTTTTTCTTCATCAACATCTTCCTCTTCTGTGATTTTTTTTTACATATTTCATCCCTATATCTCTCTCTCTCCCTCTCACACACACACACACACACACACACACACACACACACACACACACACACACACACACACACACACACACACACACAAGATGTCTCACACCTTCGGATCAAGACAAACTTTCTCTCCAAACTTGTGTTATCTTTGGTAGGAAAAGGAGGAGGAGGAGGAGGAGGAGGAGGAGGAGGAGGAAGAAGAAGGCGGGATCGGTAAGGAAGGGGAAGGTGGAAAGTGACGAAATGCGGATAAGAGAGAGAGAGAGAGAGAGAGAGAGAGAGAGAGAGAGAGAGAGAGAGAGAGAGAATTTTGGTGGGGATGTTAGTCAGAAAAGGGGGTAAGGGAAGGGGGAGGGGAAGGGGCGGGGAAGTGTTTGAGGTGATGGAAGGGAAGAGTGGGAGATGGAAGAGGTGCTGGGGTGATGGGGTGATGGCGGGCAACAAATGGGCAGTCGGTGATTATGGGGGATGGGTTAGGCTGTCCGCTTATCTGTCAGTCACCTCTTGGGACGGCGGTGATGGTGGTGATGATGGGGGTGGTGGTGGTGGTGGTGATGATGGTGGTGATTGACTGTGTGTGTGTGTGTGTGTGTGTGTGTGTGTGTGTTGAGATAGTGTGAGTAGTATTAGTAATAGTGTAGGAGGAGGAAGAGGAGGAAGAGAAAGAGAGAAAAATAACAATAATGGAAAATATCGCAAGTAAAAAAAGGCAAAATAAGAATAGGAACAACAACAACTACAACAACAACAACAACAGCGAAACATCCTAAACCTCCCTCTCTCTCTCTCTCTTTCTCTGATGACTCGACGGATCAGCGCCAGAGAAGACGAAACAAAATAATGAAGATGAGAACCAAAAAAAAAAAACTAACCCTTATACACATACATATAGAAGGGCGGGAGTTGTTTGCATGCACGAAAGGAAGAGGAGGAGGAGGAGGAGGAGTTTTGACGAGTTGGAAGGGTAGGTAGGAGGGAGGAAGGAGGCTTGAGGGAGAAAGGGGGATGAGGAAGAAGGGAAGAAGGGAGAGGGGCAGGGGTGAGTAGAAGGGAAGGAGCTGGGGAGGGGTGTGAGGTGATGGAGGGAGTGAGGAGGGGGGAAGAGGTGGGGGGGAGTAATATGGAGTGATTACAGCTTGGCGCAGAAACCGTCGGGATATCCGTCGATCGGTAACCACACACACACACACACACACACACACACACTCACCTGATCATGTTGGTGGCGCCAGACGGAACTTTTTATCTCTCATTCAATCACTCGTTCGTTCAATTTGTTTTTGTGTTTTTCTTTTTTAATTTTCTTTTCTTTTTTTCTTCGCTCTTCGTATTTTTTTATTTTTTTCCTGTCCGCCTCCTCCTACTCCTCCACCTGTTCCTCCTCCTTCTATTATTATTATTATTATTATTATTAGTTTGATCTCTTGTTTTGTTCTTGTGTTTTTTTCTTCTTTGAATCGTATTCGTTTTTCCTATTGTTAGTAGCAGTAGTAGTAGTAGTAGTAGTAGTAATAGTGGTAGTAACCATGAATAAGAAGAAAGCAAAGAACAATATGAACAAAAAATTGATAGCCGATAAATAAGGAGAAAAAGATTAGGGAAATGAGGAGGAGGAGGAGGAGAGGAAGGAGATGGTGCAGAAGGGGGAAGGAGAAAGAGGAGGAAGAATAAAAAATAATGAAGAAACCGAAGAAGGTGGAGGAGGAAGAGGAGGAGGAGGAGGAGGAGGAGGAGGATTGATAACCTCACTTATCACCAGAAACTGAGGCAGATTACTGGTAGCCAAAGATGATAATGGTGGTGGTGGTGGTGATGGTGGTGATGGTGGTGGTGATGGTGGTGATGGTGGTGGTGATTGTGGTGGTGATAATTGCAGTGGGCTTGATGGTGACTGTAAACGTTATCGCCTCCCAATCACCACTTTGTATGTGTGTGTGTGTGTGTGTGTGTGTGTGTGTGTGTGTGTGTGTGTGTGTGTGTGTGTGTGTGTGTGTGTGTGTGTGTGTGTTTTATTTTTTCCTTCGTTCAATTAATATTCCAAGTTTTTTTTTCTTTTTTACCTTTGTTTTCTAGTCTGCCTTGAGTGTGTGTGTGCGTGTGTGTGTGTGTGTGTGTGTGTGTGTGTGTGTGTGTGTGTGTTGAGTCTTCATTAAAAAAAGTTATAGAAAGGAAGAAAAAGTAGACGATAGAATTTTAAGCCTGTAGTAGTAGTAGTAGTTTTTTTTTTTTTTTTTTTTTACAGTAGTAGTAGTAGTAGTAGTAGTAGTGGTTGTGGTAGTAGTTGTTGCTATTGTTGTTGTTTCTGCTCTTCTTCTTTTTCTTCTTCTTCTTCTTCTTCTTCTTCTTTTTCTTTTTCTTTTTCTTTTTCTTCTTTTTCTTTGCCTTCTTCTTTTTCTTCTTCGTCGTCTTCGTCTTCTTTGTCTTCTTCTTCTTCTTCTTCTTCTTCTTCTTCTTCTTCTTCACTTACTCTTACCATTTTCATTATCATTTCTTCGTATTCTTATTATCCATTTTTTTTCCTCCCTGCTTTGCCCCTTGGAACACCCGAACAGACATCTCTCAATCAAGACACACAAACCCGTTCCTGGAGGTGATGCTTATCCGGCCCGGCGTCCTCCTTTCCTTCGCTTTACTGACGCTCTTCTTCACAACCCCAACAGCCCACAAACCCTAACAGCCTCCAGACGCCTTCCTGCAAAGACTTCACAGACACAAACAGACCCTCCAGACGCCTTACTTAATTACAGACCCTAACAGCCCCCGACGACTTAATTCACAGACTCCACAGACCCAAACAGACCTAGAAACGCCTTATTTCCCAGCATCCACAGCCCCTAACAGCCACCAGACGACTTATTTCACAGACTTTACATTCCCCAACAGACGCCTTCCTCCACAGGCTCTACAGACACTAACAGCTTCCAGACTACTTACTCACAGACTCCACAGACCCCAACAGCCCCTCAGACGCCTTCCTCCACATACTTCACAGACACTACGAAACATACAGACGCCTTACCTGTGTGTCCGTGCATCCTCTCAGGTATTCTAGCACACCTGTGATTAGGGAAAGTTACACTCGTCTTACCTGTCAATGATGAGCTCGTCTCCACACCTGCACACTAGTTGATATTTTGTTTATATTTTATTTTTTTATTCGGATGTATATGAATGATTTTTTTTATTTCTTTGTTTATAATTATCTTTTATGTAATCTTTTATTTTTACATGTTTTCCTTGTTAGTATATTTTTTTTATTAAGTATATTTTTTTATTTGTTTTTTATTAATTATATATTTTTATTTGTTTTTAATTTTCGTTTAATTTTACCATTTTTTCGTCCTTCTACACACACACACACACACACACACACACACACACACACACACACATACACACACCGCCCTTCATTCCTCTCATCCTTCCTTCCTTTCTTCCTTTCTTCCTTATTTAACTTCGGTATTTATCCTCCCTTACTTCCTCTATGTATCCTTTCTCCCCTCCCTTCCCCTCCCTCCCTCCTTCCCTTTCCTTTTTCCCTCCTCTTTCTCACTTTCTTCCTTGGCCTCACCTCTTTCTTCTTCCTCCTTTCCTCCTCTACATCCCCTTCCTCTTTTAATCTTCTCCCTTTTCCCCCTCCCCTTCTTTTCTTTTCCATTTCTCTCTTTGTCTCCTTTCCTTCACCCCTCCCTTCATTTCCTCTCCCCTTTCTTCCTTCTTTATTCAACTTATCCGTCTTTCCTCTTTTCTTCCTTTTTTAATCCTTCCCTTCCTTTCTCCTTCCCTTCATTTTCTCTTTTCTTCCTTCCCCCGTCCCTTCGTGTCCTCTTCCTTTCCTCCTCCTCCTCTCTTCCTTCCATGGCCCTTCCTCTTTCCCCCTCCTTCCTTGGCCTTTCCTCCCTCCCTCCTTTCCTCCCTCCCGCCTTGGCCTTTCCTTCCACTATCTCTCCACATCCATTTATATTCCATCTGATAAACTTTGGTCCGCGTCTTCCCGTAAACTCGACCCGCTCACTCACTCACTCCAGGACGGCGGGCAGCTCCTCCACCTCCTCCTCTTCCTACTCCTCTTCCTCTTCCTACTCCTCTTCCTTGGGGTCTATTTTTTTTTCTTTTTCTTCTTGCTTTCTCGCTGCTTTTGTTTTGTTTTCATTCCTCTTCCTCCTCCTCCTCCTCCCTCTTCCTCCTTCTTTTCCTCCTCCTCCTCCTCCTCCTCTTCCGTGTTTTCTTATGGTTCTTTATTTTTTTCTTTTCCTTTTATTTTGTTTTCCTCTTCGCCTTTCTGCTTACCTAGACTCTTCGTTCCTCTTTTCCTCCTTTCTTCCTTTTCCTCCTCTTCCCTCTCCTCCTCTTCCTCCTCCTCCTTCCTCTCTTCTTTTGGCTCTTGAGATCTTGCTTCCCTTCTTTCTTTCTCAGTGTTTTATATTTTTCTTTTTTTTTCCTCTTTACTGTTAAACTATCCACCCGCCTTCCTCCTCCTCTTTCTCCTCCTCCTCCTCCTCCTCCTCCTCCCCTACTTTACTCACTTATTATCGTGTAGGAAAAAGAGCAGAAAGTAGATGTAAATAAAGTTTGTGAGAGAGAGAGAGAGAGAGAGAGAGAGAGAGAGAGAGAGAGAGAGAGAGAGAGAGAGAGAGAGAGAGAGAGAGAGAGAGAGAGAGAGAGAGAGAGAGGAGGGGGGGGAAGCTCTTCTATTTCCTTGTTCAGTCATCTCGCTATATAGAAGTCTCAGATTGGCTTCCTTCCTAACCTTTAAATTCAAGACAGGTGAGCGTGGGAGCTAATCAGAGTTACCTGCATGAAGAAGACTTTTTTTGTGTGTTGTCCTTGGCGTTGTTCTTGTTGTTGTTTTGTTATTATGAAGACTTGTTTGTTTGTTTGTTTGTTTGTTTAGTTCGCCCTTAATCATGCCGCTCCTCCTCCTCATTTTCCCTCTCTATTGTTTTTCTTATTGTTTTTGCCTTGATTTTCTTGTTTTTCTTAATCATCCTGTTCCTGTTTGTTGTTTTTCTTTGTTTATTCTGCTACGTCAACTTGTTTTTCTGCTTCTTCTTCTTCGTCTTCGTCTTCGTCTTCGTCTTCCTCCTCCTCCTCCCCCTTCTCCTCCATCCTCCCCCAAGGCGCCTCTCGGAACCTGTTTTCTTTACAACACAAATTAGTAATATTTGTATTGACATGAACAACTTGGAACAAACTTTTAGACATTGTGTAAGTGGAGGAGGAGGAGGAGGAGGAGGAGGAGGAGGAGGAGGAGGAGGAGGAGGAGGAGGATAGACTTGGTGGAAAGGTGAAATGAAACAGGATAGAGTAATAAGGAGAAGAGGAAAACAAAGAAGAGAAGGAGGAGGAGGAGGAAGAGGAGGAAGAGAGAAAGAGTGGAAGATGCATGGTGAAAGTGGAGAAGGAGGAGGAGGAGGAGGAGGAGGAGGAGGAGGAGTGAAGAAACAGGATGCAAGGAGAAGAAAGGAGGAAGGAAAATTCTCTCTCTCTCTCTCTGCCATCCCCTTTACTATCATATCCACCCTTTCCTTCTTTTTCTTGAATTTCTTCCTTCCTTCCCTTCCCCTTTCCCACCCACAAACACTCAAACAGTGCCACCCCTTACCCTACCTCCCTTTCCTTCCTCTTCCCTCCCTCCCTCCCTTCACCCCCCTTCACCCCACCTTGTACATATATCCTTTCTTCCTCTTCCCTCTTTCCCCTTCCTTCCTCCCCCTTTCCCTTCTCTTCCCCTCGCTTTCCCCATCACCTCCCTTCCCCACATATCCAACCTTTCCTTCCCTCTCTTTCTCTTCCCTTCTCCCACACCCACAAACACAGATACACTTACCTTACCCCCCCTCCTTCCCTTTCCCTTCACTTTACCCCTCTCTCCCTTCTCCCCTCCCTCCCTTCCCCTCTCTCCCCCTCCCCCTAACAGAGATAGATAGCGGGGTGTGTGCAAGATAGCGCCGCCTGGGTCCCGTCACAGGCGTCTGCAGGATAAACAAACAGCGATTATAGAGGTGATTCTGAACCCATTTATTGTGTCATGATCGCCTCTTTCATCGTCTCTGTTTGTACGGCCGTCGCATTCTCTCTCTCTCTCTCTCTCTCTCTCTCTCTCTCTCATGTGTGTGTATTTTTTGTGTATTTTTTTTATTTTGGGTGATTTTTGGCGCTTTTTATTGATTTTTTTTCAATTTCTGTCGTTATTTTGCGGTCTTTTAATCTTTTTATTTATCATCTTTATTTTCATTATTATCCTTTATTGTTGCTCTTTATGGATGTTTTAGTCTTATTCTGGATTTTCTGAGCTTTTTGTTTTCTTCACTTTCTTTATTAACTTTATTAAATTGCGCTCTTTTTTTGCGATTTACTGCGCTCTATTTTCTTTATTATCTTCATCTTTATTATTTGCGCGCTTTGTGGATTTCTTGCGCTTTCTAGCAATAACTTTAACTCTTTATTATCTTTATTTTCTTTATTTTTTTGCGCTTTTTTGTGGATTTCTTGCGCAGTTTGTGGATTAGTTTCTTCGTGTGGATCTGCGCCGCTTCAGAATCGTTCGAAGTTGAAGCATTTTGGAAACTCTCGTATAGGAATATTTTGTAGATAACTTTTTTTAACTATTTTTTCCTTTCCTTTTATCTTCTTTTTTCTCTCTCTCTTTCGTCCGTTCGTTCGTTGTTATCTTTTTGCACTGTGAACAGGAGGAGGAGGAAAAGGAAGAGGAGGGGAGGAGGAGGAGGAGGAGGAGGAGGGAAGAATAGGATGGAAGGGTTGTAGGGTAAAGCCGGCTATCCTCCCTCCATCTCTTCCCTTCCTTCCTTCACTTCTTCCCTCCCTTCCTCCCTATCTCTCTACCTCCCTCCCTTCCTCTATCTCCCTCCCCTCCTTCCTCCCTTCCTTCCTCCTCCCTTTATCTCTTCTCACATGACTATTCCTCCTCCTCCTCCTCCTCCATTTTTTTGTTCTCATTCTTTTTGTCTCTTTTCTCCCTCCTACTCTCTCTCTCTCACACACTCGTAAAATATATGAATCAGAGAATAAAGAGAGAAAGAAGAAGAGAGAGAGAGAGAGAGAGAGAGAGAGAGAGAGAGAGAGAGAGAGAGAGTTGGAATAAAAAAACATAAGTAGATGAAATAAAGATTAAAAATATAAATACGTTATCTCACAGACGAAAGAGGAAGAAGCGAAGGAGATAAAGAGGTGTAGGAGAAGGTGGTAAAGAAAGAGGAAGAGGAGGAGGAGGAGGAGGAGGTGGGCCAGGGATGAGCTGAGGAGGGGAAAGAAAATGATGGTGATGAAGCAGAAGAAAAGAACATTATGAAGAAAATGAATGGAAAGAGAATGGAAGAGGAGAAGAAAGGTAAGAAGGGAGACGAAAAGAAATAATAAGAAGAGGGAAAAGAAGAAGGGCATAGGAATAGGAATAGGAGTAGGAGCGAGAATTGATGGAGGAAGAGAAAGAAAAAAGAAGTGTAGGAGATGAAGTAGAGATGACGGATGGGAAGGATAAGGAAGAAGAAGAGAAGAAGGAGGAGAAGAAAACGAAGAATAAAAAAGTGAAGGAGTGGAAAAAAGTTGAGGAAGACAATCAGAAAGACAAAAACAGACAAAATGAGAGGATCAAAACAAATAGAAGGAAAATGAAGATGGTGAAAACGAGAAGGAGAAAAAGAATGCTAAGAAAAAAAAGTAAAGTAGAAGTATAAAAATGGAGGAGGGAGACGACGAGGTAGATAAGAACAGACATAATGGAAGGAGGAAGACTTAGGCAAGGACACAGAGGAAGAAGAGAAATAAAAGAAGAATTAGAAGGAAGAAAAATGAAGAAGAACTAGAAGAAAGACATGAACGAGCATAGTTAATTAAAGGAGGAAAACAAGTGAAAGAAAAAAAAAGGAAAGGAAAGAGTAGGAGTAGATAATAGAGAAGGAGAACGAGGAGAAAGACAAGAAGATACAGTGGAAGGAGGAAAACAACTATACAAGAAGGAGGAGGAGGAGGAGAAGGAAGAAGAGAAAACAAGGAAAAGAAAGTGTAGAAGTGGATAATAGAAAAGGAGAAGGAGGAGGAAGACAAGAAGATACAGTGGAAGGAGGAAAATAAGTACAAGAAGAAGGAGGAGGAGGAGGACGAAAAATAAGAAGAGAAAAAAAGAAGGAAAAGAAAATGGTGGAGTAAATAATAGAGAAGGAGAACGAGAAGAAACACAAGAAGTGGAAGGAGAAAAACAAGTATATAAAAGAAGGAGGAGGAGGAGGAGGAAAAAGAAAAGAAAAAAGAAGGAAAAGAAAATGCTGCAGTAGATGAAAGAGGAGTAGGAGAAAGACAAGAATCGGTATAGTGGAAGGAGGAAAACAAGTACAAAGGGAAAGAAGAGGAGGAGGAGGAGGAAGAAGAAGAGGAGGAGGAGGAGGAGCGAGGTGATGGAGGCTGCCGTGTATGGGCCTCCGTGATAAATAAGCCGAGTTATCTGTAATTGATTTATCCCAACGCAGCGCCTCTCTCCAGGGCCCGCAGGAGGAGGAGGAAGAAGAGGAGGAGGAGGAGGAGGAGGAGAAGGAGGGTGAAGTTGAGCTGGTGAAGATAATGATGACGAAGACACAGCTGACTTAAAAATAATGATGACGATGGTGATGATAATGAAGAGGAGGAGGAGGAGGAGGAAAGATGATGATAACGATGGAGTGTTCAGAATAATGATGAAAATGATAATGAGAGAGAGAGGAAGAGAGAAAATGATGACGATGATGATGATAGTGATAATAATAAGAAGAAAGATGATGATAACGATGGAGTGTGAAGAATAATGATGAAAATGATAATGAGAAAGGCGAAAAAAAATATGATGATGATGATGATGATAGTATTGATAAGAAGAAGAAGGAAGATGATGATAACGATGGAGTCATAAAATAAAAACGATGAAAATGATAGTGAGAGACGAAAAAAGAATATGATGATGATGGCGATGGTGATTAAGACGGAAGGTGAAACAATCGAACAGACAGACAAACAGACAAACAAACAGAAAAACAGTCATACAAAAAAAAACTACGAACCGAAATAGAAAACGGGAAGTGAAGACGCAGCAGCAAGTGGGGAGGAAAAAAGATTAAAAAAAGATTAAAAAATAGGAAAAACAAAGGAAATCACCCCAAAAAATCATACCGCACACAAACAATAGGATT
Organism: Eriocheir sinensis; assembly: GCF_024679095.1. NCBI lineage: Eukaryota > Metazoa > Arthropoda > Malacostraca > Decapoda > Varunidae > Eriocheir > Eriocheir sinensis. The sequence continues at coordinate 10,501,646 of NC_066543.1, forward strand.
TTGGACTCAGTTTCCTGACGCGATTAAGAGGAAATGAGCGATAAGCGATAACGGGGACGAGGAAAAGAGATAAAGAGGAAAGAAAAGAAAGGAAGCGAGATAAACAAACAGCGATACAGAGATAAGAAGAGAGAGAAAGAGAAAGAGAAAAGCAAGAACAGAGGCGAGAATAGAAGCAAGGAAAGGAGGTTAAGGAGAAAGGAAAGGAAGGGAGATAAAGAGAAAGAACGATACGGAGATAAGAAGAGAGAGAGAGAGAGAGAGAGAGAGAGAGAGAGAGAGAGAGAGAGAGAGAGAGAGAGAGAGAGAAGAAGAAAAAAAAGGGAAAAAGGAAGAAGGAAAACAAGAACAGGGGCGAGAAAAGAACCAAGGAAGAGAAAGAAAAGAGAGAGATAAACAGAAATAGAGATACTGAGATAAAAAGAGAGAGAGAGAGAAAAGCAATCTAGACAAAGAATAAAAATGAAAAAAGAATAGAAAAACAAGAACAAGAAAAAGTGAAAGAAAAAGTAGAAGAGAAGGAGGACGAGGACGAGGAGGATAAGGATGAGGAAGCAGTGAAGGAGGAGAAGGAAAAATATGATAAGAAAGAAAGTATAGAGAAAATATATAAATGCTGTGAGAGATAAAAGAATAAGAAGGAGGAGGAGATAAGAAAAATATGAGTGGGAGGAGGAGGAGGAGGAGGAAGAGGGAGGAAGAGAGAAAAGAGGAAGAGGAGGAGGAAGTAAAATAGAGAAGATAGGAAAACGAAATCAAGAATGGAATAAAAGAAGAAGAAAAGGAAGAGGAGGAGGAGGAGGGAGAGAGAGAGGAAGAAAAGAGGAAGAGGAGGAGGAGGAGGAGGAGGAAGAGGGAGGAAGAGAGAAAAGAGGAAGAGGTGGAGGAAGTAAAATAGAGAAGATAGGAAAACGAAATCAAGAAAGGAATAAAAGAAGAAGAAAAGGAGGAGGAGGAGGAGGAGGGAGAGAGAGAGAGGAAGAAAAGAGGAAGAGGAGGAGGAAGTAAAATAAAGAAGATAGGAAAACGAAATCAAGAAGGGAAGAAAGGAAGAAAAGGAGGAACAGGAGGAGGAGGAGGAGGAGGAAGCAAGTAGAACGAAGATAGGAAGAGGGAAGGAAGAAAAGGAGGAAGAAAAGGAAGAGGAGAGAAGGCAACGGCACTTTCTTCCTTATCTTCCGTTTATCTGATAAGAGAAAACGCCTCTCCCATCCATTAGCCGTGTGTGTGTGTGTGTGTGTGTGTGTGTGTGTGTGTGTGTGTGTGTGTGTGCCAAAACTCTCCATACCAGTGATGTGTTGTTGTGGCTTTCTGGTGTTATGGTGATGGTGATGATGATGGTGTTGATGGTGATGATGAGGTCTTGTGTGGTGGTGGTGGTGATAGAATAAGATGAATAGAAGAAAGAGAAAAACGAGGAAGAAAGAAATAAAGGAGATACAGATGGTGATGGTGGAGGAGGAGGTGGTGGTGGAGGAGGTGGTGGTGGTGGTGATGGCGGGAGTTGATAGAGTTTGGAGGTGACGTCATGTTGATATTATTATGAGGGTGAGTCAGAGGCAGCAGGAAAAACAACAACAGTAGTAGTAGTAGTAGTAGTAGTAGTAGTAGTAGTGGTGGTAGTAGTAGTAGTAGTAGTCAACAAAGAAAAGGACACATATCTAAAACCACACACACACACACACACACACATACACACACACACACACAGCTAAGCCAAAGAACCTCACTATCAGCTGATGTGAGTAAACAAACACACGATGGCCCCGACGCGTTATCACGACTGCCAGGCTCTCTCCTCCTCCTCCTCCTCCTCCTCCTCCTCCTCCTCCTCCTCCTCCTCCTCCGGGTTTTTGCTCCCCCGCGCCAGATGGAGGTATGACTAATCCCCTTCCCCTTATCAGTTCTTGTGGGGCTGCTGATAACACGAGAACAGTCCCTCTTTCCTATCTCTAAGGAGGAGGCGGCGGCGTCGAAGGAGGAAGAGGAGAAGAAAGGGAGATGAAGGAATGGGGGAAGAGAAGGAATAGAGGATTAGTATGAAGAGGAGAGAGAGAAAGGGAGAAAGGAATAGGTAGAAAAGAAGGAATAGAAGACTAGTATGAAGTGAAAATAGAGGAGGAGAAGAAGAAAAGGAGATGAAGGAGTGAAAAAGAGAAGGAACAGAGGATTAGTATGAAGGAAGAGAGAATGGGAGGGGAAAGGGGAAGAGAAAGGAAGGAATAAAAGAGATAAAAGAGTGAGAGAAAGAGAGGGAATAAGCAACTAATATGAAGAGGAAAATGAGAAGATAATAGAAGAAGGAGAAGGAGAAGAGAAAAGAAGATAAAGGAATGGGAGAGAGAGTGAATAAAGAAGGAGAGGGACAGGAGAGGAAAGGAAGGGGAAGGAGAGAAGAAAAGAAAGGAAAAAAGGAATAAAGAGAGGAAAGTAGGAACCTAGTAACAGAAAGAGGCAAATAAGGGAAAAGAAAGGAGATGAAAGAGGAGGAAAGGAAGAAAAGGAAGAGAGGGAGGAGGGAAAAGAAAGGAGATGAAAGAGGAGGAAAGGAAGAAAAGGAAGAGAGGGAGGAGGGTAAAGAAAGGAGATGAAAGAGGAGGAAAGGAAGAAAAGGAAGAGAGGGAGGAGGGAAAAGAAAGGAGATGAAAGAGGAGGAAAGGAAGAAAAGGAAGAGAGGGAGGAGGGAAAAGAACGGAAAAAAAGGCTTAGGAAAAAGAAGAGGAAAATAAAATATGACGAAGGAAGGAAACAAAAGGGAATGTGATACACGAAAAGGTGCGAGAGAAAGGAGAAAGAGAAAAGAAAAAAATGGAGAAAGAGATTAAAATGGTATAGAAGGAAGAGGAGAAGGAAAAAGGAGGAAGAATGTATGAGAAGGAGAAGGAAAAAAAACGAGAGAGAGAGAGAGAGAGAGAGAGAGAGAGAGAGAGAGAGAGAGAGAGAGAGAGAGAGAGAGAGAGAGAGAGAGAGAGAGAGAGAGAGAGAGGCAAAACGGGGAGAAAAGATGAACGAGGAGAAGGAGGAAGAAGAAGAAGAGGAAGAGGAGGAGGAGGAGGAGGAGGAGGACTAGGAAGAGAGTGTGATGAAGAGAAAGACGAAATAATGATGATGGGGATGATGAAAAGAGAAGGGGAGGCGTGAATTACAAAGAGGAGGAGGAGGAGGAGGAGGAGGAGGAGAATGAAGGGTGTTTGATAAAGGGAAGGACAGAGTAATGATGATGATGGTGGTGAGGATGGTGATGGAGGAGGAGGAGGAGGCAAGAGAAAGGAAGAACAAACAGAGAGAGAAGAAAGGAAGAAAAGGGAAAGAAAGGAAAGGGAAAGGAAGGAAAGGAAAGGAAAGGATATAGGAGGGAAGGGAAGGGAAGAAAAGGAAGAAAAAGGAAGGAAAGGCAAGGAAGAGAAGGGAAGGGAAGAGGAAAGGAGTTAAATGGAAGGGAAGGAGGAAGGGAAAGGAAAGGGAAGGAAAGGAAAAGAAGAAAAAGGAGGGAAAGGCAACGAAGAGAAGGGAAGGGAAAAGGAAAGAAGTTAAATGGGAGGAAAGGGAAGGAGGAAGGGAAAGGAAAGGGAAGGGAAGGAAAACAAAAGGAAGACAAGAGTGTAAAAAGAAGGAAAAGGAAAAGAAAGAAGAAAGGAAGAAGAGAAAGTAAAAAAAATCTGAGAGGAAAAATAAAAAAAGCAGAAAATAAAAAAAATAATCAGAGAGAGAGAGAGAGAGAGAGAGAGAGAGAGAGAGAGAGAGAGAGAGAGAGAGAGAGAAAACAAGCAAGCAAAAAAAAAACATCCAGACTCACAATGACACTTTAAAATTATATATGTAGTAAAATAAATAATTAGAGAAACTTCGGATTGAAACGTGAAGCTAAACTTGCATCGTAAAGAATGTGAGTCACCCTTTATTGTTTGTTTGTTTACTTTGTGCGCACGTGTGTGTGTGTGTGTGTGTGTGTGTGTGTGTGTGTGTGTTCAATGTCGACCCTTCATTAATTTTACCGTCCACTCTAAATATTTCACCACCACCACCACAAACATTACCACTATCACCACTACCATCACCACCACCAACACCACCACTGACACTACCAACACTAACACCAACATCACTTCCATCATCATCACGTAATACTAATCACTACCACCACCACCACCACCGCCAACACCACAACAACACCATCACAATCACGTAACTCCATCACCAACACTAACACCAAACACATCAACACCACCACTAAGAACATCACCACTAATATCACCACCACCAACAACAACCATCACTACTACCGACCGTAACTACCAAGAGAATGAAGGAAAGAAGAAGGGGGAGAAGGAGGATAGAGAGACAAAGAAAAGAAAGAAGGAAATGAGAAATGATGGAAGAAATGGAGAATAGAGAGGACTAAGGAAAGAGGAAGGAAGGAAGGGGAGCAGAAAGGGAAGGAAGGCAAAGGCAGTTCACGAAAGAAAGAACAAAGGAAGGCAGGAGGGAGGAATGGAGGAAACAGGAGAAGAAAGGAAGGAAGAATGAAGGGGAGAAGCAAGGGAGAAGACAACTCACGAATCCTCCTTCACCTATACACCAGTAGTAAAAGTAGAAGTAGCAGAAGTAGCAGGAAGAGTAGTGGTAGTGTTAGAGGCGTAGTGGATTCAGTGGCGGTGCGGAGGTTAGTGTGTGGGAAGCGAGACGGAGGTGGCGGCGGCGGCGGAGGAGGAGGAGGAGGAGGAGGAGGAGGAGGCAGCGGCGGCGGCGTTGTGTTATCAGTGCGATAGGCGGCGCGATAACACGTATGCGAGCCTTTTACCAAATGGCTTCCCGTATCTGCCTCCAGAGATAGCGAGGTACAGTTTGGGAGGGCGGAGGGAGAGGTGGGAAGGAGAGAGGGAGGAGTGAGTGAGTAAGGGTCGGTTTCTCTCTGTCTTTCTTTCTTTCTTCCTGTGTGTGTGTGTGTGTGTGTGTGTGTGTGTGTGTGTGTGTGTGTGTAGTGGAGACAATGAGTGAATCTCCCTCGTTTTTTATCCATTATCTTTCTAGTCTTTCTCTCTTATTATTTTCCTTCCCATTTTTCTTTTCCTAACTTTTCTCGCCATTTTTTATCAGATTGTCTCCGTGAGGGAAGTATTAATCTCGTGTGTATAAAGTGTTCATGCCTCATTCCTCAGCCTCTCTTGGGGGGTAGGAAAGGAGGAGGAGGAGGGGAAGAGGGGGAGAGAGGGCAGAAGGAGGAGGAATGGGAAATAGGACAACAGAATGAGAAAAGGGATGAGGGAAGTAGGAATAGACAGAAGTAGAGGAAAGGAGAATGGAACAGGGAAGGAGGAGGAGGAGGACAGAGAAGGGAAAGCGGTGAGGAAAGAAGGGGGAGATAAAAGTAGAGGAAAGGGAGAGGAAAAGGGATAGGGGAGAGAGAGAAGGAGGAAATGAAAGGAGAAGAAAGAGAGAAGATGAAATTGGGTGTGTAAGTGGAGAAAGACAGGAGAGAGAGAGAGAGAGAGAGAGAGAGAGAGAGAGAGAGAGAGAGAGAGAGAGAGAGAGAGAGAGAGAGAGAGAAAGTGGAGAACAAAGAGACGGACACTAGTTGGGGGTGGACGTAAAAGAAGAAGCGAATATGAGAATGAAAACGAAAATGAAATGAGAATGAGAATGAAAAATGAAAATGAAAATGAGAATGAAAAATGAAAATGAAAAATGAAAATGAAAAATGAAAATGAAAATGAGAATGAAAAATGAAAATGAAAAATGAAAATGAAAAAAATAGAATGAAAAGGAATATGAGAATTAAAACAGACAGACGGGCATAAATTTGGGGTGGACGAAAAAGAAGAAGCGAATTTGAGAATGAAAACGAAGATGAAAGTAGAGGAGGAAGAGGAGGTGGAAGTGGAAAATAGTTGATAAATGAATGCATGAAAAAAATAGGGAAAAAGAAGTTAAAAAAAGCAGACGGACGAAAGGTGGATGAACGAAAACGGGGAAAAGAACCGAATATAAAAATGAAAGCAGACGTAGAAGTGAAAGAAGAAGAGGAGGTAGTAGAAGTAGATAAGTAATGACGAATGCATGCACTAAAAAAAAAAAAGTAGACAGACAGATAGACAGAAGTTAGAAAGACTGAAAAAGAAACAAAAGCGAATCGGAGAATATAAAACGGAGGTGGAAGTGGAGAAAGACGAGGATGTGGAGGAGGTGGAGGAGGTGGAGGTGGAATAATGGATGGCAGCTGCACACCCACACCCTCTTCACTATCATCGGGGAGTGTCAGGCATCATTATCAGGGGAATTAGTCTCGCGAGGAGTGGACGAAACGAGAGCGAGATAAGAGAGGCGAGACCAGGCGGGGTGAGACGAGAGAGAGAGAGAGAGAGAGAGAGAGAGAGAGAGAGAGAGAGAGAGAGAGAGAGAGAGAGAGAGAGAGAGAAGGGTTAGGGAAGAACAGAGGGGAAAAAGGGGAGGGAAGAACGGAGAGAGAATAGGAAGGAAAATAAGGGAAGAGAGAGAGAGAGAGAGAGAGAGAGAGAGAGAGAGAGAGAGAGAGAGAGAGAGAGAGAGAGACGCCCGATACCAGCTCAGCCAATCCGCCAGTCAGTCAGCCAGTCAGCCAGTTCTCAAGGGTCGTAAGGGTGGCCTGGACGTACTCTCTCAAGGCCCCTGTCAACCTTAGCTTCAGGGTGTTGGATGGGGTAGACTTTAAAGGGTTTTATGCTTGTTCTTTCTTCTCTTTCTCTTCTTTCTCTTCTTCACCCTCTCCTCGTCTTTATTTTTTCGCTTTCATACTTTCTATATTTTCGTCAGATTTCTTTTTCTGTTTCCTTTCTTTCTCTTCTATTCCTTCACCTTCTTCCTCCTCCTTCTTCCTCTTTCTCCCGTTGTCCAATCCCTTTTTATTTCCTTAACCCTTTTTCTTCTCCTCCATTTTCTTTTCCTCTTCTTTATCCTCTTTTTCTTCAGATTTATTTTTCTCCTTCCTTTCTTTTTCTCCTATTCCTTCACCTTCTTCCTCCTCCTCCTTCTTCTTTCTCCCGTTGTCCAATCCCTTTTTATTTCCTTTACCCTTTTTCTTCTCCTCCACTTTCTCTTCCTCTTCTT
>NC_066543.1:10513728-10531228 GCF_024679095.1 Eriocheir sinensis
GGTCACCTCCCCGTGCTGAGTGTGTGGCGCCCTGACCCTTATGGACGACCCGGGTAATTAGGTCACTTGAGGGTGGGGGGGAAGGGAGTGGGGGAGGGGGGAGAGGGGAGAGTAGGAGGGATTGTATGTGGGGGGAAGGGGAAGGGGGAGGGATTTTGTGTGTGTGTGTATGTGTGTGTGTGTAAGAGAGAGAGAGAGAGAGAGAGAGAGAGAGTGTTGCTTGCTAGTAAAATAATTGAGTCCAAAAAGAAAAGTTGTCAAGAACGAGAGAGGAAGAGAATGGAGAAGAAGAGAACAAGAACTAATTTGATTGTGCTTCCTTTTCTTTCCTCTCCTCTTTCCTCATCGTCTTGCCTTCTTTCTTCCCTCTTCTTTTTCCGCCCTTCTCTCCCTCTCCCCTAGCTCTACTCTCCTCCCTCATCAGCTTTCTCCTTCTTTTCCTTCCTTCCCTTTTGCATCCTACATTTCTTCTTCCTTCCCTTCCACAATAAGTCTCCTTCCCTCCCTCTCTCCTTCCTACTCTGCTCCCTTCACGCACTTCTTCCTTCCCTCCATCCCTCCCTCCTTCCCTCTCTCCCTACTTCCCTCCCTCCCACACTTCCTTCTTCCCTTCCTTCCCTCCCTCCCTACCTTACCTATTCCCTCCCTCCCTCCCTCTCTCTCTCACACACTCACTCACCCTTTCATTCCCACCCCACCCCACACTTCCTTCCATCCTAACCCCCCCCCCACTCTCCTCCCCACCACCCCCTTCCCCCCTTCCCCCTCCCGCCTCCAGCCTTTCAGAGTGGGGCGCGATAAGCCTTCTGTAACACACTGATACACAAACACACAGACACAGACAAACACGCGTGAGCCAAAGACACGAAAGGGGGAGCGATAACAAGGGGAGAGGGGGGGGAGGGGAGGAGGGTGACCAACGACGATTGAATGATAAGATAAGGAAGGGAATGAAGGAGGGAGGGAGAGAGGGAGGGAGGAGAGAGGAAGAGAGAAAGGAGAAAAGAAAGAAGAGAAGGGAGTGGAAGGAAGGAAGTAGAGGAAAGAAGGGAGTTAGTGGAGGAAGAAGGGAATAAGAGCAGGGAGGAAGGGAGGGAGTGCAGGGAAGGGATGAAGTGGGAGGGGAAAGGGAGGGAGTGGAGGGAATAAGAGAGGAAGAGAAAAGGGAGTGGAGGGAAGAAGGGACTGAAGGAGTGGAGGAAAGAAAGGAGGAGAAGGGTGATCCGTGATTGATGAGAAAGGGAAGAGAGGAAGAGAGAAAGTGGAGTGGAGAAAATAAGGGATGATGAAAGGGATGGAAGAAAGGAGTAAAAGAGAAAATAAAGAAAGGAGTGGGAGGAGAAGGGAGAAAGGTATAGAAAGAGTGACGGGCAAACATGGAGGAAAGGAAAGAGAAATGTGGGGAAGAAGAGGAAGAGGAAGAGAAGAAAAGAGGGGAAGAAGCGAAGAAGAGAAGAGAAGAAAAGAACGAAAAGTGGAAGGAAGAGAAGAAAAGATGCTGATGAAGAAGGGAAAGAGGAAGAGGAAGCAAAGAAAAGAGGGAAGAAGCGAAGAAGAGAAGAGAGGAAAAGAACGAAAAATGGAAAGAAGAGAAGAAAAGATGCTGATGAAGAAGGGAAAGAGGAAGAGGAAGTAAAGAAAAGAGGGAAGAAGCGAAGAAGAGAAGAGAGGAAAAGAACGAAAAGTGGAAAGAAGAGAAGAAAAGATGATGATGTAGAAGGAAAAGAGGAATAGGAAGCAAAGAAAAGAGGGGAAGAAGCGAAGAAGAGAAGAGAGGAAAAGAACGAAAAGTGGAAGGAAGAGAAGAAAAGATGATGATGTAGAAGGGAAAGAGGAATAGGAAGCAAAGAAAAGAGGGGAAGAACCGAAGAAGAGAAGAGAGGAAAAGAACGAAAAATGGAAACAAGAGAAGAAAAGATGCTGATGAAGAAGGGAAAGAGGAAGAGGAAGCAAAGAAAAGAGGGAAGAAGCGAAGAAGAGAAGAGAGGAAAAGAACGAAAAATGGAAAGAAGAGAAAAAAAGATGATGAGGGAGGGAGGGAGAGGGAGGAAGAAGAAGGGTGTTCGTGGTGCTGAAAGGGTTACAATCGACTTATCTTCCTTCCTTTTCTGCTTCCTTTACTGCATCTTCGTTTATTAGACTTAGAGAGAGAGAGAGAGAGAGAGAGAGAGAGAGAGAGAGAGAGAGAGAGAGAGAGAGAGAGAGAGAGAGATTTCATTACCTTTTTTTATGTGCGTTTTTTATGTGTGTACGTTATAAAAAGAGGCGTTGGTTGTGTGCACACGGGAAGGTTATCATTATTATTATTATTATTATTATTATTATTATTATTATTATTATTATTATTATTATTATTATTATTATTGATGATGATGATGATGGTCTTTGGAATGTTTTGATAATGATGCAAAGGTCAAAAGAGAGAGAGAGAGAGAGAGAGAGAGAGAGAGAGAGAGAGAGAGAGAGAGAGAGAGAGTGAAAATGGCGAAGAAGATAAGGGGAGAGGCAGAGATAAGGGACGTTAGTGTTGGAGAAATCCCTTACCTCTCCCTCCCTTCCCTCCCTCTTCTCCCTCCCTCCCTATTCTCCCTCCCTCGCCTACTCTCCCTTCCTCTCTCCCTTCTATCGCTTCTTTTCCCTCCTTTGCCTCCATTCTCTTCTTTCCCTCCCTCTCTTCAGTCTTTCTCTCCCTTCCCATCTTCTTTTCCTCTCTCCCTGCCCATTTCCACTCTACTACTTCCTCTCTCTGCCTTTTCTTCTATTCTCTATTCTCCCTTTACTCTCCCTCTTCTGCCTCCCTTCATTCTCTTCCACCTCTTCCACTTCCTTTCTCTTCTCTCCACCATCCCTTCCATCCCTTTTCTTTCTCTCCCCGTTCCTCCCTCCCTCTCCTTTGTCCTCCTCCTCCTTTTCTCCCCACCATCCCTCCCACGCTCTTCCAACCCCCCTCTCTCTCTCCAATCCTCCTCCCTCTCCCCTCTCTTCTCCTCCTCTCTTCCTCCCCTCCCTCTCCCCCTTATCCAGTTCGGGGCAAGCTTATCACAACAGTAAAGTGCATCTCTGAGTTTATCTCTCTCTCTCTCCATTTTTTTTCATATTATTTTGTTCTTAGTCGTTTTCTTCCTCAGTCTCTTGCTTGCCTCCTCCTCCACCTCCTCCTCCTCCTCCTCTACTTTTACGGAGGAGGAGGAGGAGGAGGGAAGAGAACATTTGATAAAGTGGAGGAATAAGAGGTTGCGTCATTGATGGAGTGAAAAAGAGAGAGAGAGAGAGAGAGAGAGAGAGAGAGAGAGAGAGAGAGAGAGAGAGAGAGAGAGAGAGAGAGAGAGAGAGAGAGACTGATAAGCGGCAAACAGTAAACAACAGCGTGACTACAAAGACGAAATAAATAAAACCTTGAAAGAGAGAGAGAGAGAGAGAGAGAGAGAGAGAGAGAGAGAGAGAGAGAGAGAGAGAGAGAGAGAGAGAGAGAGTAAAGCAAAGACGAAATAAATAAATACTAATCTCGTGTCACATCCTTTACTTAGAGAGAGAGAGAGAGAGAGAGAGAGAGAGAGAGAGAGAGAGAGAGAGAGAGAGAGAGAGAGAGAGAGAGAGAGAGAGAGGCGGCGTATCTCCAGCTTGTGAGTGAAGCCGCTTGAAGCCGTGATAAGGGCGGCCATCTTGGATTACGTCATCGGTTCTTGGTGACGTCACGTGTCTTATCTGTTTACATTAAGGGAGCCGATGTTTGGATAAGGGAGAGAGAGAGAGAGAGAGAGAGAGAGAGAGAGAGAGAGAGAGAGAGAGAGAGAGAGAGAGAGAGAGAGAGAGAGAGAGGAAGAGAGAGAGATTCACTTTATCTTCATCTTCCTCTCTTCCTCCTCCTCCTCCTCCTCCTCCTCCTCTTCCTCCTCCTCCTATTCATATTCCTTTTCCTCCTCCAATTCCTTCCTCTATTGCTTCTTCTCCTCTTTCTCCATCTATTTCTCATTCTACTCCTCCACTTAATCCTCTTCTTCCTCTTCATCATCATTCTTTTTTTTTCCTTCACTTCCTCTTCCTAACATTTTTCCTCTCGCTAATTTTCCTTCTCTTTCACTTCATTCCTTCTTTCCCTTCCCAAACCATTCATTCATTAGTAGTAGTAGTGGTAGTAGTGGTAGTAGTAGTGGTAGTAGTAGCAGTAGTGGTAGTAGTAGTAGTAGTAGTAATGGTAGTAGCAGTAGTACTTGTTGTTGTTATTGTTTTACTTATAGTTGTTGTTGTTGTTGTTGTTGTTTTTGCTGGGGTTTTTTTTTTTTTTTTTTTTTACTGTTTCGTCTTATCCTTCCAATAGCGGGCCATTCCTCACACACACACACACACACACACACACACACACACACACACACACGCACACACACACACCGATAGAGAAACATTCATTCTCAGATCTTTTCTATTGTTGCTACATCAGAGGAAAAGCGAAGATAAGGAGACAAATAACAGGAGGAGGAGGAGGAGGAGTTTGAAGGAGAAAAAGGAGGGAATACCAAACATGTAGAATGCTAGATTAAAGAAGACTAAAAAGAGGAAGAGAGAGAGATTAGAGAGAGAGAGAGAGAGAGAGAGAGAGAGAGAGAGAGAGAGAGAGAGAGAGAGAGAGAGAGAGAGAGAGAGAGAGAGAGAATACATTATAAGTTTATCTCCGTATCTAAAACTCCTCCATTTTCACCTCCTCCTCCTCCTCCTCCTCCTCCTCCTCCTAGTAGCATCTAAAGGGTAGACTTTCCTCCCGTTTGCCTCCCCCTTATCTTGATCTTCCTCGAGTCGAAGGAGGAGGAGGAGGAGGAAGAGGAAGAGGTTTAGATGGAGAAGGAGTTAAAACGAAGAGAAAGAAGAGGTTGAGGAGGAGGAGGAGGAGGAGTTGGTGGTGGAGGTGGAGGTGGTGGAGTTGGAGGAGGAGAGATTAGTAGTAGTAGCGTGAGTGGAGACTTAAGTAGGAAGAAGAAGAAGAAGAAGAAGAAGAAGAAGAAGAAGAAGAAGAAGAAGAAGAAGAAAGAAAGAAAGAAAGAAAGAAAGAAAGAAAGAAAAAGAGGGTAGATGGAGAGAAAAGAGAAAAATAGTGAGGCAAAGGGTGGAGGTGGAAGAGGACGAGGAAGAGATAAAAAAAAAAATTCAAATTAAGAAGTGTGAGAGATGAGGAAGAGGAGGAGGAAGAAGAGGAGGAGATGAAAGGTGAAGGAAAATTGAGTGGAAGAGGATAAGACAGAGGCTGGAGAAGGAAATGGCGGAGTAGAAGAAGAAGAAGAAGAAGAAGAAGAATTGGAAGGTAGATGTGGAGGAGTCGTAAGAGGAAGAAAAAGGAATATGGACAAGACGAAGAAGAGGCGAATCATATGAGAAGAGAAGACGAAGAAGAGATGATGAAAAGAAGAAGGTCAAGAAATAAGTAGAAAAAGATTGTGAATGCTGGAATAAGAGAAGGAGAGAGAGCAGAGATGGAGACTGGAGGATAAGAAGTTAGATGAGGAGAAGTGAGAGGAGGAGGAGGAAGAGGAGCAGGTGAGAGGAGAGGCAGCCACACCTGATCGCGATAGGACCATTCACGGGGGCGGGGCGGCATCAGATATCGCTCAAGAGGGAGGACTCGACAGTGCCAGGGTCGCGGGAGGTCACCGAGGCACTGGCACCACCACCACCACCACCATTACCTCCACCACCACTTCCACCACCACCACCACCATTACCTCCACCACCACCACCACCATTACCTCCATCACCACCGCCACCACCACCACCTTTACCTCCACCACCACCACCACCACCACCCCACGACGAAACATTAGCAAGATGAGTAATGAACAAGAGAAATTATCAGGATTTCATTTAGGTACCGAGACATTATATAGTAAAAAGTCTCAAAGAAAAATTAACGTAAGTAAAATTAATGATAAAGAAAATCATACTCATCAAAATGTCAATTCAGTATCTAATCAGGAGTTTTTTGGGGGCTTGAAAAAGACACAAAGAGAAAATAATGATATAAGTTAAGATCAAGGTTAGAAAAAGAAAGAAAAATATAATAACACCAATCGTTTTGTTGTTTGACCTTCACACCTGAACCTCACCTGTGCCACGGGGCCTCAGGTGATGGTGATTGTAATGAAAGTATTAGTAACAATAACAACAACAATAGTAACAAAAACAAAAATAACTGATAATAACGTCGCTACTTGGCAAAACTCAGATATCAGTGGAGAGGGGAGTGGGGGCAGGGTGGGGGTGAGGAGAAGAGGGAGGCAGGGAGGGAATGAATTATGTGAGGGAGTGGGAAGAGGGCATAGTGGTAGGGAAGGGGAAGGTGAGGGTGGGAATGAGTTACGTGAGAGAGTGAGGGGATGGTGAAGGGAGGGGAAAATGAGAGGGAGGGGAGAGGGAGGGAGGAAGGTTAGTGCCAGAAAGAGACAAAAAAAGAGTTGACAAGACTTGACATTAGGAAGAGGAAAAGCGATAATGTGTGTGTGTGTGTGTGTGTGTGTGTGTGTGTGTGTGTGTGTGTGTGTGTGTGTGTGTGTTCCTTTTTTTTTTTTTTCAGTTACCACCATGACGATGATAATGATAATACGTCATAATAATAATAATAAAATAGTACACACACACACACACACACACACACACACATAATAATAATAATAATAATAAAAATAAAATCGTTAGGAAAGTCTTTATCATTTATTTTCACCGTCATCTTACACACACACACACACACACACACACACACACACACACACACACACACAATCAACAACACCTCTAGACACCCTTCATATCTCTCTCTCTCTCTCTCATCCCTTACCTCTCTTTTGCACTTCCCTTCTTTATCTTGATCCCCTCTTCATCCACCCCACTTCATATGCACCCTCTTCCTCCTCCTCCCCCTCCTCCTCCTCCTCCTCTTCCTCCTCCTCCTTATCCTCCTCCTCTTGATTTGTCTCTTCTCACCTCAGTCCTTCCCCTCTTCTCTACCCCCTTTTTCTCTCCCTCTCCTCCCGTGACTCTCTCTCTCTCGGGAACAAAAGGACTGATGACCTGAGATACGCCAGACATCTTTATATTGACGACTCGGATCACTTCTAAATAACAGGCAGGCCTCTCTCTCTCTCTCTCTCTCTCTCTCTCTCTCTCTCTCTCTCTCTCTCTCTCTCGCTCTCGCTCTCATTTATTATCACCTTTTATTCATGGTTTCTTTTTTTGTTTGTTTGTTTGTTTAATTCATTCTTTCTTTGACCGTCTGTTTTTTGTTTTTTTTTCCTTTTCCGTCTGATTTTGTATGTCTTTGTTTGTCTGTCTGTTTGTCTGTGTCTATCTGTGTGTCTCTTGTGTCTGTCAGTCTATTTTTTTCACTCCTTTACTCTCTTAATTACATGAGTTCTTTTTTTCTCCTTAAACTGATATAAAGATTCGATAACGTAAATAATTTTAATGTTGGACAGTATAGAGATCAGTAAAGAAGCACTTACTAAAACGGAAGGTCATCAATTTTGCTTCTCTTTTTCATGTTATTTTTTAATTTTTTTTAGTTATCTTTTCTCTTTAATCTCGTTCTTGAATTAAAAATATATGCGATAAGCGAGGAAGTGAATGAAAAATAAGGATAATCTACCAAATTTGCGTTGTTTAGTATAAAGAATAGAAAGGAGGAAGAGGAGGAGGAGGGGGGGAGAACAGACACGGGAAGGGAACAGGGGAAGGAAGGAGAGGGGAGGAGGAGCTCAATTTGTGAGGGGAAGAGAGAGAGAGAGGGGAAGAGGAGAGGAATGGAGGTTGAAGAGAATGATACGAAGGAATGAGGAGGAGGAAGAGATTAGAAGGGGAGAAAAAGGTGAGGGGTGGAGAGAAGGAGGTTGGAGGTGACATTGAGATGGGAGGAAAGGATGGGAGAAAAAGGGAGAGAGTGGGAAGAATAGGAAGAGAAGGCAGGAAGGGAGGAAGATGAGGGGGGAGAGAATGGAAGGGGTTGGAGGAAGAGATGAGGGGTTGAGAGAAGGAGGTTGGGGGTGATATTGAGATGGGAGAAACGGAAGGGAGAAAGAGGGAGAGAAGAGGAAGGATAGGAAGAGAAGACAGGAAGGGAGGAAGATGAAGGGGGAGAGAATGAAAGGGCTGGAGGAAGAGGTGAGGGGTGAAGAGAAGGGGGTTGGAAGGGAGAAGGGAGAGAGAAAGGGGAAACGATGAGAGGAGAAAGAAGGAGAGGGAGGTAAGGAAAGGGAGGAGGGAATGAGGGAATGGAGGGGAAGGAAAGACAGGAAGGGGGAGGGAGAGGCACAGGAGGGGTAGGGGGTATTTCCTGATGCCGCCAATCACGTCCCTGTTATCGCCACGTCAGCGAGTGTTTCCACCAATCAGCGGCCGACACTATCGCCACGTCACGGCCCATTCCACCAATCAGGCTCCAGCTATCGGCCTGTCACCCCGGGCCGGCCAATCAGCGCGAGTCATCACCACTTCCTCCCCGGCCTCGTCCTGTTTACTTACTTACCTACTTACTTACCTACTTACCCACTTGCATCTCTACTTACACCTGCTTGCCTAATTACCTACTTCTACTCACCTGTTCTCTTACCTACATCACCCCCGTCCTTGTCTGTATGCCTTCCTACTTACCTGCCTACTTACCTGCCTACTTAACAACCTACCTGCCTGCTTATCTGCCTACTCAACAACCTACCTGCCTACCTGCCTGCTTATCTCTGTCAACCTACTTTCTTCCTTACCCTTCTACTTTCCCTTTCCTTGCCTACCTGTCTAATTCACACGTAAAAATTATTTCCTACATGATTGCCTAATTTACCCACCTGCATCCATACCTACCTACCAACCTGCTCCCTCTTCTCCTTACCTTCCTTTTTCCTTACCTGCCATAAACTCGTCCTGCCTTTTAATAATACGGCACCAATACAACTTTTTTTTCTAATTCACACGTTAAAAATATTTCCTAACTAATTATTTGCCTAACTTACCCATCTGCATCCCTACCTACCCGCTTCCTCTTCTCCTTACCTGCCCCACACTCGTCCTGCCTTCCAATACAACTTTTTTTTATTTTTGCTCTTTTTTATTAATAAGAAAAATAAAGAAAGAGACAGAAGTAATATCATTTTTGTACAATGACGCAAAGAATATCAAACACGTCACATCAACAACACTTACAAATCAAGGCCGCACTGAAAGAAAAAAAAACATCTCCGAAAAAAAACAACTTGTGCAACGTCCCAAAAATGGACAAAACAAAAAAAAAATAAAGCATAAAAAATGTAAACCAATAATCATAAATTCTCCACCAAATCAAGGTAAAAGTAGTCCCAGTAAACACCGCGTATCACAATCAAGGTGAGTCGGGTTGATTTAGTTCACCTTATCGCAGGTAAACTCGACGCAATGCTGCCAATGCTGGAAATCAGTTACTAGATGCTTATCATTATTATTATTATTATTATTTACGTGTGTGTTATCATCCACTGCTTGATTGTGGGCCAGACCAGATGGACGAAAGGTTAAAAGTGAGCCGGCGGGAGAGAGAGAGAGAGAGAGAGAGAGAGAGAGAGAGAGAGAGAGAGAATTACATACATACAAAGACACACAGACAGACAAACAGACAGGCAGATTAGACAGACACACGCATTTACAGGCAAACAAAAGGGTAGACAGACAGACAGGCAGACAGGCAGGAAAGAAGAGACAGACAAACAAAGACACAGACAAAGAGAAAGAGAGTGAGACAAACAGACAAAACAGGCAGGTAGATACAGACAGACACACACACACACACTCTCTCTCTCTCTCTCTCTCTCTCTCTCGTCCCCAGGTGAGGTTCGACAGGTAACAAAAACAACTAACAGGATATTGCGTCACCAGTCACGTGCACTTGGGTTACCTGTGCTCTAATTAGGGAGTCCTGGGAGGTGTTAAATCCCCACCATCATCACCATCACCACCACCATCATCATCACCACCATCATCACCATCGCCACGGGTTCGTCTGGTATTGTTGTCGTTGCTGTTTTCACCGTCATCGTCACTGTAAAGATAAAAACCATCATTGCCTTTACTTATTATCTAGTTGGTCTCTCTCTCTCTCTCTCTCTCTCTCTCTCAACCGTGGATCGTTGTTGCCACATAAGATAAGAAAGGTGTGTGTGTGTGTGTGTGTGTGTGTGTAGGTTTATCTTTTCAATTTAATTTATCTTTCACATTTACATTGATTATAGTAAGTTTTAAGCGCTCTCTCTCTCTCACACACACACACACACACACACACACACACACACACACACACACACACACATTCCTAAAGACCCATAACGCTAACTGACTGATTGACTGACGTACTAACTGACTGGTTAATGACTGCCTGGCTGACTGACTGCTTAAATTACTGATTTTTTTTTCTTTTTTCTTTTTTTACGTTGTTGCCTATTGCGCCGGTAGGCATCTTCCCGGTGTGGCCTGATGGTCGGCCCAGCCCGTTCTGGCGCAGGCGAGTGTTTATAGTGGCGCCATCTTGCGTTGGCTCATGCTGCCCCCAGGAACTCGTTCTTGATTCGCTTGGACGGCTTCCTCTAGAGTCCGGGTTGATGGGTGGTCTTCAGGACAGCATGTGGGTAGTTTTAAGCCACTCGGCGGTGACTGAAAAATCCGAGTGGTAGCGTGAGGATTCGAACCCGCGTCGTCCATCACGCGGCGAATGTAGGTCCAGTACGCTACCAGTTCGGCCACCGCCTACCCTGATTGGCTGAAGTGAGTGAGTAACTGGCTGACTGACTTTCTAACTGACTATCTGACTGACTGACTGACTGACTGAGTGGCTAACTGACTGACTGGTTGGGTTGTTTTGTTGATATTCCTCTGACAGAACGACTCACATTAGAATCCTCATAAAACCATTCCTATCTCTTCTTCTTATCTCCCTCCTCTTCCTCCTCCTCCTCCTCCTCCTCCGTCTTGCTTGGCTCCTCCTCCCTTATCAATACGTCGGCGTTTTATAGCCCGTCATATCCCGAGCCATTTATATTGCAAAGTTTATCTGGAAACTTGGCAAAAACCTGCAGTCAGATGTCTATCAACACCACCACCAGCTCCATCACCTCCACCACCAACATCACTACCACCACCACCACCACTACTACTACTACTACTACTACTACTACTACTACTACCAACATCGCCCCTTCAACCTTCACTCCCCACCTACTCATCCTCCTAGTCCTTCTCTCTCTCTTCTTTATCCCTCCCGTTCCTCTCCTCCGTTCCGTTTCTCCTTCCTTTCTTTCTCTCTCTTTCTTTCTTTCTCCCTATCATCCTTTCTTCCCGTCTTCTGCTCTCACTCTCCTTCCCCTTATCTCCCTCTATTCCTTCTCTCGTGAATGAACAGAAAAGAGAAGGAGGAGGATAAAGAAGAGGAGAAAAAATGAAAAGCAAAGGAGGAAAGAGTATAGAGAGTAAACGAAGAAAAATATGAAGGAAAACAAAAGTATGAGTGTGAGAAGAAGGAGGAGAAAAGGAGGAGGAGGAGGCAGAGAAAAACAAACAAACAGACAAACAACAGGTGATAAACATTTCCAAGGAGCCCATTAAAGTTCTTGCCCTTACCTGTAATCTACGTTGTCACAGGTAAGCTTTAAATGTCCGGAGAAACAGGTGTTGCTGAATGTTAGAGGTGATGGAAGTAGTAGTAGTAGTAGTAGTAGTAGTAGTAGTAGTAGTAGTAGTAGATAGTTGTGTTTGGAAGGGAGGAAGAGAGGAGATGGAGGGAAAGGGATAATGGAAGAAAGGGAGAAAGTGAGAGAGAAAAAGAAGAGATAGATAAAAGAGAAAGTAATGATGTAAGTGATTGTGGTGATGATTGTGGTGGTGATGGTGGTGATGATGATGGTAGTGATGATGGAGGTAGTGACAATAACAATAGAATAAAATAGTGATGATGTAATAACGAGGAGGAGGAGGAGGTGGTGGTGGTGGTGGTGGTGGTGTTGGGTGATGATGGTGGAGGTGATAACAGAGAAGGAGGAGAAGGAGTTATTGTAGTGGAACTGAAGTGGAGGAAGGAGAGGTGGAGAGAAGAAAAAAGGGGCGAATATGGATAGATAATGGTGGAGGTCGCGGAGGTGGTGGTGGTGGTGGTGGTGGTGATGGTGGTGATAGTCGTGGTGTTAATGTGACTTGCTGGTGATAGTGATGGACAGAAAAGGTCTTGTTGATAGTGAAGTGATGGAGGGAATGAAAGGGGAAGAGAAGGGAAGAGAAGGAAAGGGAAAGGAAAGGAAACGAAAGAGGATAAGGGAAGGGAAGAAGGGAAAAAAAATAGAAGGAAGAAAGAAGGAAGGAATGATGACGGGAAAGGGAAGGGAAGGGAAGAGAAGAGAAAGGGAAGGGAAGGGAAAGGAAAGAGGATAATAAGGGAAGGGAAGAAGGGAACGCAAAAAGAAGGAAGAAAGAAGAAAGGAGTGATGACGGGAATGGAAAGGGAAGAGAAGGGAAGAGAAGAGAAAGGGAAGGGAAGGAAAAGGAAGGAGGATAATTAACGTAAGGAAGGAAGAAGGGAAGAATGAAAATGAAGAAAGAGGAGAGGTGGAAGGAGTGAATAAGAAAGAAGGGGAAGGGAAGGAAAGGAAAAGAAAGGAGGATAATGAACAAAGGGATGAAGAAAATGGAAAAGGAGAAAAAGGAGAGAGGGAAGGAGTGAATATGAAAGAAGGGGAAGGGAAGAAGAGGGTACAAGTAAAGTGAAGAAGGGCAGGAAGGGAAAGGAAAGATAAGTGGATAAAGAAGAAAAAAAAAAGAGGAAAGAAAGGGAAGGGAAGAGAAAAGGAGGGTAAGAGATACAGGAAATAAGGAAATGGAAGGGAGAGAGAGAGAGAGAGAGAGAGAGAGAGAGAGAGAGAGAGAGAGAGAGAGAGAGAGAGAGAGAGAGTGCTAAGTGGAAGAGTAAGACAGATGAGGAGACAAGGGGAAGAGTGTAGCAGGGAAGGAAGAGGAGGAGGAGGAGGAGGAGGTAGAAGAGGTAGAGGAGGAGGAGGAGGAGGAGGAGGAGCAGGTAAGTGGTGTGGACAGGTGAAGAGGTGACAGGTGAGAAGAAAGATGAACGGTTACAACAATACGGGTTGAGAGGAGGAGGAGGAGGAGGAGGAGGAGGAGATGCTAGTGGAGGGGAGGAGGAGGAAGAGGGAAGATCATTGATAAAAAGCTAAAATACAAGAATATTATTGAAAAACTAATATTTCAATTACTAGAAGAGAGAGAGAGAGAGAGAGAGAGAGAGAGAGAGAGAGAGAGAAAGTAATTTGTGTACATATTTAAACTGTGTACTCCTCCATCGCCATTACCCCTCCTCCTCCTCCTCCTCTTCCTCCTCCTTCTCCTCCTCCTTCCCTCCCTTTTTTATTAGTAAGGCAAATTAGGTCAGTAAATCTAGGTTTATCTTTGCTTGTACGTGCTATCCTGTGTGTGTGTGTGTGTGTGTGTGTGTGTGTGTGTGTGTGTGTGTGTGTGTAGATTGATTATTAAAAGCAGTAGATAGGAATTTCTGTATCTATCAACCGGTCTCTCTCTCTCTCTCTCTCTCTCTCTCTCTCTCTCTCTCTCTCAATCACACACACACACACACACACACACGCACACACACACACACACACACACCAGACCTGTATTCGACGCCGCTCTCACATTTATTTCCTGATCCTTGTTGATTAAAGTTTCTATCAGTATATTTTTGCCTTATTACAATTCTTATCTCTCCTAATCTCTGCGTTGCGAAACCGTCGGATTTAATTTGCCTCTTATCAGCCCTTTTTTTTTCCTTCTCTCTCAGACTCTCTCTTTCTCCTTCTATTTCGTCACTCCCTCCGTTTGCATCACACGGGCGACCTAGATGTGTGTGTGTGTGTGTGTGTGTGTGTGTGTGTGTGTGTGTGTGTGTGTGTGTGTGTGTGTGACAACTATAAGCGAAAAAGTGTGTGTGTTTGGAGAACTGATCAAGGCTATCAGTAGGTATGAACGTGTGTGTGTGTGTGTGTGTGTGTGTGTGTGTGTGTGTGTGTGTGTGTGTGTGTGTGTGTACTTTTGGCTAGTGAAGCAAAACAAAACCATTGTCTGAGAGAACGATAATGAACACAATAGTCTCCAGAACTAAGTGTTGGGGGCAGCGAGTCTGAAGAGAGAGAGAGAGAGAGAGAGAGAGAGAGAGAGAGAGAGAGAGAGAGAGAGAGGGAGAGGGAGACGGAGGGGGGGGAAGATGTGTGTGTAGGGGAAAGGAGGTTCGAGAGGAGGAAGGGGGTGATATTCTGTCTTTATATGATGAGTAAAAGGAGGAGACAGAAAATGAAGAAAAGAAAGAAGAGAAAGAGAAACAACGTTATTCGTTAACAGGAGTGAAAATCTGTTTATTCTTATTGGTTTTATTACGCTGACTCTACTTTTTTAATAGCCTGTGTCTGAGTTGAGAGAGATAGGGAGGAAAGGAGTGGAGAGAAGTGGAGGAAGGGTGATGGGGGTGGGGGAGGCTGAGGGAGGGACTGGGGGGGAGAGGGGATGCACGAAGAGGGAGGAGGAGATGGGGGATGAGCGGGTGAAGTGTGAAGGTAAACAGAAGAGAGAGAGAGAGAGAGAGAGAGAGAGAGAGAGAGAGAGAGAGAGAGAGAGAGAGAGAGAATGTGAACACTTTGAAACACATATATAAAAGACAATCGTAAAAAGATAGTGAATGTGATGATGATGATGATGATAGTGGTAGTGATAATAAAAGTGATGATAGTATGATGATGATGGTGAGATTTGAAGGCTATATAATTATCTTTTATCATCTACGTTAACAGTTTCCTTTATAATTTCCTTCATTACAGCCGTTTAGCTTACAAATAATAACTAATGGTAAACTAATGAGTAAATAATGATAAATAAATATAAATGGATGAAGGGCTTTAATAAGGGGGATATTTATAAGTTTTTTTTTTATAAGAAAACCGGGTAGGACACGTAGTAATGGGTTTAAACTGGATAAATTCACTTTTACTAACAGAGTGGTGGATGAGTGGAACAGGCTGAGCAGTCATGTGGTGAGTGCCAATACAACTGTCACATTCAAAAATAGATTAGATAAATTCATGGACAGCGATATTGGGTGGGGCTAGATTCACGGGAGCTTAGGTTCAAAGGAGCTGCCTTGTACAGTCCTACCGGCCTCTTGCAGACTCCTACGTCCTTATGTTCTTATAATAATAATAATAATAATAATAATAATAATAATAATAATAACAATAATAATTTATAAAAGCTAAATGAAGAAATGAGTAACTTACACAGCAACAAAAAATGACCAGACATGTTTTCTCGCAACCCAGATACCACCACCACCATCACCACCACCATCACAATCTCCACCATCACCATTACCACCAACACCAACACCTCCCTTATCAACTACCACCGCTACGTACCCTCACCTCCACCATCATCCCCACCACCACCACCACCACCATTATCTCAATCTCCAGCATCCCCACCACCACCACCGACCGCTACCTGTGTCTCCATCTCCACCATCAACACCTCATTTCTCATATCCTGCCCGTCTTAGCACCTCAAAACCTGTCACCACCACCATCATCACCACCACCACCACCACCACGGCCAAATCAACAAAAACGGTAACACGTATCTTCCTCCTCCTCCTCCTCCTCCTCCTCCTCCTCCTCCCCTCATCTCCGGAACACGTCAGGTAACCCGCCGTCTAACACCTTTTGGACTGCCCTCATTAAGGCCCGTCGCCATATATAGAGCGACTGAGGGAGGCGCAGAAGGGTAGCATTCGATTCCTTAGCCGCCGCGATTGATGGAGATTACGGCGGAGATAAGCGGGAGGCGGAGGACGAGGCGGAGGAGGAGGCTGGAGATAAGATGGAACAGTGAGACATTAACACCTGCAATCTGTCACCTCACCTGTGCTTCGCTCAATCCCGATGTTCATCTGTTTTGTCCCTGCCGGAGGAGGAGGAGGAGGAGGAGGAGGAGGAGGAGGAGGAGGAGGAGGAGGAGGTTGGTTTGGGGACTCGTTCTTTGGCGTCCACATTGAAGGAATAGCAGACGAGGTAAGCGAGTCTCTCTCTCTCTCTCTCTCTCTCTCTCTCTCCTCTCTCTCTCCTCTCTCTCTCTCTCTCTCTCTCTCTCTCTCTCTCTCTCTCTCTCTCTCTCTCTCTCTCTCTCTCTCTCTCTCTCTCTCTCTCTCTCTCTCTCTCTCTCTCTCTCTCTCTCTCTCTCTCTCTCTCTCTCTCTCTCTCTCTCTCTCTCTCTCTCTCTCGTGCTACTTTTCATTATTCTGATTATCATCTTTCTTGTGCTTACTTTCACTTTATTACTTTATTCATTACTTCGTTCCCACTTAATTTTCCTTCTTGGTTAAAATAGTTTTCTCTATTTATCACCATTTTTATTACCCATGCTTTCCTATGCTCCCCCCCTACCCTCCTTCCATCTTTCCTTTCCCTTCTTCCTTTCTTTCTTCCTTCCTTTTTTCCTTCCTTCCCAGCAAGTTTAATCATTTAACTTTCCTTTTTGTCCTTTTCCCTTTTTGCTGTCACCTCTGTGTCTTTTCTCCTCACATACAGTCTTCTTCTCTTAATATGTATTGTGTTCCTCCTTATTTTCCTTTTATTCTCTCGTTCTTTTCTCTCTTTCCTGTTGTACACTTTCATTATATACTTTCTTCCCATCTATATCCCTTTCCTTCCTTCCCCCGTCCTTCCATTCCTTTCCCTTCCCTTTCCTTTCCCTTCAGTTTCGTTCCCATTCAGTCCCTTCCCATTCCTTCCCTTTTTTCTCTCCAATTCCTTTCATTTCCTTTCTTTTCATTTCCTTCCCTTATCCTTCCTTTCCCTTTCTTTCACTTCCCCTCTTTCCCTTCCCTTCAATTTCCTTCCCTTCCCTTCCCTTCCTTTTCCATCCCTTTTCCTCTCCATATTTCCTCACCTATATTCCCTCACTCCACACTCCCTTCCACATATCCCCTCCCCAACACACACAAACACTCACCCAAAAACCATTCACACCCTGTCCAACTTGTAACCATTTAAACCACCACCACCAGCACCACCATTATAGACACCCCAATCCCCCCTCCCCCCCTCCAACCCCCTCCTTCCCCCTCCCTCCGTCCCCCATCAATCCCCAATCTCTCTCCATCTCTCTCATGGCGGAAGATTAGGGGGTGGACGCGCTGGCCGATTGTAAAGCCTGCCAATCATTTCGAATCAATCAGAACCTCCAATCAGCGCCCGTCACAGAGCCACTCAAAGGCCGGGTTCGAATCCCCCAGGAGCCGCGATCACACACCAGATAACACGCTGTCCAAAAGTGGTGGTGAAGGAACTCTGGTGGTGGTGGTGATGGTGGTGATGATGATGGGGAAGTGTGTGCTGGTGTTGGAGTAAGGGAGGTGGTAGCGAGTGTGTTTGGAAATGTGGTGTTGGTGGTGGTGGTGGTGATG
>NC_066543.1:10533728-10553728 GCF_024679095.1 Eriocheir sinensis
AAAATTGAAATAAAAAAAGGAAAGAAAGGGTAGATAAGGTAATGTGAAAAGGAAAACGAAAGAAAGAATGAAAATAATAAGGAGAAGAAGGTAAAGAGAAGAAAAAATAGAAAAGGGTAATGAGGAAAGGAGAAAGGTGAACAAAAACAGGATAAGTAGGAAAAGGATAAAATAAAACACGAAAGAAGAGGAAGACGAAAGAATAGATAATAAAAGAAGCGGCGAAGGAAAAATGTAAAAATCCGTAGACAAAAAAACACAAGGAAATTAAAAGAAAAAGAAGGGAAAGGGAGAGGGAAAAAAATAAAAACATAATCGCGTAAAGAAGAGGAGAAGGAAAGGAAAAGAAAAGAAAAAATAGGGGAACAACGAAGAGACTGAACCAAATAAAGGTATCTAGGAGGAAAAACAGTAAAGTAAACATAAAAACAACAAGAAAATAAAAACAAAAGAATTAATGAAAATGAAATAAAATAAAAACAAATGCCCGTAAAAGGAAAAGAGGGGGAAGAAGGAGGAGGACGGGCAGAGAGAGAGAGAGAGAGAGAGAGAGAGAGAGAGAGAGAAGGGCTATTCCGTATCGGGGAGTGGAGGGAGTGATATGGAGGGCTAATTCCACTCTGTTCACCCACCATGATATTGCTTGCTGTAAAGACTGATACAGCAGGCGTGTGTGCGTGTGTGTGTGTGTGTGTGTGTGTGTGTGTGTGTGTGTGTGTGTGTGTGTGTGTGTGTGTGTGTGTGTGTGTGTTTTATTGCTTTCCTCTCTCTCCTTTTCTTCCTCCTTTACGCATTTTCTCCCTTATTTCATTTCTCTCATCGGTCACTTTCTTCCCTTTTTCTTTCTTCTTTTCTCACATTTTTTCCTTATCTCTCATCTTCCTCACTCACTCATTCACTTTCCTTCGTCTCGTTTCTCTCTCCCTCACTCCTCTACTTACATCTCATTACCCTTTTTACTCATTCACAAGTTTCTTCATTCCCTCTTTCTCATTTTATTCTTTTTTCCATTTATTTTCCACTTCCATTTTCCATTTCATTTCCTTTTTTCCTTCCGTCCTTAATCAATTATTCCATTTTTCTTCCTTCTTTCCATCATTCGTTTGGTTATTCGTTGTTTTCTTCCTTATTTCCTTATTTCCTTTCTTTCTTTCCTGTGTCCCGAGGTTCAAGGGCCAGAGAGACGGAGATGAGCACAGGGGGCACGCGTAGCTCAGCAAATGGCCCAGATTATACGTTCAATATTTTTTCTTACCACTCCATTAAAACCTCATTCAACTCTCTCTCTCTCTCTCTCTCTCTCTCTCTCTCTCTCTCTCTCTCTCTCTCTCTCTCTCTCTCTCTCTCTCTCTCTCTCTCTCTCTCTCTCTCTCTCTCTCTCTTTATTAGTCGTAGTGGTAGTAATGGTAGTAGTAGTAGTAGTAATAGTAGTATATAGTAGTAGTAGTAGTAGTAGTAGTAGTAGTAGTAGTAGTAGTAGTAGTAGAAGCTCCTTAAGTTACATACATTTACTTATCTTATTTACTGATCTCGACTTACTTAAAAAAAAAAGATTCGTCCCGCAGTTAAAGGACGAATATTAATGATGATGACCATACCCACAAGGAGGAGGAGGAGGAGGAAGAGGAAATTATTAACCACATTAGAATATACAGGAGGAAGGACGTGGCATATTAGATTATAACACACACACACACACACACACACACACACACACACACACACACACACACACACACACACACACACACACACACAGAGGTTTATGTAGATGTTGGAGGAGGAGGAGAAGAAGGAGGAGTAGAAGTAGGAAGAGGAAGAAGAGGAGGAGGAGGCAGAGGAAACAGAGGTAATGGGAGGAGGAGGAGGAGGAGGTAGTGACCGAGGTATTGGTTGTGGTGGTAGTGGAGGTGGTGGTGGTGGTGGTGGTGGCGAGTGTCCGAGGAGATAGATAGATGTGTGTGTGTGTGTGTGTGTGTGTGTGTGTGTGTGTGTGTGTGTAGGGCGGCGTGAAGGTGCGTGTGTGTGCGTGTGTGCGTGTGTGCGGGTGCCTTATCTGGCGGGTCCAGCGGCGGGGAGGGTTGGCTGCCGCGGGCTGATACTGCCACCTTTGTTGACCTCCTATTGAGTGGACTGCCTGCCCCCCCCCCCCCCTCTCTCTCTCTCTCTCTCTCTCTCTCTCTCTCTCTCTCTCTCTCTCTCTCTCTCTCTGGTTTCTGTTCTCCTGTTTATGTCATTCTCTCATTTCGTCTCCTTGTTTCCTTCCCTGTTTCCTCCTCCTCCTCCTCCTCCTCCTCCTCCTTCTCTTCTCGTGTTTCCATCTACATTGTCCTTTTTCCCCTCCTCCTCCTCCTCCTCCTCCTCCTCCTCCTCCTCCTCCTCCTCCTCCTCTTTCTCATTCTCTTCCTCATTCAAACACCACCAACCTCTCTCTCTCTCTCTCTCTCTCTCTCTCTCTCTCTCTCTCTCTCCTTTTTTATCGTTTTCTTCCCTCTTATTCATTCTTTTCCATCCTTCCTTCCTTGCCCTTCATTCATTCTTTTTTTCCTTTTTTTCTCTCATCTATTCTTTCTCTTCCATTATCTTTAAATTTCTTACTCATTACATTTCTTCCCTCCTTCATTCTTTCTTTTTTTATTTATTTTTCTTTCCACCTTTATTCGTCAACGTTTGTCTCTCCCTTTTTCTCTGTCCTTCCCTTTCTCCTTCATGTCCTTCCTTTCTTCCTTGTGTCTGCTCCTCCTTCACTCCTTCATTCCCCTCTTCCATTTACCCTCCCCTCCTTTCTTACTCCTTTACTCTCTCTCCTTTATTCTCTTTTCCTCATTCTATCTACCCTTCCCTCTCTCCTTCCCTCTTTCTCCTCTTCATTCTCTCCTTTCTCCCTTACTTATTTCCTTCCTCCTATCCTTCATACGCTCCCTCCCTTCTTCCTTCCTCTCACTCCTTTCTTTCCTCCTCTCTCTCTCCATTCTTTCTTTCCTCCTTCCCTCATTCACTTTTTTTATCCCCTTCCTTTCCTTCAATATTTGCTGTCACTCCCTCTTTTTCTTCTCCCTATCCTTCACTTTCTCATTCCCTTCCTTCTTTTCTTTTTTCAACTTATCACCTCCCCTTTCATTCTCTTCTCCCTCCCTCACTTTTTCTCCTCCCTAACTGTCATTCCCTCACCCCCATCTTTCCTCCTTCCCTCTCTCCCTCCTTCCCTCCCTAACTGTCATTTCCTCACTCCCTTCTTTCCCCCTTCAATCTATGTCTCCCTCCTTCCCTCCCTCCCCCCCTCATACCCTCACTGTTTTTTTTCCTCCTGCACTCTATATATCTCTGTTTCCTTCCCTCCCTCCTTCCCTCACTCCCTCGCCCCCTCATTTCCTCACTCCCTTCTCTCCTCCTTCAATCTATCTCTCCCTCCCTTTCCTCCCTCCCTCGTTCCCCTCATTCCTTCTCTTCCTTCTTTCCTCCTTCAATCTATCTCTCCCTCCCTCGCCCCTTCCTTCCCTCACTCCCTTCTTTCCTCCTTCAATCTATCTCTCCCTCCCTTGCCTCCCTACCTCGCCCCCCTTATCCCCCACTTTCCTCCTTCACTCTATCTAGCCTTCCTTCCCTCCCTCCCTCCCTCCCTCGCCCCCCCTAAGGCAACAGGATTACCTCCACCTCATAACCATCGGCGGAAAATGTAATCAGAAAGAAAAATTTTCCTTTCGAATTTAGAATATGAAATCTTGAAAGCCATACGGGAGAGAGAGAGAGAGAGAGAGAGAGAGAGAGAGAGAGAGAGAGAGAGAGAGAATGTGTGTTTGTATGTTTCTGTTATTGTTGTTGATTTTGTGTTTTTTATCGCTTTTAATTTTTTTCTTCTTTTTCTTCGTCTTTTTTTTCGTTTTTTTTCATTTTCTTCTATATTCTTCTTCTTCTTTTTCTTCTTTTTCTTCTTCCTCTTCTTCTTCTTCTTCTCCCTCTTTTTCTTCCTCTCTTATTACTATTTTCATTACTAATAATACTACATCTACTACAACACACACACACATACACACACACGTTACCCTTATGCGCGCGGCTTCTAGCGACACGCACACAAACCCACACGCACACACGCACACACGTTTGTCGTTTAGTCTGGCTGAGTGTCCCGCCGCGGTCGCACACACACACCACACGCACACGCACACGCACCCACGCACGCACACGCAACCCCCACGCCTTCTACTGCTTCCTTCGCTCTCATCTCTTTATTTTTTGTCCTATATTTTCATGCACTTGTTTGTCCTTCTGTCTCTATATTCCTCCTCCTTCTTCTCCTCCTCCTCCTCCTCCTCCTCCTTCCGTCTTTCTCCTTAATTCCTTATCTCTTATCTCCCCTTCCTCGTCTTTATTCCCTTTATCGTGTGTCTGTTTCTTTACTCGGTCTCCTCCTCTTCCTCCCTTCTTCATATTCCCCTGCCTACTTTCCCTTCTTGTTGTTGTTAAGTTTAGTTTACCTTCCTCGTGTCACTGTTTACCTTTATTCCTCCTCCTCCTCTTCTTCGTCTTCCTCCTCCTCCTCCTCCTCCTCCTCCTCCTCCTCCTCTTCTTCCTCCTTCTCGTTTCCTCACCCCACGATGCGTAGTTCAATCTGTGTTTTGGTGATAGAAGGTTTTTGATAACACTTTGAAGAATCTCTCTCTCTCTCTCTCTCTCTCTCTCTCTCTCTCTCTCTCTCTCTCTCTCTCGGCGGCGGGTTCGTTTCCTCCAACGTGGCTCCTGCAGGTAAATGTTTGTGAGTTTGTTTGTTTGTGTGTTTGTGTATATTTTTGTTGTTGCTGTTCCTCAAGGTGTTTGTTTTTGTGAGTTGCTGTTTGTTAGTTTATGTTTGTATGTGTGTTTGTTGCTGTTTGTTTGTGTTTGTTTGTGAGGGAGAAGAAGGAGGAGGAGGAAGAGGAGGAGGAGGAGGAGGAGAAGAAGAGGGAGAACGAAGAAGAAAAGATGGGAAGGAATGAAAGAGGAAGCGGTAAGAGAAGATGTGGGAAGGAGAGAACGATAGATGAGGAGGAGGAGGAGGAGGAGGAGGAGGAGGAACTGCTTGGCTAGGGCTGTCGGAGGAGGGGGAAAGGAAGGAGGGAAGTTGGGTTAGAGGGAGGGGGAGGAGGGAGGGAGGAGGGGTTAGAAGGGAGGAAGAAGGGAAGGTAAGGAAGGAGGGAGAAATGAAGGAGGGAGGGAGTAAGAGGGGAGGAAGGAAGAGGAGAGGGAGGAAAGAGGGAGGGTAAGATGGGAGGAAGAGAGGGGGAAAGAGGGGAGGAAAGGAGGGAGGGAGGAGGGGGGTGAGGAGGGGAAGGAGGGAGGGAGGGAGGAAACAGGGGAAAGAGGGGAGGAAGGAGAGAGGGAAAGGGGGGGGAGGAAGGAGGAAGGAGGAGGGAGGAGGGTGTGGGTGGTGACTGATATTGTTGTGTTTTATCGTGTGTATATTTTCTCTCCTGTTATATATTGCTTGTACGTGACCATGTAACACACACACACACACACACACACACACACACACACACACACAAACAGTCTATTCCTTTATCTATTTAACTCCTCTACCTCGTTTTCCTCTTTCTTTTTCCTTTATTTTTTTATTATTTCTGTCTCCTTTTTTTCTTTTTTTTTCCTTTTATTTTCTTCTTTTTTGTTCAGCTTCTCTCTCTCTCTCTCTCTCTCTCTCTCTCTCTCTCTCTCTCTCTCTCTCTCTCTCTCTCTCTCTCTCTCTCTCTCTCTCTCTCTCTCTCTCTCTCTCTCTCTCTCTCTCTCTCTCTCTCTCTCTCTCTCTCTCTCTCTCTCTCTCTCTCTCTCTCTCTCTCTCTCCTCCCACCCCCATAAAACCCTCCTCCATAGACTTTAAAACCACTCCATATTTGTCCCTCCCATATCAATATTCCCTCCCTCCCTCCCTCACTTTCTCCCTACCTCTCTCTCTCGTTCCTCCATAACGTCCCTCCATGAAAAAGTAGCTAGTTCCTCCACCTCCTCCAGAACACACACACACACACACACACACACACACACACACACACACACACACACACACACACGCACGAACCTGCTTTCCTTCCCCTCTTCCTTCCCTTCCTTTAATACCTAACATACGCTTTCCTCCTCCTCCTCCTCCTCCTCCTTTCTTCCCTGAGGCCTTATGTGCACCTCTCCCTATCCCGATAACACACACACACACACACACACACACACACACTGCTGTCAAATTAGTGGGTCTGTAATGGCAATGATCAGGTACCCTCTTCTTACCTCCCCCCCCCCCCGCGGCTGGTGGTAGGAGGAGGGGGGTAGGAGGAGGGAGGGAGAGGAGGAAGGGAAGTATTATGGGAAAGGTTTTATGATCGGGGAGAGAAAAGGCGTTAGGGAGAGAGGGAGGGGGAGTGGAGGAAAGGAAGGGAAGGAGGGAGGAAGGTAGGAAAGGAGAATAGTGGTCGGGAGCAAAGGGAAGGAGGTAGGGAGGTAAGAGAGAGGAAAGGGTGGAAGAAATTATGAGAGGAAGAGAGTAGAGAAAATACTAAAAGAAGAAAAAGGGAACAAATATAAGAAGCCGTAAGTGAAGAATCTAAGAAAAAAGAAAAAGAAAAGTAATATTTTTTCTCTCGTTTTCACACATTTTTTTTTCGCGTCATCTCCCTCTCACCATTTTCTCTCCTCTTCATATGGTCCATAATATGCTCATTCTCTTTCTAATTTGACGCTTATTACGCCGGTACGGTCTTCTGAGGGACCAGATGGATGGCCACAGCCCGTTAGTGAAGCGGGGTAATTTTATTTTAAGTGGAGCCGTGATATATGACTTCCTTGGCCCATGCTGCCCCCCTGTGTTCCTCTTGACCGAAGTCGCTGAGGTAAGGGTTTAGTTGAAGATCTAGACTGCATGTGGGTAATGATCGAAAATTCTCAGCTGCTTGCGAAAGGACTCGAAGCCGGGCTCTTGGTGTCAGGATACCCACGCGCTGAAAATTTGGCAACCAGTGATCCTTCAATTTCGACGCCTACTTTTTTATTTTTATTCTTTCTCTCTTTCCCTTTTATCCTTTCTCTCTTTCCCTTTTCATTATTTCTTTTTTCAAATCGTTTCTCATTTTCCTTGTATTTCTTTCACATTGCTATTGTTTCCTTGCTGGCCATCATTTCTTCTATCTCCCCTTTCTTGTTTTTTTTATCCATTTCTTTATTTCTTGTTTTATTCCCTTTTCTCGCTGTTTTCCTTATTTCTTCAATCCACATTTCCTGCTCATTCTCTCCGTTTACTTATTTTTCCTCCCTCCTTCGTTTGCCCTTCTTTCGGATTTCTTCTATATCTGCTTCCTTGCCTTGCCCTCTTTATTTCTTTTACCATTCTCTTCATCCATGTTAGAATCTCGTAAGGAAGAGGACACCGAAAATAAAGAAATATATATAGAGAGAAAAGAAAAAGAAGGAGAGGGAGAGAAAGGCGAGAGGGAGGGTGATACTTAGAAGGGAAAAAAAAAGAGAGTAAGATTTAATAAAGATAGAGAAGGTAAGAGTTGGCGTGGCAGCGAGGCGAGGGATGAATGGCCGAGGCTGACCAGGTGTGTGATTACCTAAAACACCTGCGTGGCTTAAACGGCAGGTAGGACAATACATGGAGGAGCAGGAGTAGGAGCAGGAGGAGGAGGGAGGGGTAGTAAAGGAAGGAGAGGTAGTTAAGGAAGCAAGATATGAGAAAATTGTAAAAAGGGGGAGGAGGAGGAAAATGAGGAGGAAGAGGAAGAGGAGGCGGAGTGTACTTAAGAAGGTGAGATATTGGAGAGGAGTAAAGAGGAAGAGATGATCTAGAAGGAGGAGGAGGAGGAGGAGGAGGAAGGGGGTATGGGTGGTAGGGGTGGGAGGTGCATGAAAAAGGAAGAGGAAGATGAGGAAGAGGAGAATGAGAAGTAGAATAAAGTGGGAGAGAGGAAAGAAGTAATGTTAGAAAATAAAATGGCTAAGGGAAGTAACAAAGAGGAAAAAGGGAAGTGTTAGAAGGAGAAGAGGAGGGACGTAGATGAGAAGAAGAAGGAAGAAAACAACCGAAGAGAAAAAAACAGATAATGAAAAAAATATAAAACAAACACCATCTTCGTCCATATCTTCCCCTCTTTTTCCTTTTCCTTTCCTTCTTCTTCTCTTCCTCCATATCTTCCCCTCTTTTTCCTTTTCCTTTCCTTCTTCTTCTCTTCCTCCATTTCTTCCCCTCTTTTTCCTTTTCCTTTCCTTCTTCTCTTCCTCCATATCTTCCCCTCTTCTTCCTTTTTCTTTCCTTCTTCTTCTCTTCCTCCATATCTTCCCCTCTTTTTCCCTCTCCTTCTCCCTCCCTCTCTTCCTCCCTCCCTCCGCCCTTCCCATACCCGTCCCTCCGCCACCTTCGCACCTGACAGCCCGCGCGTTACACCTGCACATATGTTTGTTCAGGTATTACCAAAGTGCTGTTTATCTAATTACCACCTGGCGCCCATCCCCTGTACCTTTCCCCCTCCTCCTCCTCCTCCTCCTCCTCCTCCTCTTCTTTCTCCTCCTCCTCCTCTCCTTGCTCCTATTACTACTAAGCCTACTTTTGTACTTCGCCTTTTTATTCACCTGTTTAGTTTTTGTTGTTGTTGTTGTTGTTGGTTCGTCTTATTCTTCTTATTCTTATTTATTGTTATTTATTCTCATTCTTATTGGTCATTTTTTGTTTTAAGCTCCCTTCCTATTTCTCTATACTGCCTTCTCCTCCACTTCTTTCTCCTCTCCTCTTTCTCCTCCTGTGTCTTTTCCTCCTTCTTCTTCTCCCCCTTCCTTCTCCTTTTCATCCTCCTCTTCCTCATCCTTTTCCTCGACCTCTTCCTCTTCCTTATCATTTTCCTCCTTCTCCTCCTCTTCGTCTTACTCTTACTACTTTCATGATCGAACTTGGCTTTGGTATTTATCTCTTTCTTCTTTCTTCCACCTCTCCTCCTCCTCCTCCTCCTCCTCCTCCTCCCCCTCACCCGCAGCACCGGTTCTTGCCTCACATCGGTACTCGCAACCCACGTATTAGCAGCTCATTAAGTGCTTGTGCGGAGGAGGGAGGGAGGGAGGAGGAGGAAGAAGAGGAGGAGGAGGAAAGGAGGGGTAGTGGAAAGGGTGTGGAGTGGTAGGAGGAAAGGGGGCACAGAGGAGGGAACGGAGGAGGAGGAGGAGGAGGAGGAGGTTTCATTTTATCAGGAGGAAAAAACTATTTGACCAACAGACAGTCAATTGTTTTTTTTTTCTCTCTCTCTCTCTCTCTCTCTCTCTCTCTCTCTCTCTCTCTCTCTCTCTCTCCCCTTCCCCTTTATCTTTCCTTCCTCTTTATCTCCCTCTCTCTTCTCCTCCTCCTCCTCTCCTTTTTCTCCTCTTTACATTCATATTTTTTTGCTTTATATATCTCTTCTTTTTGACAGAGAGAGAGAGAGAGAGAGAGAGAGAGAGAGAGAGAGAGAGAGAGAGAGAGAGAGAGAGAGAGAGAGAGAGAGAGAGAGAGAGAGAGAGAGATTGTGTTGTTTGCTTAATCATATATATTTTTTTTTCTATCGTTGTCATGTCAGTCATCTCTTGTATCGTTTTTATCTCTCATAATTATCAAATGACTCCCGCGGTGTTGTGTGGGTCCCCGCCTGTCCGTCTGTCATGGCCTGTCTGTTTGTGTCTGTCTTGCTCTTTGTTATGGTGTCTGTGTTTGTGTTTGTGTCTGGGGCTTTGTGGGTTAGTGTGCCTGTGTGTCTGTGGGCCTGTGTGTCTGTCTAGCTGTTTGTTATGGTGTCTGTGTTTGCGCTTGTGTCTGGGGCTTTGTGAGGTAGTGTTCCTGTGTGTCTGTGTGTGTGTCTGTGGGCCTGTGTGTTTGTCTGTGTGTCTGTGGGCCCATGTATGTCTCTCGCTGTCTGCTATGGTGTCTGTGTCTGGGTCTTTGTGGGTTAGTGTGCCTGTGTGTCTGTGTGTGTCTGCGGGCCGGTGTGTCTGTGGGTCTGTGTGTCTGTCTATGTGTCTGTGGGCCCGTGTATGTCTCTGGCTGTCTGCTATGGTGTCTGTGTTTGCGATTGTGTCTGGGTCTTTGTGGGTTAGTGTGTCTGTGTGTCTGTCTATCTATCTGTGTGCCTGTGTGTCTGTGTGTCTGTGTGTCTGTGGGCCATATTATTATCAGTCATTTCGGCGCCCAAGCACACACATTTGACACGGCTCTCGTAGGAGTGGTGAGGCTTTCCAGGGGGTAGTTTTATGACCCTGCTGGGAGATCGACAAGGCCTCTGTACCATGATCTCTAAAAAACACTCATGGGAACACATTTTGCCTCGCTTTTTACTCACATTTGACTGGACTTTCGTAGGAGTTGTTAGTGAGGCTTTCCAGGGGTAGTGTTTTTTTTTAGGGGCAGTAAGTAGCGGGCTTTTTTTTCATTACTTTTTTATTTTTTTATGCCCTTGATCTGTCTCCTATGCAGTAAAAAAATAGTGTAGAAGTAATTGATGTGAGATTTTGTAGCGTCTAAGGATACCAACCTGTGTGTCTGTCTGACTTTGTGTTTGTGTGTTTGTCGGTCTTTATTTTGTATTTGTTTAGTATATATGGAGAAGTAAGAAAGGTTTGATGTACTAACAGAGTGGTGGATGAGAGGAACAGGCGTGGCAGTCATGTGGTGAGTGCCAATACGATAGACACCTTCAAGAAAAGATCAATTAAGTCCATGAATAGATAAATGAATAGTGAGAGAGAGAGAGAGAGAGAGACTAATCGACACATCTTTACGAGGATATAAGTACAAGAGAGTGAGGCGCCAGGCTGCGGGTTCCTTCCTTCCTATCATACACACACACACACACACACACACACACACACACACACACACACACACACACACAGACGTTACCTCTTCACCTCCCTACCTTCC
The DNA here is from genome assembly GCF_024679095.1 of Eriocheir sinensis. Taxonomy (NCBI): domain Eukaryota; kingdom Metazoa; phylum Arthropoda; class Malacostraca; order Decapoda; family Varunidae; genus Eriocheir; species Eriocheir sinensis. The sequence goes on from NC_066543.1 coordinate 10,544,629, forward strand.
CCACCCTCAACCACCACCACCACGACCACCACCTCCTCTTCCTCCTCCTCCTCCTCATTCCTCGTCTCCAGAACCTGCCAGCAAATGAGTGTGTGAGGATCAGATACCCCGGCGATCAGGTTTAAGGGGAGATGGCGCACAGCAACTCCTGATAACCAATCGCTGCCTCGCGCGGTCTTCTGACGGGCGAGAACTGTACATAGAGGTGTGTGTGTGTGTTTACCTGTGGGAGGGAGGGAGGGAGGGAGGGACAGGTAGGTATGGGTATGGGCGAGGGAAAGATGAGTTATTTTAAGATAGGTAAAGTTAGATTAGGTTAAGTTAAAGAAAAAGTTAGTCAAAGCGAAAAAGTTAGTTAGTCAAAAAAAAGTTTAAAAATTAGTTAAGGGAAGGAGAGGGAGGGACAGGTAGGTAAGGGTATGGGCGAGGGAAAGATGAGTTATTTTAAGATAGGTAAAGTTAGATTAGGTTAAGTTAAAGAAAAAGTTAGTCAAAGTGAAAAAGTTAGTTAGTCAAAAAAAAGTTAAAAAATTAGTTAAGGGAAGGAGAGGGAGGGACAGGTAGGTATGGGTATGGGCGAGGGAAAGATGAGTTATTTTAAGATAGATAAAGTTAGATTAGGTTAAGTTTAAGAAAAAGTTAGTCAAAGTGAAAAAGTTAGTCAAAAAAAAAGTTAAAAAATTAGTTAAGGGAAGGAGAGTTTAGTTTTTTTTTTTTTTTTTTTTACGGGAGAGGAGTCAGTTCAAGGGCATAAAAAAAAAGGTAACAAATGTGAAAAAAAGATAAGGATAGATAAGGGAAGAGAAAGATGAATTAGATAAAAGTGTAATAAGGGGTTGAGGGAGGAAGAGGTAGGCAAAAGGATAAGTGAGGAAAAGATAGGTTAGGTTAGGTAGGGTAAGGATAGATTTGGAAAGGGAAATTTAAGTACGGAAGAAAAAAAGATAATTAAAAAGATAGTTATGTGAAGGAAAGGGAAGGGAGGAAAGATAGGTGAGGTCAGGTAAGGTAAAGTTAGATAAAGTAATGGAAAGATGAATTAGGGAAGAACATGTACGAAGGGGAAGGAAAGAGGGTAAGGTTAGGTAAGGAGGGACAGACAGAATAGCGTAGGTAAGGTAAGGGTAGCTAAGGTAAGGGAAAAGTGAATTGGGAAAGAACGGGATGAAAAGGAATGAAGGGGAAGGAAAGAGGTTAAGGTTAGGTAAGGAGGGACAGACAGATTAGCGTACGTAAGGTAAGGGTGACTAAGGTAAGGGAAAAGTAAATTGGGAAAGAAAGGGAACGAAAAGGAATGAAGGGGAAGGTGTGTGTGTGTGTGTGTGTGTGTGTGTGTGTGTGTGTGTGTGTGTGTGTGTGTGTGTGTGTGTGTGTGTGTGTGTGTGTGGTGATGTGTGGTGTGTGAGGCAGGTGAGGTAAAGCCGAGGGAACACCTGTAATATAAGGTAATAAAGGCAGGTAATAAATAGCGCCCAGGTAACCCTCGTCTGTCCCAACGCTTTACGAGCCTCGCTATTATTATTTTTTATTCGGTTCTTCCTTGTTTGTTCCTCTTTATTACTTACGTTTTCTTTCACTATTTTTATGACTTTCAGGATAACCAATTTTTACTAGTTTTTTTTTTTTTTTCTCTCTTGGTCAATTTTTCAACATTCTTTTCTTTTTGTTTTATTTCTTTTATTTTTTGTGTCATTTGTAGTTCTCTCTCTCTCTCTCTCTCTCTCTCTCTCTCTCTCTCTCTCTCTCTCTCTCTCTCTCCATATACGGTGTCTTGTTTACGAAAAAGCCGTTTGAGGAGGAATCTGAAGAAAAAGAGGAGGAGGAGAAGGAGGAGGAGGAGGAGGAGGAAAGATAATGCATAAGATGAAGAGGAAGATGTTGGGGAAGATTAAGAAATGAAAAAGAAGGTAAGAAGTGGGGAAGTGCAAGAGAGAGAGAGAGAGAGAGAGAGAGAGAGAGAGAGAGAGAGAGAGGAAAACACAGACAAAATTTAATCACGAATCAACTATAAAAAAAGGAAAAGAACCAAAGCAAGAAAGGCAAATGTGATAAAGCGATAAGATTGAAAGAAAAAGAATGAAAGGAAAGCAGAATAAAAAGAAGAGAAAACATGGACTTATGAAAGAGAGAAAGAAAATGCTGTAAGGAAGTAGGAAAGGAAACAAAGACAGCAAAGGAGATAGAAAGAAAAAAAAAAAAGAAAGAACCCATAATGAAAAAATGGTGTGTGTGTAGCTTGTATGTATTTTGGTGTTGAAAGTAAGAAAGTCAGTAAGTAAGAAAGTAAGCTGGATTCCTCTCTAGTGCTAAGAGAGAATAGAGAAACATCCAGCGATTGTCATGAGGCATTGTTCTGAGAGTGGTCAGGAAACTGTCAGGGGTCAGTATCGCGTGGGTCGTCATCGGGTTATCAAGCATGTCCTAAGAGTGTCCAGGGATCGTCAGGGGTCAAAAATAATTCAAAGGGTGAGGAAAATGCCGTATGAGGACAGACTTCATCATTTATGCCTTCATTCTCTGGAAAGGCAAAGGTTACGAGGAGATCGATTGAAGTTTATAAATGGATGAAGGGCTTTAATAAGGGGGATTTTAGCAGGTTTTTGGTTGTAAAAGAGCCGGGCAGGACACGTAACAATGGGTATAAGCTAGATAAATTCAGATTCAACAAGACATAGGCAGGAAATGATTTGCAAGTAGAGTCGTGGATGAGTGAATCAGGCTTGGCAGTCATGTTGTGAACGCCAATTCCATAGATACATTCAAGAAGAGGCATGGTTACGTTCATGGATAGCAAGGAAGGTGAGGTTAGGCGTTCTTATGTTATTATCTAAGAAATTGAAGAAGGAAAGACAGAGAAAGGGAAGGAAAAAGGAAGAAACAAAGGTATAAAAATATAGTCAGGGAACAGGATATAAAAAAAAGCAAAACCAATGAGCCAGTGTAAGCGATGTCCCAACACTAACAACAGTGGCGGAAGGCGAAGAAGATTATCCAAATTCTGGGGTGCGGGAGACAAGGAAGACTAGAAAGAACAAGACGAGCTTCAGGAGGAGGAGGAGGAGTTGGAGGAGGAAAAAGAGTAGAGGGCAAAAGGTGTCGAAGGAAGCGAAGGATAACTTAAAAGGTTCATGTCATTTGTAATTAAGTTCATATTTTTTCGCACTAACAAGTTTCGCAGGAAGGTTGTTACACTGCCGGATGACTCGAATCAAGAAAAAAAAGTTGAACTGAAAAAAATATATTGACGAAATGGGGTTTGTGGACGTATAGCATAGAAAAGGAGAAAAAGTTGGAAAGAGGAGGAAGAGGAGAACGAGAAGAGAGGAGGTGCAGGGAGAGGACGAGAGGTATTAAGCACGAAAGAAAGAATGGGAAAAGAGGAGAAGGGAGTAGAGGAGAAAATAGGAAAGAGGATGAAAAGAATCTGGAAAAAGAAAAGGAAGAGAAATAGGAAAAAAAAGAGAATAGAAGGAAGAAAAGAAGAATATGAGAGGGGAAGGATTAAGATCATAAGAAGGAAGAAGAAAAAGAGGAAAAAGAAAAGGAAGAGGAAGAGAAAAAGAAGACGAGTAAAAGAAAGAAGAGCCTGAGAATGAGAAGGATCAAGTTTTATAAGGAGGAGGAAGAAAAGGAGTATGATGAGAACCAGGTATAAAAGAGGAGGAGGAGGACGAGGAGGAGGAGGAGGAGGAGGAAGAGGATGGAGGAGGAGGAGCAGGAGGAAGAGGAGGAGGTGTTGGGAGGTAAGAGGCCAGCAATACTAACAGACTTAAATATAGTCAGTCACTCAGAGAGGAAGATAATATCAGCGAGGAGGAAGATCGGTCTGATACCCTCCTCTCATGCAACCTCCTCCTTAGCGCCGCGGAGGAGGAGGAGGAGGAGGAAAGAAAGAAGGTTGTAAGATGATTAGGAGGAGGAGGAAGAAAGGAGAGGTATAGGAGGAGGAGAAGGAGGAGGAAAGAAAGGTTGTAAGATGATTAGGAGGACGAGGAAGAGGAGGAGGAGCACAGAGAGTGAAGGAAGAGAGACTATGAGATAGATGGGATTAGGATTAGAAGAAGAAGGAAGAGGAAGAGGAAGAAGAGAAGAGGAGATGAGAGAAAATAAGGTATAACAATGATATAATTATGATGTTAAGGGGAAGAAAAAGTAAAATTAAGAGAAGAAAAGAAGAAGAAGAAGAAGAAGGGTACAAGAGAAAGAAAGTTCAGTTAAAGATAATAGGAGGAGAAGAAGGAAGAGGAAGAAGAAGAGGAGGAGGAAGAAGAGTAGCAGAAGAAGAACATAAGAACACAAGGAAGAAAAAGAGAATAAAAATTAGTAGTAGGAGAAGGCAGAGACACCAGCAGCAGCAGCAGTAGTAGTAGTAGTAGTAGTAGTAGTAGTGATAGTGATAGTGGTGGTGGTGGTGGTGGTGGAGAAATGGAGGTAATTGTGGTGGTGGTGGTTTAAGTAAGTACGTTGGTGATTGTGATGAGGGTGGTGGTGGTGGTGGTGAGCCTGGGGATGGTGGTTAGCGGGGCGGAGCGATAAGCGATGGTGGTGATTGTGGTAATGGTTGTAGGTAAAATTGGTGCTGATTGTGGTGATATTGGGTGGTTAATAGCAGCGTGGTGATGGTGGTGATGATGGTGGTGGTGGTGGTGATGGTAGGAAGGCAGGCAGTTTGAAGATGATGGGGGTAGGTAGGAAGGTTAGCGATGGTGGTGGTGGTGGTGGTGGTGGTGCTTTTGTTTGGTTTGGTGGTGATGACAGACGGTGATGAGAAAAGAGAATTGAAAGAGAATAGGAAGAAAAAAAGGTGTTAATTGCATGGTGGTGGTGGTGGTGGTGGTGGTGGTGGTGGTGGTGATGGTGGTGGTGGTGGTGGTGATGATGATGGTGTTTTGCTTGTCCGTCATTCACCACCTTTGCTTTAGTTGTTATTATTTTCTCTCTCTCTCTCTCTCTCTCTCTCTCTCTCTCTCTCCTACACCCTTTCCTCCTCCTCCTCCTCCTCTGCGATCCTTAATAACAAATTCATCAACCACTTGGGGTTAATCTCTTTACCAAAACCAACGCTCCATCACCACGTCCAGGAGGAGGAGGAGGAGGAGGAGGGAGAAAGAGATAAAGAGGGAGGGAGAGAGAAACAAAGTAGACCCAAACAACACAAAAAAAAGGACGAAGGCGAGTATGTAATGGCAACGGAACTCGGCTCTTTGGATATTAATCTCTGATCAGAAGGAGGAGGAGGAGGAGGAGGAGGAGGAGGAGGAGGAGGTGGTGTTTTTGTAGCAGCAAGAATACATCCGCAATTATTCCAGTCAACGTGGCCGCCTTGCATTATAGATGAACAAGACTGATAAGCCGAGAGGAGGAGGAGGAGGAGGAGCGAGGAGACCCAGGTAAACTCAGGTAACCAATGTAGTCTTCTCTCTCTTTTCCTTCTTTATCTTCTCTCAACGCTTTTTTCCTTTATTCTTTTCCTGTTTTTTCACACCTTCCTTCTGTCTTTTCTTCTTTTTCTCCTTTCCTCCTTTCCTTATCCTTCTTTATTTATCCTCCTACTTGTCTTTATATTTCTTTCTTCTCTTTCTTATTCCGTTTCAGCTGCTTTCCTCTTCTTTGTAATTCTCTCTCGAAGGAGAAGAAGAAGAAGAAGAAGGAGAATCATGTATTTATCAAGATCAAGTCTCGTCCGATAAACACGAGAGAGAGAGAGAGAGAGAGAGAGAGAGAGAGAGAGAGAGACATTTGCGTGAGTAAATTACACAGTTAACCCTATGCGAAGGTTTACATTGGGGGCCTTCCTGATAATGTCCTCTTCCTCCTCCTCCTCCTCCTCCTCCTCCTCCTCCTCCTCCTCCGCTCTTGTCTTACACGTCACTGGAAAAGAAAAAAAAGTGTTGAGGAGCCGCCTGTGATTACATTGCCCTGTATCTGATATTGGTTCAGGGGGTAATTTGACCATGGGGGGAACGGGGGAGAGGTGGGAGGAAAGGGAGGGAAGGGAGGAGGCGTGCAGGCAGGGAGCGATAGAGGAAAGAAGAGGAGCAGGAGGAGGAGGAGAGAGAGGAGAAGACAGGTGAGTTTGATAAGAGAGATCGGAAGGTGAGAGAGAGAGAGAGAGAGAGAGAGAGAGAGAGAGAGAGCGAGAGAGAGAGAGAGAGTAGGTGACCCTCCCCCAAGCATGTCGCACCTCCCTCCCCTTTACCTCCTCCCTCCTCCCCTCCTCCTGTCACACCTCGCCTCTTCTCCCCTACTCTCCCTTCTCACCCCACCTTGTCATGTCGCTGGTAAGACCTCATTTGGAATACTCAGTGCAGTTCTGGTCCCCTCATTACACAACATTATATCATTCGAGAGAGTACAGCAGCGCGCCATGACAATGATTATGTTGTTGTTGTTGTTGTCGTATTGCAGCATTGTTATATCGTTGGTGACCTCATTTGGAGTACGCCGTGCAGTTCTGGTTCTCTCATTGCCCAACACTAAATTATTCGATAGAGTAGATCGGGGCACAACGGAAATGATACTGTTGTAGTTTTCGTCGTGTTTTTGCATTGTTTTTGGTCCCTTCCTTCTCCCTTTTCTTTTTATTCTTCTTTCGTACTTTACTATAACTGTCTCCTTAGTTTTTCATATCATATCACCAAAGGGGCTGTTTTTGTTTTGAATCAGATGTTCTTTTTCCTTTGCTTGTCCTTCCATGGATCTCAAAATGTGATAGTTGGGCGCACAGCCGTCTCATTTTCTCATCCTCTTAACGCTAAAAAAGAGACGATTCCGAAAGGTGATCAAGTTGAGAATTTGCCTCATAAGGATGTGCCGTTGCTCATGAAAAATGGAATACAGAAAACTTAGGAGGTAAACCCCCTTCATTATCAAGTCCATCAGTCCGTCACACAACCAGGTGATAACGCAGGTGAGAAGGGAAAGAAAACGTGACACGGAGCAGGGAACACTTAGACATTTTGATTAGTTACTTTTCTGTTACTTCTATTGTTCCACTTCTCGTTTTTTGTTATTTTCCTTTTTACTGATTTATGCTTTGCGCTTTCTTATTTTTGTGCTTTATTTTTTCTTTATCTACTTTATTGGCATTTTGGTCCCATTTTTTTTCCTTTGCTATTGTTATTATTTTTCTTCTTTTATATTTACCTTCCACATGATTTATTGACTATTTTTTCATGTTTTTGTACTCTTATTTTTATTTTTATTGTTTATTGAGTTATAGGCTTGGGTGGTTTATGTATATAGATTTTTTCTTAAACCAAGTAAAGCGTTTTTTAGAGTACATAACAGCAGAGAGAGAGAGAGAGAGAGAGAGAGAGAGAGAGAGAGAGAGAGAGAGAGTGTGTGTGTGTGTGTGTGTGTGTGTGTGTGTGTGTGTGTGTGTGTGTGTGTGTGTGTGTGTGTGTGTGTGTGTGTGTGTGTGTGTGTGTGTGTGTGTGTGTGTGTGTTCGCAGGAAAGTGACTTGTTAGCAGGAAATACTGAACTGATTTTGTGATACAGCCTCTGCCAGGGGATGAACGGAAATGTCTCCCCCTCCTCCTCCTCCTCCTCCTCCTCCTCCTCCTCCTCCTCCTCCTCCTCGTCGTCTTCCTTCACGTAGCACCTCAGGCAAATTGTTGGTGATGATGGTGATGCTGCCTGCCTTTACAATCTGTCCTCCTCCTCCTCCTCCTCCTCCTCCTCCTCCTCCTCCTCCTCCTCCTCCTCTTCCTCCTCCTTTTCCTCCCCTTTGTTCGATTCTTCTCATCTTCTTCCATAATTTCATGACATTAACTATTATTTCTTTATCATCTTTTTTTCACGTTCAAATTTATCCTCTTACTGTTATTTTGTTTGTAAGAGGAAGAGAAAAGACGTAAGATAGAAGATAGGATAGAAAGGAAATAAAGGTAAAAAGGGAGAAAAGGAAAGATGGCAAAGAGGAGGGAGACATTTTAAGAAGAGAGGAGAGAGAAAAGGAGAGAAAATGTAGAAAAAAGACGAAGGGAGAGAACCAAAGAGGGGGATAAAACTGAGGAAAGGAGGGAGGAAAAGATGATAGGGAGAAAAAGAATAGTGTAAGAGGGGGAAAGTTGGAAGAGAGGAAAAAAGGAGGAGAGAGAAAAGGAGAGAAAATGTAGAGAAAAGACGAAGGGAGAGAACCAAAGAGGGGGATAAAACTGAGGAAAGGAGGGAGAAAAAGATAATGGGCGAGAAAAAGAATAGTGAAAGAGGGGGAAAATTGGATGAGAGGAAAAGAAAAAGAAAAGGGAGAATATGAAGAGAGAGGTAAAGATGAATGAGACAATGGAGGGAAAGATGTTTAGAGAAGGAGAGAAGATGGAGATAAAAGAGGGAGGGAGGGAAAGAGAATAGGAAGAGAGGTAAAGATGAGTGAGGGAATGGAGGGAAGAAGAGAGAAGGAGAGAAGATGGAGATAAAAGAGGGAGGGAGGGAAAGAAGTAGATGAAACTGAGAAATAAGAGAAGAGAGAGAAAAGAGAACATATGGAAGGAAGAAAGAAAGGAAAGCGGGAGAAAATGAGGAGAGGTAAAGATGAGTGAGACAATGGAGGAAGGGAGGAGAGAGAAGGAGAGAAGATGGAGATAAAGGAGGGAGGGAGGAAGGCTCTTGTTAAGGCATTCAGCAGCTTGAGGCGAACATGATGGATGAGCGAACAGGTATTGGACAAAATGATGGCCTCCTCCTCCTCCTCCTCCTCCTCCTCCTCCTCCTCCTCCTCCTCCTCCTCCTCCTCTTCCTCGACTTCATCATCATCATCTCTGTTCTTTTTTTCTTAATATTCGTTTTGGTTATTCTAGTTTTCTTTTTCATTTTATTCTCCTCTTCTTCCTCTTTTTCCTCCTCTTCCTCTTCCTCTTTTTTTCTGCTCCTCCTCCTCCTCCTCCTCTTCATCATCATCATTATCTTTTGTTCCTTTTCTTAATCTTGTTCTTCTTCGTTGTTCTAGTTATATTTTGTTTGTATTCTCTTCTTCCTTTCCTTCTTCTTCTTCTTCTTCTTCTTCTTCTTCTTCTTCTTCTTCTTCTTTTTCTACCTCCTCTTCCTCCTTCGCCATCTCAGAGAGAGAGAGAGAGAGAGAGAGAGAGAGAGAGAGAG
>NC_066543.1:10558728-10616228 GCF_024679095.1 Eriocheir sinensis
TCCTTATTCATTCACTCCTCCTTCTTTCCAATTATCGCTTTCCCTTCTTCCTCCCTTCTTTCCTACAATATTCCTTTCTTTCTCATTCCCTCTCTCCCTTCCTCCTTTTTCCCTCCCTCCCCTCTTTCTCTCCGCCTTTATCCCTCCCTCCCCCTCTCCCTCCTTTCTCTCCCTCCTTGTTCATTCCTTCCTCCTACTTTCCTATTATCGCTTTCCCTTCTTCCTCCCTTCTTTCCTACAATATTCCTTTCTTTCTCATTCCCTCTCTCTCTTCCTCCTTTTTCTCTCCCTCCCCTCTTTCTCTCCTCCTTTATCCCTCCCTCTCCCTCCTTTCTCTCCCTCCATGTTCATTCCTTCCTCCTTCTTCCCTTTTCTCGCTTTCCTTGTTTCTTCCCTTCCTTCTTACGATATACCTTTCTTTCTCATTCTTTCTCTCTCTCCCCCCCTTTTCTCTCCTCCTTTTTCCCTCCTCCTCCCTTCAAGTCCTCCTTCCTTCCTCCTTACCTTATTCCATTCTTCTTTTCCTCCCTCTCTCCCTCTCTCTCATTCTCTATTCTCTCCCTCTCTTTTCTTTCAACCATTTTCTCTCCCTCTTCCTTCCCTCCCTCCTACCTTCCTCCTCCTACTTATTAAATTCCTCCATTTTCCTTCCTCCTTTTTTTTACTTCTCTCTCTCTCATTCCCTCCCTTCCTCCCTCCAATCTTCCCTCCCTTCCATCCCTTCCAACTTTCCCACCCTCCCTCCCTCCATCCTTTTCTCGCCTCCAAGTTTTGTTCCCTCCCTCCCTCCCTTCCTCCTTTCCTCCAGCCTCGCATCTCTCCCTCCCTCTCTCCCTCCCTCTTTTATCTCCCTCCAAATCGCTTGTTAATAAAGAGAAGCTTAATAACCAACGCCTCTAGAACACAGAAATTCTCTCTCTCTCTCTCTCTCTCTCTCTCTCTCTCCCGATTAAGAATGAGTAATATTAATTCTATGCCACGTGCTGAGAGAGAGAGAGAGAGAGAGAGAGAGAGAGAGAGAGAGAGAGAGAGAGAGAGAGAGAGAGAGAGAGAGAGAGAGAGGTGAAGACATGATGATTTAATTTCTTGGGGCCCGATACAGGTACTGGTTAGCTTGATTACAGGTGTGTGTGTGTGTGCCTCTATCCCTCCCTCCCTCCCCCTCCATCCCTCTCCCTCCTGTCCTCGCTTCCTTCACCTCTCCTTAAAGGTTAATGAAGGGGGCGCACCTGAGCCTACCTGCCATTACCTCGTCAACACCTGTACATTACCTGTCCATCCAGCCATCCTTACAGACATACAGACAGACACACACACACACACACAGACAGACAGACAACCATCCCTTCTTTCATCCAGACACAGAAAGACAGATAACAGAGACAGACAGACAGACAGACAGACAGACAGACAGACAACCTTCCCTTCTTTCATCCAGACACAGAAAGACACAGAGAAAGAGAGACAGACAGACAGACACACAGGCATACAGACAGACAGACAGGAGAAGACAAAGTACAAAGCAAACACACCCAGAGAAAGACAGACAGCGAGCAAAACAGGCAGACAGTTAAAATAGACAGGCAGGCAGACTATCATTCATCTAGACGGACAGACAAAGAGACAGACAGATAGCCAGACATAGAGAGTGACAGACAGACGGACATCATTGCCTTTTTTATGGCTCCTCCTCCTCCTCCTCCTCCTCCTCCTCCTCCTTCCATGTTTTCTTTCCCTCCTCATCTTCATCCACATCATAATTATCATCTTGAGAGAGAGAGAGAGAGAGAGAGAGAGAGAGAGAGAGAGAGAGAGAGAGCAAGCAAGCAAGCACTAATAATACCCTTTAAATGACCATAATTATTCAACAACAACAGCTCTCTCTCTCTCTCTCTCTCTCTCTCTCTCTCTCTCTCTAGTAGTAGTAGTAGTAGTAGCAAGATACCTCCAGTCTTCCCTCCTCTCCCTCTTCTAACCTCTCTGACTACTTCCCTCCCTCCCTCCCTCTCTCTCCCTCTCTCTCCCTCCCTCCCTCCCTTTCCTCCATGCCTCTCTAGTTTACGTGTGTCCCTCCCTTCCCTCCAACACGCCCCTTTTTCTTACCTTTCCCTCCCTCCCTCCCTCTCTCCCTCCCTTCCTTCCTCCCTTATGCCTACCCGGAATATACTTCAGATAACCGTCTTATCAATCCTGCCTCCTCCTGCCTTCCTTAGCCTCCTCCTCCTCCTCCTCCTTCCCTTCCTCCTTTCCTCTGTCTCTCCCATCTCGCCTCCCAATCTGGCCTCTCCTCCTCTCCATCCTTCCCTCCATCCTATCTAACCTTCTCTCCGTAACCTTCCCTCCTTCTCTCTCTCTCTTTCTCTTCTCTGTCTTCTTTATTAATATCTTCCTTCTTTTTTTTCTTTCTTTCCCTTCTCTCTTTCTCTTCTGTAGCTGTTCCTTCTTTCTTTCTCTTCTTTCTATCTCCTTTTTCTCTAGCTTTTCCTTGTTCTTTCATTTCTTCTCTTTTTTTTACACTTTTTCCTCTCCTGCTTAACCGTATCCTTCCTTCTTTCCTTTTCTTTTCCTCTTCCATCTCTTCTCTCCTTCCCTCTTCCTCTTCCCTCCCTCCTTCCCTCTTATCCAACCCTACCTATTTCCATTCTTTCCTCAATCTCTATCTCCCTCTCCCCCTCTCTCTCTCTCTCTCTCTCTCTACTTAACCCTCTCTTCCTCCTTTCCTCCCTCCTGCCTGCCTTTTCTTCTTTGTCCCTCCCTCCCTCTCTCTCTCTCTCTCTCCCCCCTTCCTTCCCTACTCCTCCGTCCCTCCCTCGTTACACCTTTCCCTCCTATAAGTGTATCTCTCTCTTGGGCAAGATGCTGAGAGAAAAATTATCTCCATGCCCATCAGCTGATCAGAAGATAGGAGAGGAAGGAAGATGCTGGCCCGATGGGAGCGAAGGGAATGGAGGGGGGGGAGGAAAGGGGGAGGGAGGAGAGGAGGGAAGAGGAGGAAGATGATGAGAGAAAAGGGAATGAAGAGGGGGTAGAGGAGGAGGAGGAGGAGAGAAAAGGGAATGAAGAGGGGGTAGAGGAGAGGAAAGGGAGGGAAGAAGAGGATGATGATGAGAGAAAAGGGAATGAAGAGGGGGTAGAGGAGAGGAAAGGGAGGGAAGAGGAGAGAGGGATGGGAAGGAGAGGAACGATAAGGAAAGGGAAGGGAAGAGAAGGCAAAGGGAAGGGTATATAGTAAAGGATATTGAAGGGAAGGGAAGGAAACTGAAGGGAAGAAAAGGGAAGTAGAGAGGAAATGGAAAAAGAAGGCGAGGCAAAGAGGAGGGAAGGATGACAAGGGAAGAGATGGGAAGGAAATGGAAGAGAAGGGAAGGAATATAAAGAAAAAATAAAGAGAGGCAAGGATGGGTTAGGGAAAGGAAAGGAAGGGAAGGGAAGAGAACGGAAAGGATAAGAAAAGAAAGGAAAGGACAAGGAAGGGAAGGAAGGGAAGGGAAGGAATAGAAAGGGAAGATAAAGAGAGGCAAGGTAGGGAAAGGAAAGGAAGGGAAGGGAAGGGAAGAGAAGAGAATGGAAAGGATAAGAAAAGAAAGGAAAGGAAGGGAAGGGAAGGGAAGAAAAGGACAAGGAAGGGAAGGGAAAAGATGAGGGAGGCGATGGGACTTGGGAACGTAGTTGGACAAAGGGAAAGAAGATGGGGAGATGGGAGAGGTGATGAGAAGGGAAAGAGGGGAGGAAAGATGGGGAGATAGATGATTATGGGGAGAGAAGGTAGAAGGGATGACGAAGGGAGCGAGGGAAAGATGGGATGGATATGAGAGAGAGAGAGAGAGAGAGAGAGAGAGAGAGAGAGAGAGAGAGAGAGAGAGAGAGAGAGAGAGAGAGAGAGAGAGAGAGAGAGAGAATTTCCTTTTGCTCTGATTCCGTTCCGATTGTTCACCTTTTGCTATTTGTTCTATCTCTCTCTCTCTCTCCAGAGAGAGAGAGAGAGAGAGAGAGAGAGAGAGAGAGAGAGAGAGAGAGAGAGAGAGAGAGAGAGAGAGAGAGAGAGTGAGAGAGAAAATACTTCCCTCCATAGATAGCCCTTCCTTCCTCATCTCTCTACCCTTCCTTCATTTCTACCTCCCTGTCTTCCCTCGCTATCTCTCTAACACTGCTCCTCCCTGCTCCTCCATCCATCCCCCCCTCTCCTCCTCCTCCCCCTCCTCCTCCTCCTCTCAGCTGATAGACAAAACGAGTTCCTCTTTAGATGGCTCAGTGGATAGCTGGAAAAATACACGCCCAGGAATAGGAGAAAAATTATACACACTCCAATCTTGAATATTTTACAGCTTAAAAAAGAGGGGGGAGCGAGAGAGAGAGAGAGAGAGAGAGAGAGAGAGAGAGAGAGAGAGAGAGAGAGAGAGAGAGAGAGAGGGGTGACTAGCCGGTTATTGTGTTAATGGTTTGGCAGCTTAGTTCAGGGAGAAGATGGTTGCCTGCTTGTCTGTCTGTCTGTCCGTCTGTCTGTCTGTCTGTTCGCTCGCTGGGTACTACTTACTTGGGAGAGATTGATCGACTGACTAACTGGCTGTCTTTGCTGTGAGTGATGGCTGACTGACTGACTAATGATTGACTGTTATCTGACTGACTGATCGATTGACTGAATGGGAAGCTGACTAACTGACTAATGATTGACTAATATCTGACTGACTGATCGATTGACTAAGTGAATGGTAAGTGACTGACTGTATGGATGGCTGACTGACTGACTAACTAATGACTGACACTGACTGGTAAGCTGACTGACTAACCGATTAACTGACTGACTGGTAAGGTGACTGACTAACTATATGGATGACTGATAGACGGACTGACGAACTGACTGACTATTATAATGTTTATGTGCATGAGGAATGACGTGGATGGATGGATGAGTAAATGAGTGGGAGGGTGGATGAGACGATGGACAATGGATGGGTGAGTGAATGAATATGTGGGTGAGTGGATGAGTGGATGAGAGACTGAGGATGACAGAAGGAGTGAGTGATGGGTGATTGAGTGGATGAGAGAGAGAGGGAGTGAGTGGGTAGGTCGAGGGTGGATGGATGGGCGGGATGCGGGGCGGCGGAGTGGATGACCGCTTATCAGCCCTTCTTGTCTTCTTGCGTGTCTTGCTAACTCTCTTCCCAAATGGTGAACTGGTAGTTGTCTGCCCTTATCTCTATCTGGCTGGCTGGCTGACTCGCTGGCTGGCTGGCTGTTTGGTTGGCTGAGTGTTTAGACTGTTGGCTGGATAGATGGTTGGCTGGCTGTTTGGTTGGCTGAGTGTTCAAACTGTTGGCTGGATAGATGGATGGCTGGCTGTTTGGTTGGCTGAGTGTTCAAACTGTTGGCTGGATAGATGGTTGGCTGGCTGTTTGGTTGGCTGAGTGTTTAGACTGTTGGCTGGATAGATGGTTGGCTGGCTGTTTGGTTGGCTGAGTGTTTAGACTGTTGGCTGGATAGATGGATGGATGGCTGTTTGGTTGGCTGAGTGTTCAAACTGTTGGCTGGATAGATGGATGGCTGGCTGTTTGGTTGGCTGAGTGTTTAGACTGTTGGCTGGATAGATGGTTGGCTGGCTGTTTGGTTGGCTGAGTGTTTAGACTGTTGGCTGGATAGATGGATGGATGGCTGTTTGGTTGGCTGAGTGTTTAGACTGTTGGCTGGATAGATGGATGGCTGGCTGTTTGGTTGGCTGAGTGTTTAGACTGTTGGCTGGATAGATGGTTGGCTGGCTGTGTGGTTGGCTGAGTGTTCAAACTGTTGGCTGGATAGATGGTTGGCTGGCTGTGTGGTTGGCTGAGTGTTCAAACTGTTGGCTGGATAAATGGATGGCTGGCTGTGTGGTTGGCTGAGTGTTCAAACTGTTGGCTGGATAGATGGCTGGCTGGCTGTGTGGTTGGCTGAGTGTTTAGACTGTTGGCTGGATAGATGGATGGCTGGCTGTTTGGTTGGCTGAGTGTTTAGACTGTTGGCTGGATAGATGGATGGATGGCTGTTTGGTTGGCTGACTGGCTGAGTAGCTAGATAAATGGCTGACTGACAAGCTGGCTAACTAACTGAGGAGCTGTTTATGTGGCTGGACGGCTAACTGACTGGCTTTTTAAATGACTGACTGACCGATTATATATATTGAGTGGCTGTTTACCTTATGACTGGCTGGTGAATAACTGTTAGACGGGCTGACTAAATGACTAATGGTTGTTTGACTAAGTAACTGGCTGGCTAGTTAGATCACTGGCTGTCTGTTTGTCTGGTTGGCTGTCTATGGTGCTGGCTGGCTGGCTGTTTAGGGTGCTGGCTGGCTGGCTGTTTAGGGTGCTGGCTGGCTGGCTGTTTAGGGTGCTGGCTGGCTGGCTGTTTAGGGTGCTGGCTGGCTGGCTGTTTAGGGTGCTGGCTGGCTGGCTGTTTAGGGTGCTGGCTGGCTGGCTGTTTAGGGTGCTGGCTGGCTGGCTGTTTAGGGTGCTGGCTGGCTGGCTGTTTAGGGTGCTGGCTGGCTGGCTGTTTAGGGTGCTGGCTGGCTGGCTGTTTAGGGTGCTGGCTGGCTGGCTGTTTAGGGTGCTGGCTGGCTGGCTGTTTAGGGTGCTGGCTGGCTGGCTGTTTAGGGTGCTGGCTGGCTGGCTGGCCGGGGTGGGTTGGCACCGAGAGATGTACCCAGATGGTGGTGGTTGGCGATAGCGAGGGACAGCGCGGCCCTTCTCCTTCCCTCCACCGCCGCTGCTCCGCTGGCGAGGCGCGGTGCACGGGGCTGGTGGGCGGTGGGCGGCTTCTTTCACTCTGCCACACGTATAAACTCTGTAATACGTGTGACATGATTTGGGAGCGTGTAAAAGTAATACGTGTTTAGTTCTCTAGATGTATTACTGTGTTTGTATGGCTTGATGGGTTCTTTCACCGGGGCAGAGAGACGCATATTATATTTTTACAAAACATAAAGATTCTAGAGACGTGGCAAAATTTATATACCTGCAAGAAATAGTGAACGAAGAGAGAAGTGAAAGAAACTATCGTATTTGCTGACCGAACGAGAAAAAGGTAAAAGAAAACAAGGTAGAATGTGAGAGAAGATAGTAAACGAATGTAGGAAAAATAATGAAGGACAAAAAGAGAAAGGAATAATTGTGAAAAGTTCGTAGTGGATGAAGGAACAGGATGCAAATAAAGAAGACAGACCAAACGTAAAAGAAAGAAAGACGATTAATAAATAAATAACGATAAATGTATTGGATGAATGAAAGATTATGAAAAAAAGGGATATGACAACGAAGGATTAGTATCACGTGACCAA
Source organism: Eriocheir sinensis (assembly GCF_024679095.1). Lineage (NCBI taxonomy): Eukaryota > Metazoa > Arthropoda > Malacostraca > Decapoda > Varunidae > Eriocheir > Eriocheir sinensis. Next base: position 10,566,035 of record NC_066543.1, read on the forward strand.
AGGGAACGAAAGAATAGAACCAAAAACATATAAAAAATATCGAACGAGGAAGTGCTTTTGTGAGGAAGTAAAAAAGAATGAAAGCAAAAAGGTCGAAGAGGGGAAAAGAAAGTAATGAAGCAGAAAAAGAACAAAAACAGAAACAATGGAAGAGAGGAGAGGAAAGTAATGAAAAACAACGAACAAGTGAAATGTGGAAAGAAGGAGAGAGCAAAAAGTAAGAAAGCATTGTAGAGGAAACGTAATTGGTATCGAAAGTAGAGATATGCAAAAACAGGGAAGAACTGAAAAGAAAAATAATTGAAGTGGTGAAAGTATGAAGATTTAAAAAGGTAAAGAAAAAATCGAGCCATTGAAAACTAAGAATAACTGACGTGTTGCAGTAGAAAGATAAAAAAAAAATAAGGGAACCATTGAATGAGGACGTATTAAAGAGAGAAGCATTTAAGAATCGAAGTTGCAAAAGATAAAAAAACCAGAAACTAAAAAGAAGAGGAAAAAGAAACGAAAAGAAAAGAAAATTAAGGGACAGAATCAGGGAACCATTGAAAGAGAACGTATTAAAGAGAGAAGCATTTAACAATCGAAGGTGCAAAAAGATACCAAACCAGGGAAACTAAAAGAAGTTGAAAAGAAAGGAAAAGAAAAGAAAATTAAGGGACAGAATCAGGGAGCCATTGAAAGAGGACGTATTTAAGAGAGAAGCATTTAAGAATCGAAGTTGCAAAAAGATACCAAACCAGGAAAATGAAAGAAGTTGAAAAGAAAGGAAAAGAAAAGGAAATGAAGGGAAAGAAGTAGAGGAATTTTATGAACGGCGGCAAAAAGAAACCTGAAGTATAAAAGAGTGAAAATGAATAATGAATAAGGAAGAAGTTTGAAATATTAAAATAGTAAGGGAATAAAAGCTAGGAAAGGGATGAAGAAGAAAAAGAAAGCAAAAACAAAAAAAAGGAAAAGTTGAAGAAGTTAAGGAGTAAATGAGCAAAGGCTAAGAGATGAAGAACGAACCAAAAGTGAAAAAGGAAGAAGAGCAAAAATAAACATCGAAGAAGGAAGAAATTTGAAGTATGCAATAAAAGAAGGCGATGAAGAAGGAGAATGAAGCAAAAAGGAAAATATGAAAATGGAGGAGACAAGGAAGAACTGAAGGATTAAAAGTAAAGGAACAAAAAATAACAGAGATGAAGAATGAAGAAAAAAAGGACGATTCAAAAGAGGAGGCAAGGAAGAAACGAAGCATGGGAATGAATAGTGAACTTAGATGCAGATGAATAAAGCGAAAAATAAAAGAGAAACGAATGAAGTAGAAGGAGAAGGAGATAAAGAAGAAATGAAGGATGGTGATGAACAGTGAACTTAAGATGCAGAAGAAGAATAAAGCGGAAAAAAAAAAAAGGATTGAATGAAGTAGAAGGAGATGAAGAAAAAATGGAGGATGGTGATGAACAGTGAACTCTAAAATGCAGAACAAGAATGAAGCAATAAAAAAATAGGAAGTTATAAAGTAAAAGGAGAATGAGGGAAAGAAGAAATGAAGGATGGTGATCAATAGTGAACTTAAGATGCAGAAGAAAAACGAAGAAAAAACGAAAAAAAATAAAGGAAAAAAATGAGGGAGCAAGGAAGAAAAGAAGGATAGTGACGAACAGTGAACTTAAGATGCAGAAGAAGAATGAAGAAAATACAAAAAAAGAAAGTAATAAAGAAGGAGAAGTAGACGAGAAAGAAATGAAGGATGGTGATGAACGGTGAACTTAAACAAGGCAATTACCTGCGGCTCCCCTGCCTCATTAACACCTGGCCATTATGGAAATTACAATTCTTTTAGTAATTAACAAGACGCCAGCTGTGCCCGGGCAGGTGAGTTAGGGCGGCCAAGGGGAGGAGGAGGAGGAGGAGTTTGTTGAGAGATCGGAAGAGGAATCGGATGAGCTCTTAAGAAAAAGGAGAGGAAAGGAAAAGGAAGAAGAAGAAGGGGAGAAGGAGGAATAGGATGAGCACTAAGAGAAAGAATGGAAGAAGAAGGAGCAGAAGAAGAAGAAGAAGAAGAAGAAGAAGAAGAAGAAGAAGAAGAAGAAGAAGAAGAAGAAAATGAAGAAGAAGATGAAGAAGAAGAAGAAGAAAATACAGTATAGAGGAAAGAAAAAAGAGAAAGAATATGAGCTCTGTAAAGAAAGAAGGGGACAGAGAATGATGAAGAGAAGAATTAAGAAGAAGAAAAAAACGAAAATAAAGCTAAAGATGATAACGATAATCACTAAAAATAAAGAAGAGAATAAGGAAACAAAGATAAAAGTAATAATATAGAGGAAGAGGAGGCATAGAAGTCGAAGAAACAAGCAGAAAAAAATTATAGAGAGGAAGGAAACGAAGTGAAGATAAATACAAATAAAACCAAACACAAAACCAAACAGAAAACCAAACACAAAACCAAACAGAAAACCAAACACAAAACCAAACAGAAAACCAAACAGAAAACCAACACAGGCAAATGAAAAGCCAGCGCACCGAATTTCAGATAGCCAGGTAACCCGTTGGCCCATGGCGCTTTTTTTTTTTTACCTGTAATATATAAAAAAAAGTACTTTCGTGGCTGCATTTCTAAGATACTTATCCAAATGAATGTCTGATTGGATGAGGAAATTGACTGAAGGAGTTATTACGTGAGAGATGGCGGGATAGCGGGGAGTGGATTGGGGAGGAAGAGGGGGAGGAAGGGGGAGGAGAGAGTGCTTGGGGAGAGAGAGGAGAACTGCTAGTGGATTGGAGGTAGAGATTAGCAGGAGGAGAGAAGGTGGGAAGAATGGTGGATGAGAAAACAGAGGAGGATAAAGTAGAGAGTGGATTGGGGGAAGGAAGAGGGGGAGGGAGTGGAGGAGAGGGAGAAGAATTGGTGGTGGATTGGAAGCTGAGATTAGCAGGAGGAGAGGTGGGTGAACGGTGGATGAGAGAGCAGTGGAGAATGAGGCATGGAATAAATGATGAGGTGGAGAAAGGTGTCTATGAGGGAATAAGGAAGGTGGTGGAATCAGGATAGTGGAAGAGTGGATAAAAGTGTATATGAGGGAATAAGGAAGGTGGTGGAATCAGGATAGTGGAAGAGTGGATAAAAGTGTATATGAGGGAATAAGGAAGGTGGTGGAATCAGGATAGGAAGAGGGAAAGTGTCTATGAGGGAACAAGGAAGGTGGTGGAATGAGGATTGTGGAAGAGTGGATAAAAGTGTATATGAGGGAATAAGGAAGGTGGTGGAATGAGGATTGTGGAAGAGTGGATAAAAGTGTATATGAGGGAATAAGGAAGGTGGTGGAATCAGGATAGTGGAAGAGTGGATAAAAGTGTATATGAGGGAATAAGGAAGGTGGTGGAATCAGGATAGTGGAAGAGTGGATAAAAGTGTATATGAGGGAACAAGGAAGGTGGTGGAATGAGGATTGTGGAAGAGTGGATAAAAGTGTCTATGAGGGAACAAGGAAAGTGGTGGAATCAGGATAGTGGAAGAGTGGATAAAAGTGTCTATGAGGGAAAAGGGAGGTGGTGGAATGAGGATAGTGGAAGAGTGGTGGAGAGAAGAGTATAATGAAACATGGAACGAATGATGACATGAAGAACACGTGATAATGTTATGAGTAAATGAGAATCGGATTGGTAGAGACAATGAAGGTAAGAAGAAAGAAGGAAAAGAAAAGAAGAAATAAGAAAAAGATTAAGATGATCATGACGAAGAGGAAGAAAATAAAAGAAGATAGGAAGGAAAAAAATAAAAATAAACGATCAGGTGAAAGAATGAGTTAGTGGGTGAGAGAAAAATAAGAAAAGAGGGAAGGAGGAGGAGGAGGACAAGGAAGAGTAGAAAGAAGGAAAGTAAAATAAATAAACCAAAAATAGAAGAAACAATAGATAAAAAAAGAGGTAGAATTGGGAAAAGGATCAGGTATAGGGACGTGAAATAAAAAAAAAATCTGACTTGAAAGAAGAAGAGAAGGAGAAAAAAAAGACGAGGAGGAGGAGGACGAGGAGGAGGAGGATTGAAGGAATACAATTTTGCTGATAGACGGCTCTGCTTTTTATCTTTTTTTTCTTTCTTCTGCTTGACTAGTTTGTGAAGAATATAACAGATGACTCCTGCTTGATCAGCCTGAGCGATGGCGGCGGCGGTCGAGGAGGAGGGGGAGGAGGAGGAGGAGGAGGAGGAGGAGGAGGAATAATCTTGGCATGCAGAAGAATGAGTGAGAGAATAACCGACTGCTTAACCACCTCCGCTGTGAATGTATATATTTTCTCCTCTTCCTTCTCTTCCTCAGCCTAATCCTCCTCATTATCAAGAAAAAAGTCGATCACAGGGGGGAGGGGGGGGGGGGGGTAGAGGTGTTCAAGTAGTACCTCAATAAGTGCAAAAACGTCCATCATTCCTTTTTTTTTATTTATTTATTTATTTATTTATTTATTTATTTATTTTTTTTTTTGGCTTACTCGAAATAACGGTCCTCCACTTCGATCCACGTAGGCGATGTAGCACAGACACCGGCAGGAGAGGAGAGTGGGAGGGGGGGGAGGGGGAGTTCTCTTTTTATCCCCCTCTTGAACCGACTCCCTCACTACCACCAGAAGAAGAAGAACAACAAAAACAACCTCCTCTCCAGCAAAATTACTTCGTGCCAAAGCGATCGAACGCCCATTATGAAATCTCAATCACTGTTGCTTTCGTGGCGAGGCGGAGGAGGAGGAGGAGGTGAACACAGCAAAGGTCTCAGTCTGATTACGAAGGCCAGTCAGTGAATTCCCTCAAGGAACGATCGAATCACTGAAAAAGGAAGCCTCTCTATTACCTGAGCCTTTACGTTGCCTGCCATTCCACGTTTACATGTTTCCTTCTCCTCTTCCTCCTCCTTCTACTTCTCTTTGCTCATTTTCTTTCCTCCGGGGCAAGTAATATAGATCAAAACGTAAGTGACTCCTCCTCTTTCCCCTCCTCCTCCGCCTCCTCCTCCTCCTGCCGCAGAACTCGCCAGGTAGGTCCCAGCAGGTGATGGTATCGGGGCCCGGGTATTGTGATCGCAGCTTACAATAGTCCACTCGTCTTCAATTTACAGTAACTCTCCTTTTGTTATAATCGCCCTGCCACTCATAGTTTAGTCCTCCTCCTCCTTCTCCTACTCCTACTACTACTACTACTACTACTACTACTTCTCTTCCTCCTACACCTTCACCCCTCCTCCTCCTCTGCTTCTTCTTCCCTCTTCTAGTCCTCCTTATTCTCTTCCTTTACGTCCTCCTCCTTCTCCTATTCCTCCACGCTTTCCTCCTCCTCTTCATCCTCTTCCTCAATGACCTTCTCCTCTTTTTTTTTTCCTGCTAATTCTATCCTTTTTCAAGCTCCATCTCCACCTTATCCTCCTCTTCCTCCTTTTCTTCATACCAAATCACCAAAGCAGGCAACCTCGTTATGAGCCAGAAGCCTTCGTTGCCTTCTCTTCCATGTTTCCTATGTTTCCTTCAATCCGTCTTCCTGTTTTCCCTCTTCTTCGTCGTCCTCTTCCTCCTCCTCCTCCTCCTCCTCATTCTCTTCCTCCACCCCATCTTCCTCATCTTCCTCCTCCTTTCCCTTCTCTTGTAATTATATTGAGAGAAAAAAAAAGAAAGTGTGAAAAGCAATTGGAAGGAAAGTGGAATAGAGAGAGAGAACTAATATGGGTGGAGTACAAAGAGCGATAACTGGAGTGGGAGGAGAAGGAAGAATAGAGAGGGGTAGTGGAGTGGGGTGGAAACGATGGGAGGTGGAACAGGGAGGGAGGGAGGGAGTGATAGGGTGATTGCATTGAGGGAGGGGTTAGAGGAAAGTGGGAGTGGAGGGGAGTGGAGTAAGGGGTGGAGTGGGGGTGGAATGATGGCAAAGTGGATAAAATAAAGTGTCAAAGCGAATTAAGTGGATGTCGAGATGAAGACGTGATGCTTGTGTGTGTGTGTGTGTGTGTGTGTGTGTGTGTGTGTGTGTGAAGACGGGGGGCAGGAGGGGGGGCTTTGATTTCATTAGTGATTAGCAGGAGAGGTAATGACGCGGCGCCGTAAGCAGGAGGCAGGTAAGCAGGTGGACGAGGGGCGGTAATTACAGGTGAGTGTGTTTTGCTGGTGCGTGAAGAGAAGGGGACCGCGCCAGGTGGGAAGAAAATAACAGTAACAATAGAAATACAATAAGAAAGTAAAAGTTCGGTGTCAACAAGAATAATAGTTGTAGTAGTAGTAGTAGTAGTAGTAGTAGTAGTAGTTTTGGTAGTAGTGATAGTAGACCATAAAGTAGAAAAGTGAGATGATGTTGAATGGAAGAGAAGGGTTGAGGTGAAAGGGAAGAGATGGTTTTGGTTGTAGGGAAATGGGAGAAGAGAAGAGCAGAGAAAAGAAGAGAAGAAGAGAGAAGAGAAGAGACAGCGGAAAAGGCAGAGAAGTAATTAGGGTAGCAGAAAAGAGGAGAGAAGGGAGGAAAGAAGAGGAGCTTGTTATGGCAAGGTAGATAAGTGTGAGAGAACATAGAAGAGAAAAGAGAAGAGTAAAAGAGATAAGGCAGTGAGTGGTTGGAGAGAGTACAGGAGAGAGGAGGAGGAGGAGGAGGAGGAGGAGAAGGAGGAGGAGGAGGAGGAGACAGTGGCAAATTGAGAAGATTTAGGAGCAGAGAAGAGAAGAGGAGAGAAGAGAAGGCAAGAGAAGAGAAAGAAGAGATGAATGATGCGGATTTTGGATAGATATGAAGAGAGAGAGAGAGAGAGAGAGAGAGAGAGAGAGAGAGAGAGAGAGAGAGAGAGAGAGAGAGAGAGAGAGAGAGAGAGAGAGAGAGAGAGAGAGAGAGAGAGAGAGAGAGAGAGAGGAGGAGAGGGTTGCAGTAGCGGTCGCCCCTCCCTCCGATCCTGGCGTCGATAAGGGCCATAAATACAGCGGCTCTTATCGGAAGTGCCGTAAATAGTGTTTATATGTGTGTTGATCGCTCCAAGTGTAGTGTAGTGGGTGTAGGGGCGAGCGTCGGGGTGTAGGGATGATGTGTAGGGGGCTGCGGTATGTGTAGGGGGCGGGAAGGGTTTTAGGGTGATGTGTATGGGTGAGATAGGGTGAGGAGTAGAGTGAAGGGATGTAGGGGTTCTGTGTATAGAGGTGAAGTGTGTGCGTGGGGTGTATGGGTTGTGGAAGGGTGTAGAAGTTAAATGATATGGTGTAAGAAGGTGTAGAAGGGGTGTTAATAGGTGAGGAGTGTGTATGATAGAGAAGTATGAGGTGGAGGTGTAGGGGAGGGTTGAGGAAGGGGAATGGGAAGTGAAGGGAAGTGTATGGGAAGAGAAGGGTGTTGGAGTGGTGTTCTGGGGGGATGAGAGGAGGGGAGAGGGAAGGGAGAAAAGAGGAAAGGAGGAGAGGAAATTAGAGGAAAAGCTATGACAAGAGGCGAGGAGAAGAAGGAACAGGAAAGGAGAGGAGAAACGATAACAAGAGCGGAAAGGAGGTGAGGGAAGAGAAAAGAAAGAGTGGAGAGGAAAATGACAAGTAGAAAGGGGTGAAAAGATGGGGAGAGAAACATATTGTAGGAAGCAGGGAAACAGTGAAAGAGGAAGAAAGAGAGACATGAAAAGGGAAGAAGAGTATTTTCCCTCTCAAACTCATTATTGTACTCTTCTACTTTCCACTGCAAGAGTTTGTCGTTATTTTTAGCACTTTCAGTGTTAAAAATCTAGAACAGCTTCCCTTCTGGTATTTTTTCCTCTTTACGACGTAGCCCTTATTACAAACACGCAGCGTTTCAGACTCCGATCCATATTGACTAACCAATACTCTTGGACTGAAAGTGCTTTGAAGTGTAAGAGGGTGTGTATGGGGGGTACTACAGTAGATTCTTTCCCGTGAACGCGGGATTGAGGCAGGAACGTGTCCTTGCCAACTCACGTTTCAAAGCATTTACATGGACTAGGTATTGGGCAGAGTTGTGAATCAAAATCGTTGTGGATTATCTGTCGACAATGTCAGGATCACTGATCTAATTTTTACCGATGATGCAGTAATCCTTGCGGAGTTGCTGGGGGGGGGGGGGGGGGGGGTTGATAGCTTTTGATGCGCTCTACGAAAAGGCGAAGCCCTTGGAACTTCAGGTCTTCTTGAACAAGACCAAGGCACAGGTGTTTGGAGGCTTGATAGAGGAAACAGTACAGTCTGTTCATGCATGTGGCGAGGACATTGAGATCTTTGAAATTTTCACATACCTTGGTAGCGTAGCTCAGAACAACGGCGGTTTTTATTAAGAAGTCTTACGGCGGATTGGCTTGGCCAACGATGTTATGGACTCGCTCAGCACGAGTATATGGCGTTGTCGATACCTGTGCAGAAGGACAAAGATCCGGATCTTCAAGGCCCATGTGCCTTCTGTCTTACTCAATGGCTGTGAGACATGGACACTAAATAGGGACTTGGAGAACCGCATTGATGTCTTTGGTAATAAGTGTCTACGCAGAATCATGGGACATCGTTGGAATGACTTTGCGTTAAACCGGCGATTACTCGGTGCGACTGGTTCGAGACCTATTAACTGCATAGTCAGTGAGCGCCAACTCCGGATATACGGGCACTTGGCACGCCACGCGGAAGGTAACCCTGCCCATCGAGTTGTCTCAACCCTGAGTGGAGGAGGCTAAAGAGACGTCTAGAGAGTTCGTGGCTTGACCAGGTCAATAGATACTGCCACGAGGTGCTCAGGATGGGAAGGGGGCCTGTATGGTGACTTGCCCAGAGAAACACCCAGACCTGGCGTCATAGGGTGGAGGACACGACCCCCTCCCCCCCCCCCCCCTCAGCGAACTGATTGATTGAGACTCCGTTCTTATTTAGCTTTATGTGAACCCCCTTCACGAGTTAATGGTTCCATCCAACGTATTGATTTTCTCTATTAGTTGTATGATTTATGTTGCAAAGAGGCCAAGAACAAGACTAAATGGGAGAGAGAGAGAGAGAGAGAGAGAGAGAGAGAGAGAGAGAGAGAGAGAGAGAGAGAGAGAGAGAGAGAGAGAGCTAGAGAGAGAGAGAGAGAGAGAGAGAGAGAGAGAGAGAGAGAGAGAGAGAGAGAGAGAGAGAGAGAGAGAGAGAGAGAGAGAGAGAGAGAGAGAGAGACCTTAACTCGGGGTAAATGTGTATATCCATTATAAGAGAAGCGAAGAGGAGGCCACTTACCCCACGGCGCCTCGGGGGGGTGGGGAGAGAGAGAGAGAGAGAGAGAGAGAGAGAGAGAGAGAGAGAGAGAGAGAGAGAGAGAGAGAGAGAGAGAGAGAGAGAGAGAGAGAGAGAGAGAGAGAGAGAGAGAGAGAGAGAGAGAGAGAGAGATCGCACCCATCAAAGAGAGAGAGAGAGAGAGAGAGAGAGAGAGAGAGAGAGAGAGAGAGAGAGAGAGAGAGAGAGAGAGAGAGAGAGAGAGAGAGAGAGAGAGAGAGAGAGAGAGAGAGAGAGAGAGAGAGAGAGAGAGAGAGAGAGAGAGAGAGAGAGAGAGAGAGAGAGAGAGAGAGATTGAGATTGAACCCCCCCCTGCACCCTCCCTGGTTAGCGCGCTCCTCCCTGTTACTGCTTTATTCTCTCCCTGCTTATTACCTCTTTTCTCAGGGCAGGATGGACTCAGGTAAATCAGCAGGTAAATCAGCAGGTGAGGAAGGTATCGGCTCCACTAACCTAACAGGATGGGAGGGAGGGATGGAGGGAACAGGAGGGAGGAGGAGGGAAGGAGGCAAAAGGATGGATTGTGAGCGAGAAAGGTTAAGGGAAAGTTGACGAAGGGAAGAAGTGAGGAGGGAGAAGTGAAGAAGAAGAGAAGGAAGGAAGGAGGGAGGGAAAGAGAGGATAAAGAGAGGAAAGAGATGAAAAGGAGAGCGAGATGAAGAGGAAGAGAGGGAGGTAGAAGTGAAGAAGAAGAGAAGGAAGGAAAGAGGGAGGGAAGGAGAGGATAAAGAGAGGAAAGAGATGAAAAGGAGAGCGAGATGAAGAGGAAGAGAGGGAGGTAGAAGAGAGGAGGAAGGACGGATGGAGAGAAAAAAGGATAAACGGAGGTAAACTAAGTAGATAATGGAGGGAGGGAAGGAAGGTTGAACTGAGAAAGAAGGAAGGTAAGGAGTGACTGGAGAGAATTGAAAGGAAGAATGAAGGAAAGAAGATGGAATAGAGGAAAAGGTAAAAAGATGACAAAGGAGGGAAGATAAGGACGAAAGGAAGGAATGGAAGAATGGAAGGAAGAAAGGTAAGGAGGTATAAGAAGGAAGGGAAGGGAAAAGGGAAGAATGGAGGAAAGAAGGAATGGGAAGAAGGTAAAAATGACAAGGAGGAAAAAGGTGAGTAGGGGATGGAGGACAAAAGGAAAAGAATGAGAAGGAAGGAAGGAAGGAAGGAAGAGTATAAGTAGGAAAGGTAAGGAATGGGGATAAGTAGGAAGGGTAAGGAGGGAAGGAGGGAGACAGCATGCGGTGTTATGAGCGAGATGGTTGAGATGGAGAGATAATTATGCAAGATGGAGAAGTGGGAAGGGCGTTTATGTGTGTTTGTGTGTGTTTATGTTTGTGTTTATACCCGGCGTGTGTGTGTGTGTGTGTGTGTGTGTGTGTGACAGATAGACAGACAGAGGAGCAGTAAGTACCGGGCTCTTTTTTCAATATTTTCTTTTTTTACGCCCTTGAACTGTCTCCTCTGCTCTAAAAAAAAAAAAAAGACATATTCAGACACACAGACAGAAAAAGAAATGAGGGTTGCTCTATTTGTTCTGCCAGTAGCGTTTTTAAGCCCTCGGTCATACTTCAACATTTCTGCAAGGCTCGGGGCTGCAAATTATGAAAACAGGTAAATAGGAAGAAGGATCGATGCGCAGTATGACACCTCTACGTTCTTGCATCCTCTGAACACTTTATAGCCGAAGACATTTTCAGGAACATAAAGTAGTGGTGATATTACTTCTACTACTACTACTACTACTACTACTACTACAATTACTAATACTACTGCTCAAATATCGTCGCTCCTATGGGTGAAGACTGAGCATTAATGACCCACCCCGCCTAAAAGTATGAGAAGACAGACCAAGAAGCAGAAAAGTGAGACCATTTTTTTTTTTCAGAGAAGTTTTGATGCACCCTCGTGAAAGAAGGGGCCTCCGCGGTAGTAGTAGTAGTAGTAGTAGTAGTAGTAGTGGTAGTAGTTTGGGGTTTTAAGAAGTGATAATGGTGGTGATAGTGATGCTGATTAAGGTGACAGTGATGGTGGTTGTGAGAGTGATGGTGAGGGTGAATGGATATTAGCGGTTCTGGTAACAGTAATGGGCGTCAAATTGTGGTGGTGATGGTGGTGGTGGTGGTAGTACTATAGCGGTGGTGGTGGTGGTGGTGATGGTGGTAGTAGTGGCGGTGGTGGTGGTGATGGGGGTGGTGATGATGCTTCAAAAGAGATGACGAACCTAAGATGAAAATTACTGTATTTAAGAGCGATCAGAAGACTCGTTAAGGTGACTGACGGGAGGAGGAGGAAGGGGGGAGGAGGAGGAGGAAGAGGAGGAGGAAGAGGAGGAGGAGGAGGAGGAGGAAGGAAGGATAACAAATCTTCCCCCCAGCAATGCCCTGTAACATAATGGCTATGATGAGAGAGAGAGAGAGAGAGAGAGAGAGAGAGAGAGAGAGAGAGAGAGAGAGAGAGAGAGAGAGACTGTGAATGTGATAATAAGTAGGAAACGAAAACAAATGATAAAATGTAAGTTATTATTATTATTATTATTATTATTATTATTATTATTATTATTATTATTATTATTATTATTATCATTATTATTATTATTGTTGATGTTGTTGTTGACGTCGTTGGTTTTCTCATTTTACTTCTCGTTCTATTTCTTCTCGTTTTTCTTCTTCTCCTTCTTCTTCTTCTCCTTCTTCTTCTTCTTCTTCATCTTCTTCTTCTCTTTCTTCTCCTTCCTCTTCTTCATCTCCTTCTTGTCGGGTCTTGGAGCATTTATAATTTGTCTTGCCTCGTCGTCATTCGTCCGCCGGCTTTTTGTTTGTTTGTTTTCTTTGTTTGTTTATGCTGAGCGATCTTGGTTGTTTGTTTGTTTGTTTGTGTGTTTAGCGTGATTGATCCTCCCGGTCCCTGATGCAGCGCTGATGAATAAGGTGTTGCTTTTCTTTTTTATTTATTTCTCTTTCGTCTTTTTTCGGCATTTTCTTGATCTTGTTTCCATCATATTCTTTTATAGTTCATCACCATTGTCATTATAATCAACTGTGTCATCATCGTGGTAGTTGTAGTAGTTGTAGAAGTAATAGTTGTAGTAGTAGTAGTAGTAGTAGTAGTAGTAGTAGCAGTAATATTGATGGGGGGGGTTCGAAGTGGTGATAGTGGTGGTGGTAGTGGTGTTGGTGTTGATGGTGATGGTGGTGGTGAGAGTGGTAATGGTGGTAGTTGTAACAGTGGTAGTGTTGGTAGTGGTGATGGTAGAGGAGGTGGTGGTGGTGGTGGTGGTGGTTGTGGTGGTGGTGAAGGTGCTTGTAGTGGTGGTAGTGGTAGTGGTGGTGGTGGTGATGGTAGAGGTTGTGGTGGTTGCAGTGGTAGTGGAGGTGGTGGTGGTGGTGGTTGTGGTGCTGGTGAAGGTGCTTGTAATGGTTGCAGTGGTAGTGGAGGTGGTGGTGGTGGTGGTTGTGGTGGTGGTGAAGGTGCTTGTAGTGGCAGTAGTGGTGGTGGAGGTGATAGCAGCGGTGGTGGTGGTGGTGGTGGGGCATCATGTTACCTGCTTTCCTCTGCTTGATTGGCTGACGCCCCGCTCACCTGTCTGCTGATTAGCCCGCCGCTGCTGCCGCCGCTTCGCCCTTCTGTTTGTTCTCCTCTATTCATTCCTCTCCTTTATCTCCTATTTATTCCTCTCCCTTATCTCACTTTACCTTTTTTTTATTTGTACCTCGAGTTTGTTGGATTGTTTGTTTGTTTTTTGCCTCCTTTGTTTAGTTTTTTTGTTTTGTTTTGTTTTGTTTTCCTTTTTAATATAATGGTTCGATTTTTGTTTTTGTTTTTTGTTTTTGCTTCTCTGGTATTTTTTTTTCTTTTTGATGTGTTAATTTCCTCTCTCGTACCTTCTTTTATCCTCTTTTTTTCCCCTTGTTTTATTTGTTACCTCGATATTTTTGTCTCGTTTCTACTTTATTTCTTTCCTCTCCTTTATCTACTTCTACCTTTTTCCGTATAATTTTTACCTTGTCATTGTTTTCCTTCTTTTTTGTTTTATTTTTTTCTCTCTGTTTCCTCTTTCTCTCGTTTCTTTTTATCTTCTTTGTTTATATTTGTATCTAGTGACATTTTGCTTCTCAAGATCCTTTTATTTTCTTTCTGTCGCAACTATTTCCTCTTTCTTATCTCCTTTTATCATTATTCTCTATTTGTTTAACTTTCTCCTCCTACGTCTTATTTTTTTTCTTTCTTGTATCTCTTTCTCTTATCTATTTATGACACTTTGCTTATTTGTTTTTTCTTGATTTCTTGCTTCCTATCACGTCTTATTTTTCTTCACTTCTCTTCTATAAATGGTGGATTAATGACTTTTATTTCATTTGTTAGTTCTTGTTTTCTTCTCTCACTTTCGATATGGCTGATTGATGATTTTTATTCTATTCTGTTTTTCTTATTTCTTATCTTTTATCTTTCTTTTTTTGCATATTTGATTGCGTATCTTGTTTTGGCTGGGATGATTATTATTTCTTTTTTTTTCTTTTGTTACGTGTTTGATTGTCTATTTATTATATTTTTTTCTCGTCTTGCGTTTGCTGTCCCTTCCTTTTAATCTTAACTTTAGTGTGTGAGTTGTTGTGAATTTTTCATTCTTCAATATTATGTTGTTTTGTTTTCTCAATCGCCTTTTGTTTGTTTTCGTGTGTGTGTGTGTGTGTGTGATTTATTTTTTGCTTTTGTCTTCTGGGTTTTCTTTACTCGTGTGTGGGGAGGGAGTGAATGAAAAAACGTAAATAATAATAATAAGAAGAAAGATGTTAAAAATGAATCGATATTTTTTTCCACACACACACACACACACACACACACACACACACACACACACACACACACACACACACACACATACACACACACATACACTCTAGGAGGAGACAGAGGAACTTGTTTTCTTTTTTTGTCTTGTCAAGAGTTGAAGTATCAATTTGTCTTACTATTCATTTCTAGTCTTTCATCTATTCGTTCTCTATTATTTATCTTTTTTTTATATTTTGTTTTGCTTTCTGTTTTATTTATATCATTCCTTCCTTTTCCTCATTCTTATGCCTGTTCTGATATATTTCTTGTTCTGTTTATTTCATTCTTTCCTTTTTCTTTTCCTTATTCTTGTTCTGTTCTGTTTCCTGTTCTCACTATTCCATTCTTTCCTTCATATTCTGTTTTCATCTTAAATTTATTTCTACCTTTTTTTCCTCTTAATTTTTTTTCGTCTTTTTTAACAATCTTGTGGCGTTTTTGTTTTCATTTTCCACTTGCACCATTTACATAAGCTGTGTGGCCAAGTCTCTCTCTCTCTCTCTCTCTCTCTCCCCCCCCCCCCCTGACCTTTGCGTAACACCTCCATGATGCTGCGTTTTCCTGACTGGCCATGAAACTCCCCCTTTGACCTTCTAATGGAGGGGAGAAAGGTCACTAAGGGCATGTAGGGGGTGGGGAGGCAGAGGGGAGGAAAAGGGAGAAGGAGGAGGAGGAAGGGGAAGGGGAGAAGGAAGTCGAGAAGGATTGGATGTATGGCTGAAGGAGGTAGAGAAAAGAAGAGGAAGGGGAAGAGGAGGATGAGGAGGAAGGGAGAGAAGAAGTGGATAGGGAAAATGGAAGGAGACGGAAGGGAAAGGAAAGGGAAGGTCAAATGAAAGGGAAAGCAAAAGAAAAATAAAAGGAGAAGGGAAGGGAATTTGAAGAAGGAAGGAGAATGATGGGAAAGGGGCTGGATGGAGGAAAGTGAAGAGGGAAGAAAGATAATGGAAAGAAAGATCTAGGAAAGTGAAAGAGGGTAAGGGGTAAAGGGTAGAGGAAGGGGAAGGAAGCGGAAGGGAAGGGAAGGGGATTCAAGGAAGGAAGAAGAAGGAAGAGAAGGGAACTGGATAAAGGCAGGAGACGAAAGATAATAGGAAGGAGAGATGATGGGAAAGATAATGGGGTAGTAGAGTGATATGGTAAAAGGGGAAGAGGAAGACAAAGGGAGAAGATGTAACACCATTATTATTATTATTATTATTATTATTATTATTATTATTATTATTATTATTATTATTATTATCATTACTATTACTATTACATATTACCCTTATTATTGTTACCCTTATCATTAGCACTGGTTGAAGAAGTGGTAGCGAGGATAATGGTTGTGGTGTTGGGTGATAATCCAACAACTCAATTCATCATTATTTAGTTGTTTTGGTGGTGGTGGTGGTGGTGGTCCTTGGTGGTGGTGGTGGTGGTGGATTAGGAGTATCGTACGCCCGCCAGCCTGTTGTCGTACACGTGGAAATGATATCGTAACACTAATGGGACAAGTTTTTTTTTTTTTTTTTTCGGGGGAGGGCTAGTGTGTGTGTGTGTGTGTGTGTGTGTTTGTGTGTGTGTGACGGGTTGTCTCATTAGTACCCCCCCCCCCTCTCTCTCTCTCTCTCTCTCTCTCTCTCTCTCTCTCTCTCTCTCTCTCTCTCTCTCATCTCTGTTCTCTGTGTATTCCCCCTTCCTTCCTCCCTCCCTCCTCCCGTCCCTCCCCTCCTTCCCTCCGTAATACGTCTAACCCTGTATCTAATCTGGCACCTCCCTCACACTCCCTTCCCTCCCTCCATCTCTCCCTCTCTTCCTCCCTTCCTCCCATCCTCCTTCTCTGGGGACGTTCAGTGTGTGTGTGTGTGTGTGTGTGTGTGTGTGTGTTTTCACCGCGTAATCATAGTGGTTAGGCGATTCGCAAAGTGCACACACACCCCTTCTTGTATGTGTGTGTGTGTCTGTGCGTGTGTGTGTGTGTGTGTGTGTGTGTGTGTGTGTGTGTGTGTGTGTGTCGTCCCACCATTGCCACCTTCACGCTCAAACTGGTTCTGGTGTGGCCTGAGTGTGGTAGGTAGGCTGGTAGGTAAGTCCCCCTCCTCTCCCTCTCCTCTCCCTCTCCCGCCGTCCCTTCTCTCCGACAACCCTGCTCTCTTATCTGACGTTCCAGCAGGGCAAATAATAGCTATAAAGTCACACACACACACACACACACACACACACACACACAGAGGGAGAGGGTGAGGAGGGGTTGCGGGTTGGGCGGGTGCTTTGGGGGTGATTGGGCGGGCTTCGGGGCGGTGGTAGTTGGCGGGTTGTTGGCTAATATTTGACTCGCGATTCGCCACGCCAAATCTGTGTAAATATCCCAACCTAGTACTTCAGATCGCCTCCTCCTCCTCCTCTTCTTCCTCCTCCTTCTCTTTCTTGATCTCGTGCAGCCTGGAGCGAGGGACTGGAAGATGGAGGCGTGGGAGGAGGAGGGAGAGAAGAAGGAGGAGGAGGAGGAGAAGTGTAATGATGGGTGTCAAGGAGGGAACAAGGAGGAGGAGGAGTAGGTGGTGGTGGTGGAGGAGGAGGAGGAGGAGGCCAGCATATTGTGTACGCGGTGTGAGTTGCAAGGGTGAGATATTAGTGAAGGAAGACCAGAAGCGAGAAGTAGGAGGAGGAGGAGGAGGAGGAGGAGTGCGGGAAAGAGGAGGTGGAGGCGGAGGGTGGGAGGGTGGATAGGTGAAAATAAGAGGAAGAAAATACTAACAAAAGTGGAAGAAAATGATTTAGAAGTGTAGCAAGAGGCGGAGGATGATGACAGAGGAGGAGAAAAAGGAGGAGGAGGAAGAGTTTAGACAGAAAAGGAAAGTTGATTAAATTACGAATGGGAGAGAAAGAAGAAAGATTAGGTAGGAGTAAGAAAACGAAAGTGAAACAAAGATCAGGTATAAGGAGAACTTGTGTTAGAAAAAAATGTAAAGAAAAGATGAATAAAGAGACGAAAAGAATACTAAAACATAACAGAAAAGAGAAAGAAACATAATATAAAAGATAAACAGAGCGAAAAGGAATCATAAATAAGTAGAAAAAAAACCAAGAGGGTAAAATCAACAGGAAAAAGAAGAGGAAGATAAACTATGAGCCAAAACATAAACAGAAACGACGCCAAAAAAAAAAAAGGAAGAAAAGAAACGAGAGAAGGAGGAGGAAGCAGGAAACATGGAAGCACGGAAGAGGAGGTAACAGATGGGCCGCCCGTCGACATATAACGAGGCTGGCTGCGTTAGTGATTTAATCTGTTCCCCGGGCCCCGCCGTGACCTGCGAACAGATTATTAAGGCACTTGTAGTAGGCAGGCGCGAGGACGTCCGATTCACTCATGTTCCAGCGATGTAAAGAGGAGTGGGAAGGAGAGGACGAGGACCAAGAAGACGAAGAGGAAGAAGAAGAAGAAGAGGAAGAAGAAGAAGAGAAAGAAGAAGAAAGAAAAAGAAGAAGAAGAAGAGAAAGAAGATGAAGAAAAAGAAGAAAGTAGGAAGAAGTAGAAGAAGAAGAAGAAGAAGAGAAAGAAGAAGAAGAAGAGAAAGAAGAAGAAAGAAGAAGAAGAAGAAGAGAAAGAAGATGAAGAAAAAGAAGAAAGTAGGAAGAAGTAGAAGAAGAAGAAGAAGAAGAGAAAGAAGAAGAAGAAGAGAAAGAAGAAGAAAGAAGAAGAAGAAGAAGAGAAAGAAGATGAAGAAAAAGAAGAAGAGGAGGAGGAGGAGGAAGAAGTAGAAGAAGAAGAAGAAGAAGAAGAAGAAGAGGTTGCAGAAAATGTACAAGAGGATGCAGAAGATGTAGTACAGTAGTAAAAACAAGTTAGTGGAAGAGGAAGATGAGGGGTTAGAGGAAGAAGAGGAAGATTGAGAGTAACTAACGAAAACAAGAGCAAGAACAAGAACAAAAGGATAAAGAACAAGAAGAACAAGAAGATCGACAACATGAGGATGAAGAGAGCAAAGAAGAAGAAGAAGAAGAAAAAGAAGAGAAAAAGAATAAAAAAGATGAAGAAGAAAAAAAGAAGACGAAGAAGAGAAAGAAGAAGAAGAAGAATGAAGAAGAAGAAGACAAAGAAGAAGAAAAAAAACGTTCAATTTACTCATGCTCGAACGAAGTGAAGATCAATGTGAAGAAGTTGACGCCGAGCGAGAAGAACAAGAAGAGGGAGAAGACGAAGAAGAACAACAAGAGGATGAGGAAGATGTACTGGAGGCAAGAACAAGTTGACGGAGGAGGAAGATGAGTAGGTGGAGGGAGAGGAAGATGAAGAGTAAACAAACCAGAAGGCGAACAAGACCAAGAATAAGAACAAAAAGAAGAAGAAGAAGAAGAAGAAGAAGAACAATATGATCATTAACGTGTTGAAGAAGAAGTAAATGAGAGTTTGGAGAAAGCTGAGGTGGAAAACAAAAACAGGAACCAAAACAAAAAAAAGAAGTTCCAAAGATAAATTAGGAAGATGAAGAGGAAGGGAAAAGAAGAGCAAGAACAACATAAAACCAGAAGCGCAAGAACATCAAGAACACGAATAACGAGAACAAAAACTAAGATAAGAAGTACAACAAGAAAATTAACAAAAACAGGACAAACAAGAACACACACACACACACACACACACACACACACACACACACACACACACACACGCACGCACGCACTCTTACCTACCAGCCCCACCACCACCACGCCATCTCTCGGCAGACAAGCGAATCAAGAACCCGCAACCCGCAACCAACACCCGCAACAACCCGCAACCCTCAACAACCGCAACCCACACCCTCCTGCTCTCCGTCTTCCGCGATAACATATTCCTCGAAGGCAGCCCCGCGCGGTGACCTCTTTGTTTTAGCGCGGCGCTGAAGCATAACCGTTGATGTGGTGCCGATACCCGAGCCTCGGTAATTTTTCAAAGGTTTGATCTGAAGGAAGAGCAGGAGGAGGAGGAGGAAGGAGGAGGAGGGAGATACGGAGTAAATCATGGAGGAGGAGGAGACGCCCCGCAGTGCACCCTGATAACCTCCCTTCCTCTCCCTCTCTCTCTCTCTCCTCCCTCTCCTCTTCTTCCTTTACCTCCATCGCTCCCTCCCTCCATCTCTCCCTTCCTCTCTCCTTCTCTCCCTGTTCTGATGCTTTTCTCCATATGTCTCTCCCACTCATCCCTCTCCTCCTTACCTCCATCCCTCCATCCCTCTCCCTTTCCTCTCCCTACCTCCTCCTCCTCCTCTTCTGCTCCATTCGTCCAAGTGTCCTCCCTCACTCACTCCCTTCTTCCTCTCCCTTACCTCCTCTTTCTGTCCCTTCTGCTTTCTTCCCTCCCTTGCTTTACCTCCTTTATTCTCCTTCTCTCCCATTACCATCTTCTTCCGTCCATTTGTTGGTAGTAGTGGTGGTAGTAGAGGCAGTGGTGGTGGTGGTGGTAGTGATTGGCGTGGTGGTGGTGATGGTGGTGGTGGGGGGGTAGGGGGGTAAGGGGGGAGGGGGGGTTAACTTGTTTACTATTGTGGCCTCGACTATGCAAATTAAATTAATATCCTGCATTGTTTTCCTCCGTGCAATCAGAGAGAGAGAGAGAGAGAGAGAGAGAGAGAGAGAGAGAGAGAGAGAGAGAGAGAGAGGATGGAGGCAGAGATGGAGAGAAGGGAGGGAGAGATAGGAGGGTGGAGGAGGAGGGAGAGAGAAGAGATGGAGAGGAGGGTGGGAGAGATAGGATGAAGGAAGGGAGGGAGGCTGAGATGGAGAAGAGGGAGGGAGAGATAGAGGGATAGAGGCGGGCAGAGAGAGAGAGAGAGAGAGAGAGAGAGAGAGAGAGAGAGAGAGAGAGAGAGAGAGAGATAAGGATTTGAGAATAAGAGAAAGAAAAAAGAGAGGGAGGGAAGTAAAAATAAAGAAAAGGATAAAAGAAATAGAGAAGGAAAACGGGAGAGGGGATGGCAGGGAAGGGTAAGGAGAGGGGGTGAAAGAGTGAAACGGAAGGGAACAGAAGGGAAGATGAAGGGAAAGCAAGGAGAGGGAAGGGAACGGAACGAAAGGGAAGGGAAGGGAAGGAAAGAGAAGATAATGCAGATCAAAGGAAAGGATGGAAAAAGAAGGGAAGGAAAGGGACATCAAGAGAAAGGGAGGGAAAGAAAAAAAGGGATAAGAAAGGAAAATAAAGGAAAGGAAAGGAAAGCAAAAGAAAGGAAAGGAAAGGGAAAGCAAGGAAAGGAAAATAAAATAAAAGACGAGGATGGGAAGGGAAAATAAAACAAATCAAGACAAGGCAAAGGAAGGGAAGGGAAGGTGAAGACAGCCAAGATGATGGGGGTGAGGAAAGGAGGAGGGGGAAGGGAAAAGGGAGGGCAGGTAAGGTAAGGTAAGGTGAGGGGGGAAGCTGGTTACCTGCTGGAAGGATAATATATGCATTTTAACAATACCTGAGCGGCCGGCTCCCTCACACCCCATAATTTCTTAACACACCCATTGGTAAACCTTTTTTTTTGCCTTGTCCCTTCTCCCCCCCCTCCTCCTCCTCCTCCTTCCCCTCCTCCTCCTCCTCCTCTTCTTCTTGGCTGTTATTATCACCATCTCAATCTTTTCTAACCTCCTCGTTTCCATCAACAGGTTAAGAAGGAGCTGAGAGTGTGTGTGTGTGTGTGTGTGTGTGTGTGTGTGTGTGTGTGTGTGTGTGTGTGTGTGTGTGTGTGTACTTGATTTCCTTTCCCTCCTTATTTACCGTATCACCTCCTCCTCCTCCTCCTCATACTACTACTACTACTACTACTACTACTACTACTACTACTACTACTACTACTATTACCACTACTACTAAATTATCATCTCTTCCCACGGCTGCATTGTGACATCCGGTGAAGTGTTATTATTTCACACACACACACACACACACACACACACACACACACACACACACACACACACACACACACACACACACACACACACACTGAGCCTTCTTACAACCCTTTAATCTCTCTTTAATCTGTGGAATCTCTTAACTTTGCAACGACCGAGTGATGGAGAGGAAGAGGAGGGAAGGAGAGAGGAGGGAGGGAAGAAGAGATGAGGAAGGTAGGGAGGGAGAAAGGAACGAGGAGGGAGAGTTAAGGAGGAGGGAGATGAAGAAGGAGGAAGACAAAGGGTGAATTAAAGCGCGAAAATTGGCAAAGGGGAGAAAACGGGAACTAAGTAACCAGTGAAGACGACCCAAAACGACCCAAGGCGACCCAAGACGACCCAAGACGACCCAAGACGACCCAAGACGACCTAAGACGACCCAAGACGACCCAAGACGACCCAAGACGACACAAGACGACACAAGGCGACCCAAGACGACCCAAGACGACCCAAGACGACCCAAGACGACCCAAGACGACCTAAGACGACACAAGACGACACAAGACGACCCAAGACGACCCAAGACGACCCAAGACGACCCAAGACGACCCAAGACGACCCAAGGCGACCCAAGGCGACCCAAGACGACCCAAGGCGACCCAAGACGACCCAAGGCGACCCAAGGCGACCCAAGACGACCCAAGACGACCCAAGACGACCCAAGGCGACCCAAGACGACCCAAGGCGACCCAAGACGACCCAAGACGACCCAAGACGACCCAAGACGACCCAAGGCGACCCAAGGCGACCCAAGACGACCCAAGGCGACCCAAGGCGATCCAAGACGACCCAAGACGACCCAAGGCGACCCAAGACGACCCAAGACGACCCAAGACGACCCAAGGCGACGCAAGGCGACCCAAGACGACCCAAGGCGACGCAAGGCGACCCAAGACGACCCAAGACGACTCAAGGCAACCCAAACCAACCCAAGACAAGACAACCACAAGTCAAGACAACCCAAGACAAGACAACTCCAGACAACCCAAGACAACCACAAGTCAAGACAACCCAAGACAATCCAACCGAATTCAAGACAACTTACGACAACACAGGAAAAAACAAAGACAACACAACACAACTAAGACAGACCGCCTGGCTAACTAGGGAGAAAAGGGACTGGCTAGACTAACTGGATTTAGCCATCGACTGTCTAACTGGGAAAGAGATGAGGCTTGCTGACTGGACTAAATAGAGTTAAATAGACAAACTAAAACAGACGAACTGGGAGTGTCTTGAATAAACAGACTGAAAATAAAACAGATGAACTACGTAACTGGGGCTAACCGGAGTGAATGACTGAAAATAACACAAAAGGACTTTCTAACTTGGGCTGAATGGACTAAATTAACCGAAACTGCAACAGACGAACTGGACTTAACGAATTGAAACTAGAGCAGACGAATTTGCTAAACGGAGTTGGCTGGACTAACAGGAGTCAAAACAGATGATTCACAGGGACCGGAGCTACTGAGACTAAGGGCCACATTTTTAAACATTTCTGCGCCCAAGAACACGTAATTTACTAGCCTTTCGTGGGAGTTTAGGGCATTTCCAGGGGTACTTTTATGACCCTGGTGGTAGTCTGAGCCTTCTTCTGTACCCTGACCTTAAAAGGACACTCATTAGAACTCGATTAACCTCCTTTTTGGTCTTTGGAGATAGTTGGTGGGAGGGGCGGGAGCATCTGACAATACCAACCTAAGGACCGGGTCGGGGCTGCAAGGGGATGGGATGGAACTGCGGGGTCGGGGCGGGGCGAGTGTGTGCAGCCCCGCCAAGGGAAGGAACCAAACTGGGCGCCAATACATCATGCTTGGACGGGGCGCAGCGGCGATCCCTCACGTGATAGTATTGTGGTGTCGGGGCGCTGCGTGCACTAACCAAACTGGGGGGTAGAGAGAGAGAGAGAGAGAGAGAGAGAGCGAGAGAGAGAGAGAGAGAGAGAGAGAGGGGGGGTTAGAGGGGATAGACAATTCACCAGGAGTAATATACCTATACCAATACAGAATTTAAGAGTGTGTGTAAGAGAGAGAGAGAGAGAGAGAGAGAGAGAGAGAGAGAGAGAGAGAGAGAGAGAGAGAGAGAGAGAGAGAGAGAGAGAGGGAGAGAGGAGGGGGGAGGGTTAGAGGGGATAGACAATTCACCAGGAGTAATTTACCTTCCAATACAGAATATAAGAGTGTGTGTGTAAGAGAGAGAGAGAGAGAGAGAGAGAGAGAGAGAGAGAGAGAGAGAGAGAGAGAGAGAGAGAGAGAGAGACTCCACGTGCCGGGAACACATTTATGTATTATTGAGATATGCCTCACCTCCGTTCTGGGGAAGAGATAAGGAGAGAGAGAGAGAGAGAGAGAGAGAGAGAGAGAGAGAGAGAGAGAGAGAGAGAGAGAGAGAGAGAGAGAGAGTCTATATCAAGAAAAGAAGGCTGGGGTGGAGAAGGAAAAGGAGGAGGTGCTAGGGCAGATAAGGAATTAAGAAGGAAAGAAAAATACAACAAGAAAGAAAGAAGGAAAAAAATAATGAATGAACGAAAAAAGAAAGAAAAGAAAGATAGAAAAAGTAAAAGTAAAAAAAAACAAGACGAGAGATTATTGATGATACGAAAAAGATGGAGAAAATAATAATTGGAGAAAAAGAAAGAGAAGAAAAGAATATAAAGAGAAGCTAAAAAGAAAAAAAAACATTGACACAGAAAGAATACACAAGAATATTCGTCCAGTTTCAAAGCAAGACACGTGTGTATATGTGTGTGTGTGTGTGTGTGTGTGTGTGTGTGTGTGTGTGTGTGTGTGTGTGTGTGTGTGTGTGTGTGTGTGTGTGTGTGTGTGTGTGAGAGAGAGAGAGAGAGAGAGAGAGAGAGAGAGAGAGAGAGAGAGGGAGAGAGGGGCGACTGCTAACCCAGACACTATCAAAATTACTTCTCCCTTTACCTCCTCCTCCTCCTCCTCCTCCTCCTCCTCCTCCTCCTCCTCGATTTTTCCTCAAACTTTTTTTTTTCATCCCCTTTTCTTCGCTTCTTCATCCTTCTCTCTCTCCTTCCTCCTTCCCTCTCTCTTACTCTTCATCCCTCCCTCCTTCCTATCTCCTTCCTCTCCCCTTCCCAATCCTCCTCTTTTTCTCCTCCACTATATGACTGCTCTCCCCTACCTCTTCTCACCTCTCCTCCCCTACCTCTGCTCCCCTTCCCCTTTCTTACACTATTCTCCCCATTCCTCCTGCTTCCCTCTCTTCTTCATATCCCTTCCTCCATTATTCTTCCCTTTCACCATGCATCCTCCTCTACCTCTTTTTCTCTCTCATCTTCCTCCTCCTACTCTCCCCATCATCCATCTCGCCTTACTCCACTTTTTTTTTCCTCGCATCCACTTCCCCTCCCTCCCTTCCATCCCCTCATCCACCCTTCCCTCCCCCTCCACCAGCCTCCCCAACTCTTTTACTCTCTCCTCCTTCTCTTCTTCCTCTTCTCTTTCCTCCCTTCACCAATCCCTTCCCTTCCTCCACTTTTTCCCCCCTTGCAAGCACATCCCCCTCCACCCTCCTCTCCTTCTCCCCAACTCCTTTTTCTCACCTGGTTGCGCTCCCCCCCCCACCCCCGAGCGTCGTGCATCTAATTACAGGTGTGGGTAAATGGGGCTTGTTGGCCAGGTGAGTTGTGGGGAAGCCTGCACTCACGCCCACACACCTGAGCCCCTCATCACACTCACCTGCCCGGGAAATGGATTCTTAATTAGCGGGTTTAACAGGTGAGAAAGTGAGAGTGGAATTGGGGAAGGGGAAGAGGAGGGAGAGAGGGGTGGGGAGGATGGAGGAAGGTGAGTGGAGAGAGTAAGAGGAGAGGAGAGGAAGAGTAAGAGAGAGAGAGAGAGAGAGAGAGAGAGAGAGAGAGAGAGAGAGTGAGTGTGTGTGTGTGTGTGTGTGTGTGTGTGTTTGGGGGAGGGGGTATGTGTGTGTGTTGTAAGACTATTGTTAATAAGAAACAAACAAGCAAATAAGCAGAAAATAATCAAAGGAGAGAAAAAAAACGGCAAGAAAGAGAAAACGGTGAGGAGGAAAAAAAAGAGAAAACGAGATAAAACTTCGGAAAGAAATTATTAATGAAAAAAATTATCGGAAAAAAGGGGAAAAAATTATCAAAGAAAAGAAAACGAGGACTAAGAGTACTAGAAAAAAAAGGAAAAGTGGAGGTGAAAGTATTAATGAAAAAAAGGAAAAAACAGCAATTACTTCAGATGCAGAGAGAGAGAGAGAGAGAGAGAGAGAGAGAGAGAGAGAGAGAGAGAGAGAGAGAGAGAGAGAGATGAAAATAAGGTAACAATTCAAAACGAAACTGACGAAAAGATTAGATAGAAAAAAAAATGAAAAGAGGGAATGAGAAGAGGTAAAAGACGAAAAAGAAGAAGAGTGAGAGGCAGAGAGAAGAAGAGAAAAGAAGAGAGAGAAAGGAAAATGAATCAACAAATAAACCAAAAAAAAAGCCGAATAAAACAAGAGAAAGAAAAAAGAAAAAAAAGGAGGAGAAAACGAAGAAAGTAAGACAAAAAGAGAGAGAGAGAGAGAGAGAGAGAGAGAGAGAGAGAGAGAGAGAGAGAGAGAGAGAGAGAGAGAGAGAGAGAGAGAGAGAGAGAGAGAGAGAGGCGGGGTGTGCAGTGTAGCAGAGATATCTTTGGCCCTAATCAAGGCATCATCGAGTGTTGGCTTTGTGAAGGGACAGTAGGCACCCACACCAGCCGGGGCAGAGAGAGAGAGAGAGAGAGAGAGAGAGAGAGAGAGTACGGAGACGGAGCGCTCATCGACATATATGTATTCAATTGCAATATGTAAGATGTAAAAAGAAAGAAAGAAAAAAAGAAAAGGGCAGAGATAGGGAGAGAAAGGAGGGAGGAAAGAAAGGCAGAAATGGATGAGGGAGAAAGACTAAAGACAGAAATATGAGAGAGAAAAAGAAGGGGAAAGGAAGAGCAGAAAGGGAAAGAGGAAGGGCAGTAGGGCAGAAATGGAAGAGGGAAAGATGATTGAGGGAGAAAGACTGAAAAAGAGAAATATGAGAGAGAAAAAGAAGGAAAAGGAAGAGCATAAATAGAAAGAGGGAGGAAAGGAGGGCAGAAATAGAAGAGGGAGAGACGATTGAAGGATAAAGACTGAAAAAAAGAAATATAAAAGAGAAAAAGAAGAAAAAGGAAGAAGAGAAAGCGAGAAGGAAGGAGGGAAGAAATGGGGAGCGACATGTTTGAGGATGAGTGAAAAAGATGAAGATAAGAGAGGGAGAATATCGGGAAAAAAAGGAAAGAAAAGAGAGAAAGAGGAATTGGAGAGAGATGGGAAACATGAAACTAGGAAAGGAAAGAACGAAGAATTAAAGGAGTTAGAGATAAAGGAAGGGAAAGAAAGTGAAGAATGCATAAAGAAAGTAAATAAAAGATAAAGAAAATTCCGTACTTACAAAGAAAATACAACCAGATTCTAAAGACATGAGAAGGAAAGAAGAGTGAACGAAGAAAGAGAGAGAGAGAGAGAGAGAGAGAGAGAGAGAGAGAGAGAAGAAGAAGATGGAAGAAGGGAGAAGGGACAATGGAAGGGAGACAGAGTATAATATTATTAAAAGAAGAAAGGGAGAGAGGGGGAGAGGGACGGAGGGAGGGAGAAAGGAGGGGAAAAAGGGAGGGTTGGAGGAAAGACAAGATTAGAACCGCGTCAGAGGGAGAGAGATAAGGTGGAAATGGAGGAAAAGTGTGAGAGAGAGAGAGAGAGACCTACCCAGTCATGCGTAAGGAAACGGATTAGCACAACGATATTAAACGGAGGAATGAACGAAATGGAGATAGCAAATAGAGGAATGAGAGGAATAAATAAAAAAAAATAATAGGAATAGCAGAAACAAAGGACACGAGCGAAGGAAAGAAGAAGAAGAACATGAAAAAAAAGGAAAGAAAAACTGTTGAAATTCATTGCTAAAAAAAAATGAAAATGATCTAATGTGGAAAGAAATAAAATAGTAGTAGTAGTAGTAGTAGTAGTGCCCCTCTCTTTGTCATATTATTTTTCTTATTTTATTCTTCCTCATTTATTCTTTTCTTCCTTTTCTTCATCCTTTTCTAACTCTCCTTCTTATTCTCCTCTTCCCCTTACTATTTTTCTCCTCATTATTCTTCCACACTCATATTTTTCCTTATTTCTTCATCATTCTCTAACTCTTCTTCCTCTTGTTCTAATTCTTTTTCCTTAATTTTTCTTTCATTTTTCCTTCACTTCCTTCCCTAACACAATCTCGCTTCAGTCTGACATTTCTTTCTTCTTCCTTCTCCAGCATACCTCCTCCCCCTCCTCCCTCTCCTCCTCCTCCTCCTCCTCCTCCTCCTCCTCCTCCTCCTCCTCCTCCTCTTCTTCCTCTTCTCTATTCACATATCCATCAGCCTTCGGTCATCCCACTATCCCTCCATTAATCATTTCAACTGTCTGGCGGTTTGGCGGGCTATCACACCAACGCCTTAATCTCTCTCTCTCTCTCTCTCTCTCTCGCGCTCTCTCTCTCAACTCCCTCTCTCCGCTCATCATCTCTCTCGCTCGCTCATCTCTCCTCGCTCATCTCTCTGCTCGCTCATCCTCTCGCTCATCTCTCGCTCCTCTCGCTCATCTCTCTCTCTCTCATCTCTCTTCATCTCTCTCTCTCTCTCTCTCTCTCTCTCTCCTCTCCTCCTCCTCCTCCTCCTCCTCCCTGTCCGTCCACTTTTCTAGCTCGTTATCTCCTCAGACGCCGCTTCTTCTTCCTCCTCTTCTTCTTCTTCTTCTTCCTCATCTTCTGCTTCCTCCTCCCCCTCCCCTTCCCCCCATATCGTGGAGGGGCTTTGGCCGCCGTATCTGCTGTTTTCTCTCTGTGATTTTTATATTGGGGAGGAGGAGGAGGAGGAGGAGGGTTGGTATCGAGGCTTCCAGTTGATTGGCTCAGACCACCACCACCACCACCACCATCACCCCCACTACCTCTACCATCATCACCATCATGAAAACCATCTACACCACTACCACCATCAATACCATCACCATCAACACCACTTATTTCTGTACCACTTTTCGTGTGCTGTTTCTACACCTTCATTACCACCTACTTACTACCACTACTACTACTACTACCACCACTTCTACTACTACTACTACTGCTCCTAGTAGGCCACAACAAGCTGGGAATTTTCAGTCACCGCCGAGTGGCATAAGACTACCTATATGCTTGCTGTCCTGAAGACCACCTATCAACCCGAACTTTACATTTTCTCTCTAAAGTCTAAAGAGAGGATCAAAAATAAGCTCCGGAGGCCAGCATGAGCCAAGCAAGATGACGCCACTATAAACACTTGCCTGCGCCACAAGGGGCTGGGACCGACCATCAAGCTCCATCAATAAAGCATACAGGCGCCATAGGTCGAAACGTAAAAAAAAATCTACTACTACTATTACTACTACTACTACTACTACTACTACTACTACTACTACTACTAGGCGTTCAGTTGTGTGATTGGACGACACTAACTCTTATACAAACTGACAGGGCAGGCGTGTGTGTGTGTGTGTGTGTGTGTGTGTGTGTGTGTGTGTGTGTGTGTGCGTGTGTGTGTTCATTCCCATCCTCCGGTATTCTTTTTTCTTCTTTTCTTCTTCTTCCACTTCCTCCTCCTCCTCTTCTTTCTCTTCCTTCTCTTCTTTCTTATCCTCCGCATAGAGGCTCTCCATACACCAATATCCCCGGTGGGTGGTCGCTCGGGGGGGAGAAGGGGAGGAAGAGGAAGAGGAAAGTGAGGAGAGAGGAAGGTATGTGGGGGTGAGGGGGCGACACTGATCAGGTTACCTTAATCTCCCCCCCCATTTAAGGTAACCTCCCACTTGAACTCTTCTCCCCATTCTCCCGCTCTTCCCTCCCTCATCTCCCTTTTTATCTCCCATCACCTCTTTACCTTCAAGCTTTCTACTTCTCCCCTACCTCCTATTCCCCTTCCCCTTCTCCCCCTCCCCCTCCCCCTCCCCTTTTCTCCTCACCCCTCTCCCCTCACTCCTCAACCCCTCAGGCACAATAGTAATGGGACTACTGCTGGTGCTGCTACTGTGTGTGTGTGTGTGTGTGTGTGTGTGTGTGTGTGTGTGTGTTGGGGGAGAGAATGACTGGGCATCTGATCGAGAGAGAGAGAGAGAGAGAGAGAGAGAGAGAGAGAGAGAGAGAGAGAGAGAGAGAGAGAGAGAGAGAGAGAGAGAGAGAGAGAGAGAGAGAGAGAGAGCATACCATCACATCAAAAGAATATCAACATCAACTAATAATAATAATAATAATAATAATAATAATAATGATAATAATAATAATAATAATAATAACTTCGCAATGGTGGAAGTGGAGGTGATAGCGGTGGTGGTGGTGGTGGTGGTGGTGTGAGGCGCAGTAATGGAGGAATGAGGGAGAGAGAGGGAGGGAGAGAAGGAGGGAGAGGAGGGAGGGAGAGAGGTTCGGAGGCCGGCTGGCTCTCTGATAACACTAATAAATCATAGATACAGTGAGGCTGCCCGCTCCTCCTCCGCCTCCTCCTCCTCCTCCTCCTCCTCCTCCTCCTCCTCCTCCTCGGCAGTAGGCAAAGGGGAGGTGTGAGGGAGACTATTAATTGCAGAAATAAGTACTGTGGAAATTTTAATGAGAAGGGGTCCCTCCCCCTCTCTCTCTCTCTCTCTCTCCCTTACCAATTTTTCTCTCCCTCCCTCTTCTCCCCCCTCCTCCCCTCTCCCCACCCCTTCCTTCCTTCTCCCCTTCCCCCTCAATTTGCTGCACCTCCTCTCCATCCTTACCCCCCCCATCACCGAGTCCATCATTAAGTGGTCAGTCTTATGGAAGGAGGAGGAGGAGGAATATGGAAGAGATGGTAGAGGAAGGAAGAGGGGGAAGATGGAAGAGGGAGAGGAGGGAGATGGGAGAGAGAGAGAGAGAGAGAGAGAGAGAGAGAGAGAGAGAGAGAGAGAGAGAGAGAGAGAGAGAGAGAGAGAAGCGTAACGAGAAATAACCAACAAAGCCTACCCATCACCACCTCCTCTTCCTCCTCCTCCTCCTCCTCCTCCCTCCATCTTCTTCCATGTCTCCACCAACTAAC
Source organism: Eriocheir sinensis (assembly GCF_024679095.1). NCBI lineage: Eukaryota > Metazoa > Arthropoda > Malacostraca > Decapoda > Varunidae > Eriocheir > Eriocheir sinensis. Next base: position 10,596,115 of record NC_066543.1, read on the forward strand.
TGGACGCGGGGGGGGGATGGTGAGGAAGGGGGGGAGGGGGCTGGGGGAGGGGGGGCAGCTGTATCAGTCACCACGCCTCACCTCACCGGCTATAAAATTCTTGGTGTGAGGATGATGACAACTTTAATATAGATAGGACGCTGAAAGACCCCCTCCCTACCCCCCAGTCCCCCTTCCCCTTTCCTCCCCTACCCTCCCTCACACCCCCTTCTTATCCCTCTTCCTACACCCCTTTTTGCCTCCCTTTTCCCCCCTACCCAACTTCCCCCCTTTCCCTTGCCTCCCCTACCCTCCCTTACTCCCCTTCCTACACCCCCTTTTTACCTCCCTTTCCCTTCTTTCTCCTCCCCTTCTACTCCTCCTCCTTCGTGTCCTTCCCTTCTTCCCCTCATTTCAGATACCCTCCCTTCCCTTTCCTCCCTTACATCCCTACTTATTCCCCTTCCTACACCCCTTTCTACCTCCCTTTCCCTTCTTTCTCCTCCCCTTCTTCTCATCCTACTTAGTGTCCTTACATTCTTCCCCTCATTTCAGAAACCCACCCTTCCCTTTCCACCCTTACCTCCCTTCTTATTCCCCTTCCTACACCCCTTTCTACCTCCCCTTCTACGACTCCTCCTTCGTGGCCGTCCCTCCCTTCTTCCCCTCATTTCAGATACCCTCCCTTCCCTTTCCTCCCTTACTCCCTTCTTACTCCATTTCTTCCTCCTCTCTTCTACTCTTCCTCCCCCTTCCTCCTCCTCCTCCTCCTCCTCTTCCTTCCCTCATATCATAAACACACACCCTTCTCCCTTTCCTACCCTATTCCCCAGTCTGCCTCCCCATCTTCCTCCCCTTCCCTCTCATCCTCCTCCTTTTCCTTCGTTCCCTTCCCTTCTTCCCTCCTATCACAGACACACTCTCCCTTCGTTTCCCCTCCCCACGCTCTGATATCGTAAACTCCCTTCTCTGTCCAGTTTCTCCCTTCCTTCATTTCCCTTCCTGACTCTCTCTATCTTTCCCTTAACTCCTCCTCCTCCCATCACCTCCCTTCACCTCCCCTTCCCTTCCACACCTCCATACATATCCCTCATTTTTGGTGGTAATGGTAGTGATGGTGTATTGCAGAGAGAGAGAGAGAGAGAGAGAGAGAGAGTATGGATATCAGAAGGAACTGGAACTGGAAGGACAAATAAATAGGAGTGTATTGATGGATGGAATAGAAGAAAGAAAAATAAGAAAAAGAAAGAAAGAGGGAAGGGGGAGTTATGGTGCTGGTGGTGGTGGTGGTGGTGGTGATAGCGTGTTTAATGCAAGGCTGGCGGTGGTGGTGGTGGTGGTGGTGGTGCGTTGTCCAGCCTGATCCGCGCCCCGACAAGGCCGCCACAAAGAGTTAAGTCGACCCGAAGGGAGACAACGTCCAGACCTCGTTACTGCCCCCCCCCCCCCTCTCTCCCTCTCTCCCTCGTTCCCTCTATCTCTCCCCTATTCTTTCCCTCCCTCCCTCCCTCCCCCTCTTTCTCCCTTCTTCCCTCTTCCTTCTTCCCTCCATATCTTCCCTTTCCCCCTCTCCCTCTCTCTCCCTCGTTCCCTCTATCTCTCCCCTATTCTTTCCCTCCTCCCTCCTCCCCTCTTTCTCCCTTCTTCCTCTTCCTTCTTTCCTCCATATCTTCCCTTTCCCCTCTCTCCTCTCTCTCCTCGTTCCTCTATCTCCCCTATTCTTTCCTCCCTCCTCCCTCCCTCTTTCTCCCTTCTTCCTTCTTCCCCTCCATATCTTCCTCTTTTCCCTCTCTCTCTCTCTCCCATCATCTCCTTCCTTCCTCCCTCTCTCCTCTCTCCCTCGTTCCTCTATCTCCCCCTATTCTCTCCCTCCTCCCTCCCTCCCTCCCTCTTTCTCCTTCTTCCCTATTCCTTCTTCCCTACTTGTATTCCCTTTCCCTCCCCCACTCCATCCTTTACCTCTTCTTCTCTCCCCTCTCTCCATCTCTCCGTCCTTCCTCCCCTCTCTTTCTTGCTCCCTTTATTTCTCTCCCCTTCTTCCTTCTTACCTCCCTCCATCTCCCCTCTTTTGCCTCCCTAGCTCCCTTAAATTTTTCCTTCCTTATCAGTTCCTTATTTTTTTCCCTCCCTCCCTCCCTCTCTCCCTTCATCTTTCCCCTCTACCTTCTTTCCCTTAAATTTTCCCTTCCTTATCAATTCCTGACTTCTTTCCCTCGCTCTTTCCTCCCTCCCTTCCTTCTCACATCCATCTCTCCCCTCCCTCCATCTTTCCTTCCCTCTCCTCCCTTTTCCCCCCCTCCTTCCTTCCCTCCCTCCCTTAAATATACCCTTTCTTATCAATGCTTTAATCTTTCCCTCGGTCCTTCCTCCATCCCCTCCCTCCCTCTCCCTTTCTTCTCCCCCTCCCTTAAATTTCCCTTCCTTATCAAACCCTTTCCCCTTTTTTCCCTTGTTCTCTCCTCCCTTTCCCCACTTCTCCCCTCCATTTTTACACTTCTCTCTCTCTCTCTTTAATATTTTTCCTCCCTTATCCTCCCATCATCCCTCTCATCTCCTGTTATTATTTCCCTCATTCCCCGTATTTTCCCTCCCTTCCCTCCTTCCCTCCATTCTTCTTCCCTTCATATGTCGCTTCCTTCATCTATTCCTTCCTCTCCCCTTCTTTTCTTCCTCTCTCTTTTCTTTTATCCTTCCGTCTTATCCATCTTTTTCTCTCTTCTCTTTTCTTCTCCTCATCTGTTTATTTTCGATTTTCTCTTTTTTTTTTTCTTCTCGTGTTCCCTTGATATCTTTTTCCTCCCCTCCTTTCTTTCCTCCGTTCTTCTCTTCTTCCTTCCTTCCCTCCTTCCTCCCCTTTTTTTCTTCCTTATCTGTTTGCCTTTCTTTCCTTCATTATCTTATTTTTCGTTTTCTTCTGTCAATACATCTCTCTCTCTCTCTGCACGCTAGAAACAGATTTCCTTATCAATATTTTGGGCCAAACTCACTCACTCCTTTCTCCTCAATTTATCATGGACTATCTCTCTCTCTCTCTCTCTCTCTCTCCTTTTTTTTCCATTATCTAAGCTATTATATTCCTTTTTTCCTTTATTTTTCTTCTTTCTTCCTCCTCCTCCTTCTTTATCTCATTTTCCTCCTCCTCCTCCTCCTCCTCCTCCTCCTCCTCTTTCTCTTCTTCCTCCACCTCTTATCTTCATATTTTCAACTCGTTTTCCATTTTTCCCTCCTTCCTCTCCCTCCCTTTACCCCCTTCCTCTCCTCCTCCTCCTCCTCCTCTTCCTCTCCTTGTCTTTCTTCTTATTCTTCCTCCTTTGTCTTCCCTTCTTCTCTCCATCTTCGTAAGTTACCCACGATAGCATCTACAGTTAATGGGCTCTTTTGATCTTCCCATTTTCCTCTGCCCTTCACCCCCCTTTTCTCCTCTCCTCCCCTTCCTCCCTCCTCCCCCCCTTTTCCTCTCCACTATCGCGTTATGATTTTCTATTTCCTCCTTCGTTATCTTCCAAGCTTATCACGATTGTATCTGTTTTCCTCTCTCTTCCTTTACCTCCTCCCTCTCTCTCTCTCTCTCTCTCTCTCTCTCTCTCACACGCCCTCTTTCTCCCTCTTGGGTCTCTCCCCCTCTCTCCCCTTTTTTTTCCTTTCTTTGTTTCCCTTCTTTCTCTACCTCTTTCTCACTTTTCTCTCTCCTTTCCTAGTTTCCATTTTTCTTTATCTTTCTCTCTCCCTTCCTCGTCTTTCCTTGTTTTCCTTCTCCCTTCACTTCCTCTCATTCCCTTCCTCTCCCTTCTTTGTTTATGTTCCCTCTTTGTATCCCCTCTTCTTTTCCCTCCCTCTCCCTCCGCTCTCTTCTTTCTTCTCTCTTCTTTGCCTCTCTCCTCTCCTTGTTACCCTTCTTCCCTCTTCTTCCCTTCCCTGCTTCTCTCATCTTCTTACTCCTGCTTCTGAGGTTGGAAAGGATGGAAGGAAGGGTAGGAAGGTAGAAGGAAAAGGGAAGAAAAAAGGAAGCAAGGAAAGGGAGGGAGAGAGGGAAAGAAGACAAAAGGAAGGGCGGTAAGGGAAAGAAGGGAAGGAAGGGTAGGAAGATAGGAGGAAAGGGCAGAGTAAAAAAGACAGGGAAGAGGGAAGAAGGCGAGGGATGGGAGGAAGATGGAAGGGATGAAAGGGAAGAGGGAAGAAAAAGGAACTGAGAGGGAGGAAGGGAGGACGGAGGGTAGGAAGACAGAAGGGAGGAGAAGGGAAAGATCGACCTGTCTGTCTATCCGTCTATCTGTCTGTCTAATTGCAATGTGAGGGATCTGATTGGCACCCCCCTTAACCTGTGTGTGTGTGTGTGTGTGTGTGTGTGTGTGTGTGTGTGTGTGTAGAAACGCAGGTATTTACATCTCTATAGGCCTCTCTTATATACCAGCAGCACGCTCACCTACCTTACCACTAACACACCTTTCTTTGCCACACACGTACACACACACACACACACACACACACCTGACTCACCACTGATGTACAAACGCACCTGTCCTTACCGCAGATGCACACACGCGCCCCCTGTGGCTGTGTGGGGTACTCTATTACGCTGTTTGTCGCTGTGTTGTAGTTTGTGTCGGGGCGCGAAGGTGGCGTAAACTGCTGTGTGTGTCTCGCTGTGCTGGTGCGGGGCTGACGGTGTTGGGATGACAGAATGGGAATGACGAGGGAGGGGCTGTCGACATGGGGCTGACAATGAGGGCCTGACGGGGAGGGGTTGGCGTGGGTCTGACGGTGAAGGGCTGACTAAGTGGGAATGACGAGGGAGGGGCTGCCGACATGGGGCTGACAAGGAAGGCCTAACAGGGAGGGGTTGGCGTGGATCTGACGGTGAGGGGCAGACGACGAAGGACTGACGGTGAAGGGCTGACTGCGATGGAGTGACGGCGAAGGTCCTACCGCGAGGGGCTAGCCGGTAGGGACTGACGGAGTGGAGCTAACCGGGAAGGGGCTGAGGGTGTGCGCGTGGCGTGTGGTGGTCTGCGTGTCACCTTATCACACCATTTTTCTGCGGATATTCTTTTCTCCACATCCCTCTCTTTTCGAGCCTTTCCGTCATTTCTTCGGCGATCGTCTATTTCGGGGCCGTGTTGACGCGTGGCTGACGGCGCCGTTATGTAAGTCAGCGGTGAGGGGGACAGAAGCACAGGTGATCAGGTGAGGGCACAGGTGGGGATACAGGTAAACGTGCGAGGTACAGTGACGGTAACAAAACTCGCGTGATGAATGGCGGGAGGAGGAGGAGGAGGAGGAGGAGGAGGAGAGTAGGGTATGTAATAGTGTCGCCGACCACCACTAGAGGCGTGTCTCCCACCCTGGCTGCCTCCTCGCGTTCCCACTTCCCTCCCACGACCCACGTCCCGCCAGCACCACCACCACCAGTCGCACGCCCGTCAGTCTGCTCTCGACACGCGTGGAGGAAGGGTGCAGCCGCTCATCCGCTCTCTCCTCCGCCTCTCCCTCGCTTCAGAGCACCCAGTTGACACTTTCTTTGACGCGTGATTGACACCCTTCACCCGGCGTCACCCGAGAGAACTTCCGGGTGTTTGGCTCGCGCTGCTGCCCTGATAGTGAGCCTGATAACACCTCGCTCACTTTGACGATAAGCGCTGAGGGCCGGCGCTATCTCCCGCCCGCGTGTCGTCTCTGCCAGCTTAATAAGGATGTGACGCTCTCTTGTCTGCGGTGACCTCGATAACTTGGGGTGGTGTGGCGTGGTGTGGCGCTGCCCTGCCTGCGACGAGCGATAGGGCGCGGCGCTGGGCTCAAGATAAGTGCTGTGGTGTGGACGTGTGTGTATGTGTGTGTGTGTGTGCGCGCCCGTGTGTCCAGCGCTCGAGATTGCTTGCGTGTGTGTGTGTTTCCTGTGACGGGCGGAACAGCACGTGCGAGCGACACAGCACATGACTCGCACCCCCGCAGCGACACGTGAACTCACACAGCAACAGAGAACAGGAACAGCAGCAACAAAAGACACTCGCAAAGACAGGCTTGAGAGTGGCTGTTCGGGCCGTTGAGACTTAGAAAGAAGGGAGAGAAACAAGACACAAGTAAAACCACCATCATCACCATCACCACATCCCGGAAGACGAGAAGATAGCAAAAAAATAATCAGATTGAAGCGATAAACAAGAAATCGAAAAGAACGAAACCACACACATTCCCCTCTCTCTCTCTCTCTCTCTCTCTCTCTCTCTGAACGTGGTGGTAATAGTGGTGGTGCAAGACAAACCGAAAACCTGACGCACCACAACCACAATCATCAACACCACCACAAACACCAACACCACCACCGCCGCCGCTAAAATGGACCTCGCCGCCGCCCTCAGCTCCTTGCCGTGGCGGACAGGCGCCGTCTCCGCCACCTTTCAGCAGCAAATCATGATGCAGAAGTTGATTGCTCGCCTTAGACATGCAACAGGTAAGATTTAGGTGACTGGTGCTGCTGTGCCTGTCCCTGCTCCTCCTCCTCCTGCTCCTGTTATATATATACTGTTTGTGGGTGTTGCTGCTGCTGCTGTTGTTGTTCCTTCTGCGATAGTGATAATTGTAGTGGTGGTAGTGGTATGGGGGGGTGAGGGAGTGCAGGGAGGGATGGTGTGAGGGAGGAAGGAGGGGAAGGATAATGAGGGAAGAGGAGGAGTAAGAGGGGAGGTTAGGTTAGGTTAGGTTAGTAAGGAGGTTGTGTGTGTGTGTGTGTGTGTTTCTCTCTCTCTCTCTCTCTCTCTCTAAACACTTTCTCTCTCTCTCTCTCTCTCTCTCTCTTCCTCTTCCTCGCTTATCTCCTTCTCATCTCCCGCCGCCTTATCGCTCGGTCTTAATGTGAATCTTATCTCTTCATTTGTCGTTAGTTTATCAAGTTTCCAATCTTATATATTATGCCTCTCTCTCTCTCTCTCTCTCTCTCTCTCTCTCTCTCTCTCTCTCAGTGGCGGCCTATCAGTATTCATCTGTCCTTCATTTTCTCTTCTGCCTATTCCTCTTTATCTCTTTTGTGTATCTATCTCCATGTCAGCCGGCCTCTCTCTCTCGCTCGCTCTCTCTCTGTCTCTCTCTCTCTCTCTCTCTGTCCCAACATAACGCAACACAAGAACACAATCTTTTAAATATATATTCATCCCTAACAAACTCCACCACCACCTCCCCTTATCTCTCCTTCCCTTCCCTTCCCTTAACCCACCACCACCACCTCCCCTAGACCCTCCCCCCTCCTTCCCCTTCCCTTTATTCTTTGTCTCCCTTTATCGCCGTCTTCCATCCGCCGGCGTTATCTCCCTCCCTCATCTGCCTCCCTTATCGCCTCCTCCATCTCCATCCCCGCTGGAAGGATTACGCTAAAAGGCAGGGAACTCCGGTTGTGTTGCACGTGATGGTGAGGCGAGTGACGGATGGTGACGGGAAGGGCGCCGATGGGGGGAGAGGAAGGAAAGGAAGGGGAAGAAGTGATGGTGATGGTGATGGTAGTGGTGGTGGTGGTCGTGGTTATGTATGGGAAAGGGAAAGGAGGGAAGATGAGGAGGAAGGGGAAGAGTATAGGGAGATTGATGAGAGGAAGGAGTGAAGAGGAGGAAGAGAAGAAGAAGGAATGGTTGGGTAAAGGAAGGTTGCAGAGAAGGATGGTGTGTGTGTGTGTGTGTGTGTGTGTGTGTGTGTCTGTGTGTGTGTGTGTGTGTGTGTGTATGTGTGTGTGTGTGTGTGTGTTGAGATTCGTACTGCTGAAAAAAAACGCCATTACTACTATTACTACTACTACTACCACTACTACTACTATTACTACTACTACTACTACTACTACTACTACTACTACTGCCGCCACTACGTCGGGAGAAGATAACTTTGCCGTTCTTCAGATAACAGTGACAGGCAGACTCAGGAAGTAGAGAGAGAGAGAGAGAGAGAGAGAGAGAGAGAGAGAGAGAGGAATATAAGACGAAAGGAAGACAGGAAATGAGAAAGGAGGAGAGAGAGAGATACGTAGATAGGAGGAGAAAATAAATACGAAAGAAAGGAGATAAAATAGGAAGAATGATAAGCAAGAGCAGTAGTATCAGTAGTAGTAGTAGTAGTAGTAGTAGTAGTAGTAGTAGTAGTAGTAGTAGTGCTATCAACATGACTTTAGGTTTGCGGGGCCGGGTGATAGTGAAGGCAATGAATGTGTGGTGAGTGGCGTGTGGTGAGCGTGCCGGTGATGGTGACTGATGGTGACGGGGCTCGGACGAAGATAGGATGGTGATAGAGAGAGGGGAGGACGGGGCGGGGACGGGATGGGGAAGGGTAGTGGGTGGGTATAGGGCGATAATAGTGGTGATGGTGACTCTCTCTCTCTCTGGCACGCTATCTATTCATCTATTCTCTCTCTCTTGCGCACTATCTATTTATCTATCCGTCTCTCTCTCTCTCTCTCTCTCACCCAATTATCCATTCTCTTCGTCTATCGCTTTACATGTCTATTTATATTGCTCTCTTCAAACTCTCTCTCTCTCTCTCTCTCTCCCCCAGGCCGTGATTAATGGGGTTCGATTAGAGATAAGAGATGAGGCAGATGGTGCGTGAAGATAGCGCTGTTCACCGGAAGATAGCAACTTTTAATAATGAACCGTTCTCTCTTTCACGTCTCTTTATTATTATTACTAGAACGCTCTCTCACCCGTATGTCCGTGTCTCTCCCTCTCTCTCTCTCTCTCTATTTGTCTATCAGTCTATCTACTCCCTCTCGCTCGCTCGCTGTCTCTATCTATATAATCTTCTCTCTCGCTCGCTCTGTCTGTGTCTGTCTCTCTATCTATCTATCTATTCTCTCTCTCTCTCTCTCTCTTGCACGCCCGCGCCGAGTGCCTGTCACTTGAGATTATTAAGAATTTAAGAGATAAGAAGATAAGGAATTGATACACAAAGGAAATAATTGCGTTCAGAATTCCTTCACTTATCTTTCGCTGAATCACGCGAGAAAAATAATAATAATAATAATAATAATAATAATAATAATAATAATAATAATAAGAGGAGACGAACGAAATCACCAACAAAACAAAAACAACGAAAATAATACCAAACCTGTAATGTAAGGAAGTTATCATAAAAACGTAAAAATAATTATAAAAAAAGAAAATATATGTAAAATCGCAGTCAACGTAAAAATAATTAAAAAAAGAAAATATATGTAAAATCGCAGTCAACGTAAAAATAATAAAAAAAGAAAATATATGTAAAATCGCAGTCAACGTAAAAATAATTAAAAAAAGAAAATATATGTAAAATCGCAGTCAGACGCCGGAAAGAATAAACAAAAGCAGCATTGCCAGATAACATACAAAGAAGAAGGAGGAGGAGGCGGCGTGTAAGGAGGAGGAGGAGGAAAGAGAGAAGCGGCAACGGTGTCTGGTGGTTGTGGAGGTGGGGAGTTCGGCGTCAGAGACAGACTTCGGCGCCGGTGGAGGTGGTGGTGGTGGTGGTGGTGGCCGTGTTAGATTAGCGCCGAAAAGGGGGTCGTTAGATTAGTGTAGGAGTTGTGTGATAAGAGCAGAGGGAACATTAGTTAAAGGTTAAAGCAGAGAGAGAGAGAGAGAGAGAGAGAGAGAGAGAGAGAGAGAGAGAGAGAGAGACTAAAAGAGACATATAAATAGACAGACAAACAGAAAGGAAACAAGACAGACATACAGAGAGAGAGAGAGAGAGAGAGAGAGAGAGAGAGCGAGGCGGTGGATTATTCATGGGTTCACAAGGTTTCGAAACAGTGGATTCAGGGTTCACGGGTGTCAAGGTTTCGTAAGGCAGTCGATCTATCAGAAGCTTTGCATTTAAGTGTCAGAGGTCCGATAACGGCGTGTGTGTGTGTGTGTGTGTGTGTGTGTCGGGGAATTCCATTTATGCGAACGTCACTTGAGTTTCAGGATTTCCTACAATAGATTCATATATATAGTAATGCATGATCCGTTTTAGTGGTGGTAGTAGTAGTAGTAGTAGTAGTAGTAGTAGTCGTTGTGGTGGTAGTAGTAGTAGTCGTTGTGGTGGTAGTAGTAGTAGTAGTAGTAGTAGTAGAAGTAGTAGTACCACGTTCACCATCATCATTCACGCTAACAACACAAAAAAAAACGCAAAAAACACAAAAGCTATACAAACACGCAAGCCCCCACAAAAAATAACACACACACACACACACACACACACACACACACACACACACACACACGGAAATAGGTAGGTAGGCGAACGAGGGATAGAAAAAAAAACGACCTAGAGAGAGAGAGAGAGAGAGAGAGAGAGAGAGAGAGAGAGAGAGAGAGAGAGAGAGAGAGAGAGACTAAAAGGGGACGAAAGGAAGTAAAATGAGCATGAAACAAGAGGAATAAAGAGAGAGAGTGAGTGAAAGAGAGCGAGAAGGAAGAAAGGGGGGAGAAATTAACCGCACCCCACCACCACCACAACCACCACCACCGCCACGTCGCCGCCCCGCCCGCCAGCGACCAGCCAGCGCGCGCCCAAGTCACGGCCAGCGCCAGGGATCGGGACACGCTTATCGCCGTGATCGGAGCCGTGGTATCGCCTCATCGGAACGTGGAGCTTATCACCTCACATGGCCGCCGCGGAAGAAGAAAAAAAAGGGGGCCGGAGATAACGCCAGAGAGAGAGAGAGAGAGAGAGAGAGAGAGAGAGAGAGAGAGAGAGAGAGTGGGTTGGGGGTGTCAGGAGAGAGAAATAGTGAGCGAGACGGATGGATAGAAGTATGAATAGACACACACACACACACACACACACACACACACACACACACACACACACAGAAGAGAGAGATTGTAGGGAGGCGGGATGAATATTGAGAAAGATGGATAGATGGAGAGAGAGAGAGAGAGAGAGAGAGAGAGAGAGAATATGATTAGATTTCATTCCTTACAAGGATCGCAAAACTTATCATAAAAAAGTTTAGTGTACATTTATTCTTATCTTAAACAAACACAATCAGCAAGCGCACACACACACAATCCATGGCTGGCAGTGTACCCCAAACATATATAGAAGACAAACACACACAAACGCACGCACAAACACGAGCGCAAACAAACACAGTAAAAAAAAAAAACGTAATTGCTTGAACCGTAACAGAAAAAAAAGTGACCATAAACGGGAGGTCCGTCTAATGAGGTGGAGGTGAACTCAGGTACAATTAAGGTGTTTAAGGCGGGTTAGTTATGAAGGGTTATTTTAGGCAATTATCAACGTCCAGGTGACCATTAGAGCAGGTGTCGATACCCTTGTGTGTGTGTGTGTGTGTGTGTGTGTGTGTGTGTGTGTGTGTGGATGTGTGTGTGTCCCGCAGGTGGATCTTGATTTGAATGAGTCTCTGTGAACCAAAGTAAATTCTCTCTCTCTCTCTCTCTCTCTCTCTCTCTCTCTCTCTCTCTCTCTCTCTCTCTCTCTCTCTCTCTCTCTCTCTCTCTCTCTCTCTCTCTCTCTTTCTCTCTCTCTCTCTTAATAAACATAAATTCTGAATGGCAAGGCAGATATGCGATATGAAAATGAACATTACTTAATTTCTTCGTCCTCTTCTTTCTTCATTATCTTGTTGTTCTTCTTGCTCTTGTTCTTTCTTCTTTTCTTCTTGTTCTTCTTCGTCTTCTTCTCTCTTCGATTTCTTCTTTCTTTTCTACAAATGAAAAGGAGCATAACTATTTTTCAGCGTCTTTTTACTTCTTTCTTATCTTCCTCTTTTTCTTCTACATCTACATTCTTATTCTTGTTTTTGTTATTGTTGTTGTTCTACTTCTTTCTTCATCTTTCTCACTTTTCTTCTTCATCTTCCTCACTATCCTTCTTCTTCTTCTTCTTCTTCTTCTTCTTCTCTTCTCATTCTCTTTCTTCTTCATCTCCTGTACAAACGAATATGAGTGACCGTGAACACGATCATGAATCTTCCTCAGGCTTACAGAGAACGAAAGAGGAGGAGGAGGAGGAGGAGGAGGAGGAGGAGGAGGAGGAGGCGCTTCGAGAGATACACAAACCTCCCAATGCAATCTCTTATTTCCATCTCCCGGGCCCGGAGCTAGAGCCACCGCCTGGGAGATAAGAGATTAGAGATAGCTTTCTCTTTATTCCTTTCTCGCTCCATTTTCTCTTTTCTAGCGTGTATGTGTGTGTGTGTGTGAGTGTGTGTTTTTACCATCTATCTCGCCTGTGTGTGTGTGTGTGTGTGTGTGTGTGTGTGTGTGTGTGTGTGTTTTATAATAAATTCTCTTTCACCAACTTCTATGTGTCCTTCGGTTTTCTTTGTTGTTGCTGTTGTTGTTGCTCTCTCTCTCTCTCTCTCTTCCATCTATATATTTTGTTAATGACTCATCCAGTATATACCTCTCTCTCTCTCTCTCTCTCTCTCTCTCTCTCTCTCTCTCTCTCGGGCCGGCCATCAGAGTTATCCCCCCTCCCCATCTCTCTTTCTATCTCCACGTCCATCTCTCTCCCGGACTATGGAAATTATCGCTGTCTCCATCTGCTGAAGCGAGCGGGCGAGTCCAGAGAGAGAGAGAGAGAGAGAGAGAGAGAGAGAGAGAGAGAGAGAGAGAGAGAGAGAGAGATGCCCCAGGTTAATTAATTAATATCTACAGCATCCAAGCGCCTCACCTTTCTCACCTGCCCTTAATTAATGCCCTGACACCTTTTTCTCACATCACCTGTCGTTGTCACACCTCCCCCCCATCCCCCACCTTTTTCTCCGCCTCCCCTTCTTCCCTCTCTCTCTCCTCCCGACCCTTCCCTTCCTGTCTTCATCTTTTTTTGTTCTCCTCCTTTTCCCATCCCTTCTGTTATATCTTCTTCCTTCCCTTTTCCTTCCTTTCTCCTCATTTCCTCTCTTTTCTTTCTTTTCCCATCCTTAATTTTACCATTCATTCCTTACCCTTCTCCCCGTCTCTTTTCTCTTTTCTTCTCTGTTATCTTTATTTTTCCATCCCTCCTGTTCCATTTTCTTCTCTTCCATTTTCTTCTTCTGTAGCTTCTCCCTTATTTCACTTCCTGTATCTATCTATCCTCCCATTCTTATCTCTTTCATTCCCTTCCTTTCTCCCTCCCTTCTGTTTACCTTTCCGTCCTCTTTCCCACATTTCCTTTCGTCTCATCCCTTCCCTTTCCCTTCCCTTCTTCTTCCCTTCTCTCAATCTACTTCCCATTCTTCTCTCGTCTCATCCCTTCCCTTTCCCTTCCCTTCTTCTTCCCTTCTCTTAGTCTACTTCCCATCTTCTCTCGTCTCATCCCTTCCCTTTCCCTTCCCTTCTTCTTTCCTTCTCTTAGTCTATTTCCCGTCTTCTCACGTCTCATCCCTTCCCTTTCCCTTCCCTTCTTCTTTCCTTCTCTCTCTCTACTTCCCATTCTTCTCTCTCGTCTCATCCCTTCCCTTTCCCTTCCCTTCTTCTTCCCTTCTCTCAATCTACTTCCCATTCTTCTCTCTCGTCTCATATCTTCCCTTTCCCTTCCCTTCTTCTTTCCTTCTCTTAGTCTACTTCCCATCTTCTCACGTCTCATCCCTTCCCTTTCCTTCTCTTCCTCCTCATCCTTACTTTACCCTACATTTTTTTTTATCTTCCTATCCACTTATCAACAGTAATAATAAAAACATTAAGAGCTAAACGAACCACTTAACGATCCACTTCCACACACACACACTTTCGAATCTACACGAAAAAAAAAATAGAAGTGATTAATGGGTGGATAAACTAACAACAACAACAACAACAACAACAGCAACAACAACAACAACAACAACAACACAGTCCACCATTCATCATTGACCCAGAGGCAGATTAATACAAACAATAAATCAAGACACCTGAGAATAGAACAACCTCTCTCTCTCTCTCTCTCTCTCTCTCTCTCTCTCTCTCTCTCTCTCTCTCTCTCTCTCTCTCTCTCTCTCTCTCTCTCTCACACACACACACACACACACACACACACACATGTCCGAAAAGGTGTGTTTGTGTCTGTCAGTCGGTGGGAAGATTCATTAAGGGGAGGGAGGAAGACCAAAAAAAAAGAAGGAAGAAAAAAAGAAAGGGAAAAAAAGAGAAAACATCATCTGTGGAGTGAGAGAGAGAGCGAGAGAGGGAGAGAGAGAGAGAGAGAGAGAGAGAGAGAGAGAGAGAGAGAGAGAGAGAGAGAGATAAGAACAATAACACACACATATATGATAGTGATTTTTTTAGTAGTAGTAGTAGTAGTTGTAGTAGTAGTAGTAGTAGTAGAAGTAATGATAATAATAGGCCTAGCAATGCAAATAGATGTAAAAATAATGAATAAGCAAAAATAAACAGAATAATACGCAAAAAAATAAGCAAGTAATAAAAGAAAGACAAGAGGAGAGATGGTGATGATAATGAAGAAGAGAATGAGGTTGCTGGTGGTGGTGGTGGTGGTGGTGGTGGTTGTGGTGGTGGTGGTGGTGGCGGTGGTGGTGGGTTGGATGACTGATTGATGGGCGTTAGTCGAAGTAGCTACACAAGGAGGGGGGGAGGGGATGGGAAGGGGGAAGGGAGACACTTGTAAAAGGAGAAGGAAGGGGGGGAGGGGGGGTGAAGGGAGGAAGGTGATCGGGCTTGTAAGAGGGGGGGGGAGGGGAAGGGAGGGGGGGTCAGTATGTTAATTTTCAGTCTCTCGTTTGACTAATGGAGGGGCGAAGGGGGGGAGGGGTGGTGGGAAGGGGTGAGGAGGGGTGACACTTTGCAATCAGCTGCTTATGATAGCTCCTCTTCCTCCCTCCTCCTCTTCTTTCTCATCTTCCTCCCTCCTCCTTTCTCATCTTACGCTTGTCTCCATATCCTGTAACTTCTTCTCTTCAGTCTTTTCTTCCTCCTTTACTCCATTTTTCTAATATCGCCTCACTCCTTTTTATTCCTCCTCCTCATCCTTTTTCCTCCATATCTTGTAAACTTTCCTACTCCTCCTCCTTCTTCTCTTCCTCCTTTACTTCTTTTTTTTCTTGTTTTGTCTTACTCCTTCATTTTCGTCCATATCCTTCCTCCTTCTCCTCCTCCCCCTTCTTCTTCTCTTCCTCCTTTACTTCTTTTTTTTTCTTATATTGTCTTACTCCTTCCTTTTCGTCCATATCTTGTAATCTGGTCCACTCCTTCCTCCTCCTTCTCCTCCTCTTCCTCCTCCTCCATCTTCCTCGCCTAACCTAACCTCGCAGCCTGCACCTTTTCCATCACCGTCATGTTTCTGCCACAATTCCGGGCCTTTTGGGGGGCGGGGACATTATTTTGAGTGATGGATCCGCCAATCAGCCGCCGCGGGACAGGTGACGTCACGCTCGGGGCCGCCGCTGATTGGCTGCCGCGTACGGGTGTCGTCCAATTAGTCAGCTGTCAGATGGGAAGGTGAGGCTCATCTGTTTATCGGCGGCCAGTTCGAGCCCCGGACCTGAACGCCGTACGGTTTTGTGTGTGTGTAGGGAGGGGAAGGGAGTGGGGAGGATGGGGATGAGAGGGGTGAGGGGGGGGTGTTCTCTCTCTCCCTCTCTCTCGATCTCGTTCTCTCCCTCTCTCTCGATCTCGTTCTCTCCCTCTCTCTCTCCCTCACTTGATCTCGTTCTCGCTCGCTCGCTCTCTTGTTTTATCCTTCGCTTCGCTTCCCTTTTTTATTTTTTTGTGTGTGTAAGAGAACGTCACTATCTCTCTGATTAATTACCTGTGAGATAAAGTGGGTATAGGTATTCTCTCTCTCTCTCTCTCTCTCTCTCTCTCTCTCTCTCTCTCTCTCTCTCTCTCTCTCTCTCTCTCTCTCTCTCTCTCTCTCTCTCTCTCTCTCTCGAGAGAGAGAGAGAGAGAGAGAGAGAGAGAGAGAGAGAGAGAGAGAGAGAGAGAGAGAGAGAGAGAGAGAGAGGAGAAAAAATATGAGGTCACAGTAGTAGGAGAGGAAATGCAGCCCCTTTATCTACCTCCTTCTCCTCCTCCTCCTCCTCCTCCTGCGGCCGTCAGCTGGAGGAGGTGGAGGGATGGGAAGGGGGGGGGGGGGCAGGGGGGGCGTCCGTCATGGGCCGGTAGCCACGATAATGTTACCTGTGTTTATACGTTTACCTGTCTGGCTACCACTCTCTCTCTCTCTCTCTCTCTCTCTCTCTCTCTCTCTCTCTCTCTCTCTCTCTCTCTCTCTCTCTCGGTCGGTCTTTTATCTCTTTCTTTATCTCTTCCGTACACCTTTTGTTCGACTTATTACGAATTTGTTTCTTTTGTTTTCGTTTTGTTCTTGTATTGTTTTTGTTTGTTTTTCTAAGGACGGACAGTGTTGCCAGGGAAAGGAGGGAGGGGAGGGACGCGTCATTGGCACCACTGCTCGAAGTTGCCGCGGTGTAAGGGAAGGCGGCGGGAGATTAAAAAAAAAAAAAAAAAAAAAAAAAAAGTATTATTAGTCTGGCTAGGTATTGATTTTCTCCTCATTTTCTTGTTTTCTGGTTAAGGTAAATTTGGCATTGCAGTAGGTAGTGTGTTTACATGTATCAATTTTCGTGCTGTTATGTTTGTTTTTGTTTAGGATGAGGATGAAGAAGGACTTGACTTAAATGAAGGGTAGGGAAGGGTGAGAATGAGATAATTGAGAAAGTGTGAGGGGAAGAAAAAGATAATGGGGGTTGAAGACAGAAGAGCAAGAAAGGTAAGAGGAGAAGTGGGAGAGAGGAAGAAGGAGGGAAAAAAGGAAGAAGGGGAAGACAGATAACAAGAGTAAGCGAAAGAAGAACAAGAAGAACAACGAGAGAAGATGGTAAGAAGGAGGCAGAAGGGAGAGAAGAGGATACGGAGAAGGGGAGAAAGGAGAGGAGGAGGAGGAGGAGGAAAGAGAGAGATAATGGGAGCAGATGAGAGAAGAACAAGGAGGGGAACGGGAGGAGAGGGGGAGAGAAGTAGACGGAGGAGTAGGGATGAAGGGAGAGAGGGAGGAGGAAGGAAGGGGAGAGGGAGGGAGAGAGAGATAATGGGAGTAAGCGAGAGAAGAACAAGGAGGGCAACGGGTGGAAGGGAGGCGGAGGAGGTGGGTGGGAGAGAGAGAGAAAGGGAGGGAGAGAGAGAGAGAGAGAGAGGGAGAGGGAGGCGCGGGAGCTAGATCTGGGCACTGATTGTTTTGTTGGAAATTGAATTGATGAAGCGATAACACCGTCGTATGGAAACACCTTTTTTTGTGGTGATGATGGCGGTGGTGGTGGTGGTGGTGGTGATGCAGCACTTGGTTATCTCCACACCACCACCAATATATACTACCACTGCCCCCCCCCCTTCCCCCTTCTTCCCCTTTTTCATCACCATCATCATCACCAGCCTTGCCCATACCTACAATCACCATCACCACCATCACTAGTCTGAACCATACCTAAAATCACCTTCACCACCACCACCACCACCACCACCATCATCACCAGCCTTGCCCATACATACAAACACCTTCACCACCACCACCATCATCACCATCATCACTACCAGTCTGAACCACACCTACAATCACCTTCACCACAACCACCACCACCACCATCCACCTATCCACCATCCACCTCATTTTACAACCTTTTCCTTTTTTTCTTTTTTTGTATTCCACTTCATTTCCTTTCCACTTTTTCTCACCCTCCTACCTTTCCTGTCTCCTTCTTCCTTCCTTTGCTATGTTGCTTCTTCTGGTCCTCTTCTTTCTCCTCCTCTTCCTCTTACTTTTAACCTTCGCTATTGTTAAACTCTTCTCCCCTCCTGTCCTCTATTCTCATTTCTCTACTCTTCTGTTTCCTCCTGCTTCTCCTCCCCCACACTCTCTCCTTATGTATACAAGAACTCCCATGACCAGAAAACAAAGGAATATATGGAAAGAATGAATAAATAAATAAACGAAAAATGTGTATCCAGTTTTATATTTTTCGATGTCTAGTTACTGTGTGTCATTCATTCTGTTTTTATTTGTATTGCAGCGTATTGAATGTGTATGTTGCGATGGCTTTACAGAGAGAGAGAGAGAGAGAGAGAGAGAGAGAGAGAGAGAGAGAGAAATTTACGCCCGTGATTTAAAGCCTACGGAAACATGCAGCCTATTTTCACAAACCTCCCATGAGTACAAGTAGCGAGAGAGAGAGAGAGAGAGAGAGAGAGAGAGAGAGAGAGAGAGAGAGAGAGAAAGTGTTATAAAATGCCGTATAGAAAAATGAAATAAAAATCAATAGCAGAAGTAATAGTAATAATGACTAAAAATAATAACTAGAACAGGTGCATAAGTATATCGACTTTAGGCTTATTTAACGTTATATATAGTGTACTAAAACTAATAATAATAATAATAATAATAATAATAATAATAATAATAATAATAAAAATAATAATAAATACCTAATGATAAACGAACTCAATAAATTAATAGAACACGTTACCAGACACGAAGATAAAGCAAACGAGAAACCACACACACACACACACACACACACACACACACACACACACACACACACACACACACACACACACACACACACGGGAGGGCTGTCATTTGTATACATCAGGCGCCCGACTTGTCTGACTTAACTTACCCCAAGAAGTAAAAAAATTAATCATGTATTCTCGAAGCGTTTTGTCTCGCTGATAACAAAAACAACAACGACAGCAACAACGAGAGTCTGGCAGTGCATCTCCCCTCGTCTCAAACTCGTTCTCGTCTCGTCCTCAACTCGTCTCGTTTTGCTGAGGTGATTGTTTGTTTTTTTCTTTCAAGTTAAAGTGTGTTTTTTTTTTCAAGCTTGTAATGTGATTTTTTTGTTTGTTTGTTTGTTTCTTGTTACTCTGTTTTGGCTCCTGTTCCTTTATCGTTTTTTTTTCTTTTGCAACATTTTTTTTTCTTTTACCACTTTTTTTTTCAATGTTTCTAATGTTTGTGTTTTTTTTATTTGTCTTCTTTGTTTCGTTTCCTTCTATCTTTCTGTTTCTCCAATTTTCCTGATCTGCATTGTCTGTCTTTTTCTGTCTGTCATCTATTTATTTCAATTCGACAGTAACTTCATTTTCTTATCTATATATTCCCCAAGATGGTAATGTTTTTTGTTGTTTTATACTTTTCCTACAGTATCTTCATCCTATTTAAATTTTTCCTTCCATCTCCCACGATTTTCCTTATTTTTATCTGTTTTTCCTGTGTGTGTGTGTGTGTGTGTGTGTGTGTGTGTGTGTGTGTGTGCTTCTTTACACTTCGTTCTTCCTTTTTTTTTCACTGCTTAAGACTTGTTGGTTTATGCATTTCTTCTTTTTTCTTTTTTCTTTTTTCTTTTCTTTTTTCTTTTTTCTTTTCTTTTTTTCTTATCTCGCCCCTTGCATCGTGTTACCTCTCGTCCGCCGCCGCTCTCGCTTCCTTCTTACGCGTCCTTACACTCAGGTTCAAGGTTCTGAGGCTCATCTTCTTCCCTGTTTGCGTGAAAAGCGGATTTAAAACCTTTCTTCCTGCCTTTTTTTGTGTGTTGTTGTTGTTTGAGCGTCTCGTGTGTGTAAGTACGAAAGGAGGAGGAGGAGGAGGAGGAGGAAGCGGAGTGGGAGAAGAAGAAGGAGAAGGAGCAAGAAAAGTAAACAAAAACAAGGAGGAGAAGGAGGAGAAATAGGAGAAGAAGGAACAGCAGAACAAGAAAGAAAAATAAACAAGAAAATAGAGAAGTTAGAGAAGAAAACAGGAAGAAAATGTGAAGAAAAAGTAGAAAGAAAACTTAGAGGAAAAAAATAAAGAAGTTTGAGAAAAAGAAAACGAGAAATAGGAGGAGGAGGAGAAGAAGAAGGAAATGGGAGAGAAGTAGTAAGAGGCAGAAGAGAGGAAGAGGAGAGATAAGGGCAGTGGAAGGGGAGACGAGAGGGGGAAGAGGAGGGGAAAAGGGCAGAGTAGGAAAAGGATGACTAAGAGGAATAGAAGGAAGGGATGGTGGAGAAGGGGGTGAGAAAAAGTGGAGGAAAGAAAAGATAAGAACAGGGGAAAAAGAGGGAGAGAAGAGGAAGTGGTGGTGTTGGATAAGAGAAGAGAAAAAAGAGGAGGAGGAGGAGGAGAAAAAAAAAAGCAGCTGGAGACGAAGAAGAGAAGGAGAGAAGGAGTAAGAAATAGGAGAGAAAAAAAACACGATAAGGTAGTTGGAT
>NC_066543.1:10618728-10706228 GCF_024679095.1 Eriocheir sinensis
AGAAGGAGGGAGAGGAGGAGGAGGAGTAGGTGGCGAAGTGGGAGAAAGGTAAGAAGGACGAGGTGGAAGAAGTAAAGGAAGAAAAAGAAAAACAAAAGAAGAAAATGACTCACCTTCAGATCCAAGAACTCTGAATCACCTCGTCACCTTTTCCTACTTCTTCTTCTTCTTCTTCTTCTTCTTCTTCTGCTTCTTCTTCTCCTTCTTTATCATAATCTCCATCATAATCTTCCAGGAATGTTTTTTTTTCCGAGGTTTGTGTCGATTTGTTTAGTAAAAATCTCTCTCTCTCTCTCTCTCCTCTCTCTCTCTCTCTCTCTCTGGACGCTAGACAAGACTGAGTAATTGTCAAGAGAGATGATGCCCTTGCATTAGGCGCATCTGATAGCCGGCTTCTTAAGGCATCTCTTGGGTCCGCCTCTATACACACACACACACACACACACACACACACACACACACACACACACACACACACACCTCCTCCTCTTCCTCCTTCTCTTCTTCTTCTCCGTCTTACTTTTCCTTCTAATCCATCACCATCACCATTGCCCCTTCTTCCTCCTCCTCCTTTTCGTCCTCCTCCTCCTCCTTGTGTAATAAGGAAACGCCAAACGAAGCAAAAGAAAGTATTGAAACGGTAATCAAAATAGAGAGAAATTTCACACACACACACACACACACACACACATACATACACACACAAACACAGATTTTCCTCCCCATCTCCCTCTCTCTTAGGTTTCCTGTTTATTAGTACTTTTTTTTTACTTTTTTTCACTTTATGTTCTTTTGCTTTGATTTATCTCTTGTCCCTTATGCCCTGAACCTCCTCCCTACCCCTCCTCTCTCTTTCTCTTTCTCTCTCATTCACTAAGGTCTCTTGTAAGTGGTTGTAGATAGATAGCCCTGCCTTGTGTGTGTGTGTGTGTGTGTGTGTGTGTGTGTGTGTGTGTGTGTGTGTGTGTGTGTGTGTGTGTGTGTGTGTGTGTGTGTCAAGTAGTTCTGATTGTGATGTAAAATTGTTGTGGGTAGTTTTTTTTTTTTTTTTGGGGGGGGGGCGGGGGGGGGAGCCTTGAGTCGGTGGGTTAGGATTAAGATGTGTGGAAGAGTTGAGAAAAAAAAATTAGTGGAGTGAAGTTCAGCTGAGGTGGTTAGGGTTTACTGGTGTGGATAAGGTGAGTAATAAAAAAAGGTGGAGAGAGTGGAGTGATAATTTTTAATGGTAGGGATAATATTTGGACTTAATAAGGGGAAGAATTGAATAAGATAGAGAAGGAAGTGTATTTCAAGAGTGGAAACGGTGGATTTAGTGGATTCCTAGTAAGGGTGGAAGAGGCTATTTTTAAGCTAGAATTGGGTGGACTAGAGCATGGAGCAGATGGGAATAAAAAGTGGAATAACATGTGGAGTGGACAGGTATTAAGAGTGGAGTAACCAGATTTAAGATTCTAGAGTGCATTGAGGACTGAGACTGTGGAAGTGGATAGAGTGTTAATAAATGTGGAGTTTAGGGTGGAGGTATACGTGGTGGAGTGGGTTCAGAGTGGAGTAGGAATGATAGGGATGGAGCTTACTGGTTTTAGAGAAGGAAGGAGTAGGTAGGATGGAGTTGGGATGTATAGAGGATGGGTGGAGTGGAGGAGTATTGAGGATGGGTGGAGTGGAAGGGCATAGAGGATGGGTGGAGTGGAGTAGTATTTATAATTATGTAGTATAAGAGCTTGTGGAACTAAAGTGGATGAGTGGGAGAGAAATGATTATGTGTGGGTGGGTGGGGGAGTGAGAAAAAGGTGGATTGGAGTGGGGAAGAGAGGGAGTAGGAGAGGGGAGAGGGGAAGCGGAGGGGGGCGGGGGGGGGGCACTCAATTACCATGTGTGCTAGAGTTCCCACGCGAGGCACGAAGACAGGAAGTGCATCATGAGAGGGGTGAGAGGTGGAGGGAGGGGGGAGGGGACCAGGGGGAGGGGGGGCAAGGGGGAGGCAGTCAGTGAGGGGGGTATCCGGGGTTGCTAATTATACGGGTCACATAATTGGAGGGGGGTGTTGCTGGGGTGTTGGTGAAAGGGGGGGCGGGACTGGCGGTGAGGGGGGGAGGTTGAGTTAGGGGGGTTCGAAGGGGGGTTGGGGGGTTCGCTCGCCGTCGCCGTTGCAATCTGCCAACTTAATGAACCTCCGACCTGGCCTTATCGCCGCCCGCCTGTCTATGGTCTTTTGGCGATAAGACGCCCATTAATTTCCCTTATCGCCCACTCATCGAAGCCTCCCGCTGCCAGTTTAGGTCGGGGGAACCGTTTTTCTTTGCCTTTGTTTGACTGTAGGAGAGTATCTTTATTCATGAAGCTCGGCCCCGTCAAATAACAATACTGACAGCCTTTTACGCCCTATCTGATGCCTGGGGAGTGTAGGGGAGGGAGGGCCAGACGGACGCACCCCCGCGCCTCGCCGCCGCCCCCTGCTCCGCCTTGCTCCGCTAATCACTAAGGGTCAAACTCCCGCCTCCTCCCCCGGGTGTAGATTTATCCGTTTTCCGCTGGAGTTTTTGTTCGTTTACACGTTCGTGATAAAATCAACCAATCACATTCAAGTTTCATTCTGCGGCCAGCGAGGCTCCGCCCACCGCACGTCCGCCATCTTTGATTGGCCCAGACGATACGAGGATTGGATGCTGCGTTCCCAGAAGCGTTCGTGGCGTTTCATTTGCCGTGCGTCGCCTGCTGCTGCTGCCTGCTTACTCCCTGCTTCTTATCGCCCGCCTGCTTGCCTACCTGCTGCCGTAACCCATCCCCGCTAAACACACACACGGGTTGCTCTTGGGTGTTTCGTTACCTACAGCGAAAACGTTCAACCAATTACCGCTGGGGTGTAGAGGTGCTGGTGGTGGTGGTGGTGGTGATGCCCAACCACCACCACCACCACCACCAGTAACCAAGTCCAACACCACCTTCATCTCACTCCACCGCCGCTACACCGACGCCTCCGCCCCGCCACTCCATCAAAACAAGTCCCATTTGTCGAAAAGATGGCGCGGCGCGATAGGGGCCTGTGTAAAGTTTTTAATTGTGTTACTGATGGCGCGATACCCCGGCCAGGGCGATAGGCATCACTGAGACGCCTCCTCCTCCTTGCCGGTTGCCAGCTAGCCGCGCCTCGCCACCACCACCACCACCACCTCCTTCAGCGACCCCCTCTCCTCCCCTCTCCCCTTACTCCCTTCTTGCCCCCTCCTCCTCCTCTCCTCCAACCAGACCCAATGCCCACTCCCCCTCCCTCCTCTTAGCCTCCCTCCCTCCTTGCCCTCTCTTCCTCCTCTCCTCCAACCAGCCTCAGTGCCCCTCTCCCTCCCTCCTCTCTTCTCTCAGCCTACCTCCCCCTCCCTTCTTCTCCCCTCCCTTACTTCCTTCTTCCTACCCTCCTTTCCTCCCTCATTCCCTCCCTTGTTGGCACCTTCCCTACCCCTTCCTCTTCTACCCTTCACTCTCTTCCCTCTCTCTCACCCCCCTGTTCTTCCGCTGTCTCTCCCCGTCCCTCCCTCTCCTTGCCCCCTGTCCCCCCCCCCTCCACCTCTCACTATAGCTCCCTCCTCTCTCAGCCCCCCATTCTTCCCTCCTCTCTACTCTCTTATAAGCTCCCTGCCTCTTCCTCCCCCTCCATCTCTCACTCTCTCACTCCTCCCTCAGCACCCCACCCCACCCCACCCCGTTCTTCCCTCCCTTCTACTTTCTTTCTCTCGTAGCTCCCAGCCCCTCCCCCTCCGCCTCTCACGCCGCTTATCAGTCAGTTCAAGAGCAGCTCCCGCGGCGCTACACTCTCCGTACGCCGCCTCAATGCTCGGCCGACCAGGTGTGTGGGAAGCAACGCCGAGCCGCCACACACACCTCGGCGCGACGCACGGGGAATAAAAATTGGACCAAGGGGAAGGGAAGAAAGAGCATGATGTGTGTGTGTGTGTGTGGGAGGGGGGGGGAGAGAGAGAGAGAGAGAGAGAGAGAGAGAGAGAGAGAGAGAGAGAGAGAGTGGGCAACCGTATAACCAGAACCCGTAACCAATTAGCAGCCAATTTACTAACGCTACAGGAGAGTCATTTGTTTGTTTGTTTGTGTGTTTGTTGTTTTTTGGTGTTTGAGAAAGAGAATCACTCCTTCAGAGGGAAGACAAAAGCTTTCACCATCAGAGAGAGAGAGAGAGAGAGAGAGAGAGAGAGAGAGATAAGCGGCCGAGGGCAGGTGTCCCGGGGTACAGGTGAACTGGCCTCGCCCCAGGTGAGGGAGGGAGAGACGACAGATAACACCGCCGCTGATAACACACACACACACACACACAGACACACACGCACACACACACACGCACACACACACACACACACACACAGACTATATAGAGAAGAGTTTTAAAATACCTCTGGAACTAAAATTTGATCCTGTTCGTCTCTCTCTCGCTCTCTCTCTCTCTCTCCTATACCAAGAGAGAGATAAGAGCGAGGGATGATGAAAGTGAGGTAAGATAGCGCCGCTGACAGGTTACGTAAACAAGCTTGCATTACGGCTGACGGAGGGCCTCTATTTATTCCCCCCTCCTCCTCCTCCTCCTGCTGCTGATGATGATAATGATGATGTACTTAGCGCTGGTGTGGAGCTGCCAGTCACGCCTCATGCTGCTGAAGGTGATAGTGGCGATGTACTTAAGTGCTGGTGTCAAGGCAGCGGTTTTTTTTAGTCTTTGTATCGGCAGCATTTGGAAACGTCATGTCTAGTTACGTTGCAGTATTGAATGAGGAAGAAATAGGCTCAGTTTTATTATATATTTTCCGTTGGTTATCTTTTGTTTATATATGCATAGCTCCCCGTTTAGTAGTAGAAGTAGTAGTAGTAGTAGTAGTAGTAGTAGTAGTAGTAGTAGTAGTAGTAGATCAGGAAAGGTACCGACGTTTAATTTGTTTCTTGTCGTAATAGTAGTAGTAGTAGTAATAGTAGTAGTAGAAGTAGTAATAGTAGTAGTAGTAGTAGTAGTAGATCAGAAAAAGTACCTACGTTTGATTTGTTTCTTCTCGTAATAGTAGTAGTAGTAGTAGAAATAAAGTATTATAGACCAGGATCTTTTGCACATCAGCCAGAAACAAAAGCAGGTCACAATAGACAGATGATCAAGCGTGGTAGCAATAGTAGTTCTAGTGACGATAGTAGTTAATATATTCAAAGTTACAGTGAAGGTATATAGAGAGAGATAGAGAAGAGGATGAGAGGAGGAAGAAGAAACGGATAGCATAGTAGTAATTGTGATGGTATTAACTAAGACGAGTCGGTGAAGATGGTAATAGTAGTAGTAGTGGTGGTGGTGGTGGTGGTGGTCGTGATAGTGGTGGTGGTGGTGGTGGTGGCGTGTATCAGTTAGTGCGGCGCTTGCGATAAGTTTGGTGCGAGTGTACGGGATATGCACCTCGAGGCCGCGATAAGATAAGGAAGAAGGATGGGGTCTGGCGGGGGAGAGAGAGAGAGAGAGAGAGAGAGAGAGAGAGAGAGAGAGAGAGAGAGAGAGAGAGAGAGAGAGAGATGTAAGAACAGGAGGCGGAGGTGAAGAGGGTAAGGAATGATAAGAGAAATGTGAAAGGGAGGTATTAATTAATGAGGCAAAAAGGTTTTATATTGAGAGAGAGAGAGAGAGAGAGAGAGAGAGAGAGAGAGAGAGAGAGAGAGAGAGAGAGAGAGAGAGAGAGAGAGAGAGAATAAGGAGAGGGAAAATTAAGACGGAATAAGTATAGAAAGAGAGAAAGGAAATACGAAGGGGAAAGAAGGAAGGAGAGAGAGAGTATGAAGAAGAAAGAAAATACAAGAACAGAAAAAAAATAGGTGAAGGAAAAGGTCGATAAGAGAAATAGAAAAGGAAAGTTGCGTGAAGAAGGAGTTTTCAGATATACTTATTTATTTTATATATTTGCAAACTACACACTTGTTATTTCTTTTCACTTGTAAAAAAAGTGACCAGCGTTACTGACTCATTGATTCATATTGTCACTTACGGAACATATATCAAATGACTGAAAGAGTGACTGACTGACTGACTGACTGACTGACTGGGTTGGTAACTGACTGACCCACTGATTGACTGACTAACCGAGGAACAAATTGGTTGAGAGACTGACAAGGAAACTGCCTGACTGACTGACTGACTGACTGACTGACTGATTTGGTAACTTCCTAACTGACTGACTGACTGACTGATTAACTGACTAATTGACTGCCTGACTGACTGACTTGATAACTTCCAAACTAACTGACTAACTGACTGATTGAGTAACTTCCAAACTAACTGACTGTCTGATTAGGTAACTTTTTAACTGACTGACCGGATAACTGACTAACTGGGAAGACTAACAAGCAGATAGAGGGACAGACAGACAGAGCGATAGCCAGATAGGCAGGCGGATGTGTGGTTGGTATCAGCGCGTGTCTGTCAGTCTCATCGGCTATTTTGTTCTTTTTTCGTTACATGCTTGTTAGCCACATCCGGTTGACCTCTGGTTGAGAGAGAGAGAGAGAGAGAGAGAGAGAGAGAGAGAGAGAGAGAGAGAGAGTGATATGTATGTTTTTATTTTGTATCTTTTTAATGGGATGTCAATGTTTTTTCTCTCGAATCTGTGTTGCTTTTATTTTTATTGTTATTATTATTATTACTTATTATTATTATTATTATTATTATTATTATTATTATTATTATCATTATTATTATATTGATCGTTTTATCCTGTGATCCTTATACTCACCACCATTTTTCTCTTTCTTTTATATTCTCTTCTTAATCCACTCAAAGTATTAAAACTGCATAACATACTTTTAAACGTTTCACATTACTGCCTTAAAACTGACCCTTTATTCCCTTCCCTTCAAGAAACCTAAAATTATTGTTAGTCCAAGTTTTTTTTTTTTTTTTTTTTTTTTTTTTTACAGCAGAGGAGACAGTGCAAGGTCGTAAAAAACAAAAAAACAAAAAAAACAATAATGAAAGCAAAAGCCCGCTATTTACTGCTCCTAATCAACACCACCTTAGTTTTAAGTGTTCTGAACCTTACTTGCATATTGCCTTTTTTTTCTTGCCCAGTGTTTGCTATCTCAAGACTGATTGATTGACACTTTATCTCCCCACGTCCATCACAGGGCAGAGAGAAATCTTTTGTTTGTTAATGCTTAATTATTATTGTTAGTCAGGCAGTGTATTACTATTAAAGTTTAAATATACTGTTAACATGTCGTGTATGGGATCTCTCTCTCTCTCTCTCTCTCTCTCTCTCTCTCTCTCTCTCTCTCTCTCTCTCTCTCTCTCTCATTAAGCTACACTCACTTTTTTTAATCATCATCTTAACGAGTACTATCTTGTGACTCACTCTCTCCCTCCCCCGCCCCCCCAGGAGACGATGACTGGGACAGCAACGAGGAAACATCATCCAACGACTTGATGACGTCACCACACTCCGACCAATCCGCCGCAGGGGAAGGCGTTACGTCATCACCGGTGTCCAGCCAACCAGAGAGCGGGTCAGCGGCAGAAGCGGGAGGTGGTGGCGGCGGCGGTGGCGGTGGTGGGGAGTTGACGGCGACGACGAGTCCAGTTGATAAAGATCTGAAGGAAGCCACTGACACCCCCGCCAGGAGCCTCGCGGACAGGTGCGTTAATGAGGCAGGAAGGTGCAGGTGAGGTGTGTGTGCGTGTACGTGTGTCTGTGTGTGTGTGTGTGTACCTGTGGGTGACTTCGAAGACAGGTGACAGAGAGATGTAAGAGGGTTTGAGGAGGTAAAAAGAGACGGAATTTCAAAGGTATGGGATGAAGGAAGTGATTTGAGTGCGAGTTAATTAGTTTGTTCGTGTTTACCTTTGTGTGACTTTCAGGGCAGGTGACAGAGAGGTGTAGGAAGGTTTGAGAAGGTGAAAGGAGATGAGAATTTTTAGGGTATGGGATAAATGAAGCGATCTGAGTGCCAGTTAGTGAGGCAGGTGAGGTGTGTGTGAGTGTTTACCTGTTTGTGAGTTTAGGACAGGTGACAGAGAGGTGTAGAAATGTTTAAGAAGGTGAAAAGAGACGGGAATTCTAAGGCTATGGAACGAATGAAGTGAGTTTTCTTGTGAGTTAATTAGCAGGTCAGGTGTGTTCGTGTTTACCTTTGTGTGACTTCCAGGACAGGTGACAGAGAGGTGTAAGAAGGTTTGAGAAGGTGAAAGGAGATGAGAATTTTTAGGGTATGGGATAAATGAAGCGATCTGAGTGCCAGTTAATGAGGCAGGTGAGGTGTGTGTGAGTGTTTACCTGTTTGTGAGTTTAGGACAGGTGACAGAGAGGTCTAAGAATGCATGGGAACGTAAAAGACGAGAATTTTGAGGCTATGGATTAATGAAGCGGTCTTGGTGCGATTTAATTAGTCAGGTAAGGTATGTGCGTGCGTTTACCTGTTTACCTGTGTGTGCATAACTTCCAGACCAGGTGAAAACAGGTATGCGAGAACTTGAAGTCATGTACAAGTTAACAATTCGAAGGAGATGTTTACTGAAGTGGTGTAGAACAAGTGGCCTAAGAGAGGGATGGCGGTATATGGATAAGGAGGATAATCTATGGCGTTGGAGAGACATAATGGGAAGAGAAGGGAAGGCAGTAAGGTCGGTATTATGAGACACTTTCAGTCCTCACATCAGCTATTTCTAAAGGTCAAAGAGGGGGTCAGTCGGGTTCTAATGAGTGTTTCTTTAGGTTCAGGGCACAGAGGAAGGGTCAAACCACCACCAGGGCCATGAAACTACTCCTGAATATGCCCAAAACTCCTACGAAAGCCTTGTCAAATATGTGTACTTGGGCGGCGAAATGTCTTGTAATTCGACCCTAAGTGTATGGAGGGAGGGGAGGAATGATATGATTGTGGAGGGAAGAGGAGAGAATGAAGTGGAATGCGACGTAGAGGGAGAGTGGTCAAGTGGATTCAGGGAGAGATAGAGACAGTGGTGGTATATGGACGAAGAAGAGGAAGAGGAGGAGGAGGAGGAGGAGGAACTATGATAATGAAGAACAAGGAAGAGATGGAATGGCAATACTTGTGTGAAAACTGAAAAGAAAAGGGAATATTAATCTTGAAGAAAAGTAGGAGGAATGAAAACGACGAAGAGGAAGAGGAATATAAGCAAGTAAAGTGTTGTGGGTCTATTTTTGCATTGTTTTTTACAGTAAGGAAGCAGCTCAAGGGTATAAAAGGCCCACTAAACACTACTCCAACAAACGAAAGTAGAGACGAGTAGAGAGTAGTGCAGAGGGAAGGTATAGCGGTCGAGGATGAAAGATTGCGGTAAGAAAGATGAGGTGAGGTTAGGTGGGCGCAGGTAGAGGAAGAAGGAGAGCTGATTGTCAACACTGATGGGAGCCTGAGATAAGGGAGGGCGATGATGGGTAGGTGAAGGGAGAAGCGAAGTGATGGGTGGGTGAAGGGAGAAGCGAAGTGATGGGTGGATGAAAAGAGAAATGAAGATAGGAGGGGATGGATGGATTAGTGAAGGGAGAAACGGAGTAGTTGAAGTGGAGGAATGAAAAGGTAATGGGTGGATGAAGGGTGGATGAAGGGAGAAACGAAGTGATGGGCAAAGATGAATCGTTAGAAGGAAGAATTAAAATAGATAATAAATAGAGAGAAAAAGAAGAGTTGTAGGTGAAGAGAGAGAGAGAGAGAGAGAGAGAGAGAGAGAGAGAGAGAGAGAGAGAGAGAGAGAGAGAGAGAGAAGAAAAGGAAGATAGAGGAAGAAAAGATGAGTAAATGATGCAAAGTAAGAAAGGAGGAGGAGGAGGAGGAGGAGGAGGAGGAGGGAAACAATAGGAATAGGAGAAGATGCAGGAGAGAGAAGGAAGAGAAGGGGACACGGAGGTTAATTATTAAAGAAAGAAGAAAAAAAAAAGAGTACGGAGAGAGGAGGGAGAATAGATGGGGAACAGGGACGGAAGTGGAGGAAGAGAGGAGGGAGATAAAAGAGAGGGAAAGTGGAAAAGGAAGAAGGACGAAGAGGATAAAGAAAGAAGGAAAAGAAAAGGGGAACAATGCTAATACACGTAGGGAAGGAGAGGGAAGAATGGGAAAAAGAGCAGAAGGAAGAAGAAGAGAAGGGAAGCGAGGGAGAGAGAAGAAAGAGAAAAAGTTGCTGATAAATGTTTAGGGAAGGAGAAGGTATAACAGGAATAAGGAAGGGAAGGACGAAAAGGAGAGAGGGAAAAAAGGGAGGTAAGGGAGGAGGAAAAGGAGAAAAAAAGTTGTTAATAGATGTAGGGGAAGGAGAAAGTATGGAGGAAAGAGCGTTGACAGGAATAAGGAAAGGAGAGAGGGAGAAAGGGGAAGTAAGGGAGAAGGAAAAAAAGAGAAATACGCTAATATACGTAATGGAGGGAGAAAGTATGAAGGAGGAAGTATGACAGGAATAAGGAAGGGAGGAATGGAAAGGAAAGAGGGAGATAAGGGAGAAGAAAACAAGAGAGAAATACGCTAACAAATGTAAGGGGAGGAAGGAAGTATGAAGGAGGAGGCGTTGACAGGAATAAGGGAGGGAAGAACGGAAGGGAGAGAGGGAGGAAAGACGGGAGGAAGGGAGGAAGGTCGTGCGAGGTTGATGGGTAGCGTGAGGCGGCCCATCAGGTGCGTGGAAGGGGATGGATGGGAAGGTATAGAGAGAAGGGGTGAAGGAAGAGAAGGGGTGAAGGAAGAGTAGGAGGAGGAGGAGGAGGACGAGGAAGAGGAGGAAAACATTAGCCTTCTCACGGTACTACTTTTTTTTATCAATTAATTGGCTGTATTTTCCTTATTTTCTGGGTTTTTTCTGTCTTTATTTTTTTTTCTTCAACTTTTTTTTTCTCCTTTTCGACATAATTTTTCATCCCTTTAATTTCTTGTGTGTGTGTGTGTGTGTGTGTGTGTGTGTGTGTGTGTGTGTGTGTGTGTGTGTGTGTGTGTGTGTGTGTGTTTTCTCTCCCCTTATCAGCTTAATCATACCATATTTTTACTTTAACATTATTTCTCCTGTTTTTTCTTTGTTATATCTCTTAATGCACTCCTTTCCGTCCTTCCTAGAATTTGTTTATTTTATTTATTTATTTTTCTCTCGTTTCCGTTTTAATGTTGTAACCTTTAGTAATGCACGCTCGTCCTTTTTCTCTTATCGCTTATCTTTTCTTTTCCTTTTGTTCTTTGTTGTTGTTGTTTTTTTAATTCAGTTCCTCACTCTACACAGCGATTTATTTATTTTTATTGTTGTTTTTAATTCAGTTTCTCACTCTACTCAGCGATTTATTTATTTTTATTGTTGTTTTTAATTCAGTTCCTCACTCTACACAGCGATTTATTTATTTTTATTGTTGTTTTTAATTCAGTTTCTCACTCTACTCAGCGATTTGTTTATTTTTATTGTTGTTTTTAATTCAGCTTCTCACTCTACCCAGCGATTTATTTATTTTATTGTTGTTTTTAATTCAGCTTCTCACTCTACACAACGATTTATTTATTTTATTGTTGTTTTTAATTCAGTTCCTCACTCTACATAGCGATTTGTTTATTTTATTGTTGTTTTTAATTCAGCTTCTCACTCTACTCAACGATTTATTTATTTTATTGTTGTTTTTAATTCAGTTCCTCACTCTACATAGCGATTTGTTTATTTTATTGTTGTTTTTAATTCAGCTTCTCACTCTACACAACGATTTATTTATTTTATTGTTGTTTTTAATTCAGTTCCTCACTCTACATAGCGATTTATTTATTTTATTGTTGTTTTTAATTCAGTTCCTCACTCTACATAGCGATTTATTTATTTTATTGTTGTTTTTAATTCAGCTTCTCACTCTACTCAGCGATTTGTTTATTTTATTGTTGTTTTTAATTCAGTTTCTCACTCTACACAGCGATTTATTTATTTTATTGTTGTTTTTTAATTCAGCTCCTCACTCTACACAGCGATTTGTTTATCTTTATTGTTGTTTTTAATTCAGTTTCTCACTCAACACAGCGATTTATTTATTTTATTGTTGTTTTTAGTTCAGCTTCTCACTCTACACAGCGATTTGTTTATTTTTATTGTTGTTTTTAATTCAGCTTCTCACTCTACCCAGCGATTACATTTTTTTATCTTTTCTTTTATTTGCTACTTTATTTATCTAGTTCAGTTACTCAAGTTTTTTTTTAGTTCTTCATTTATTAAGTTCGTTCACAGTCTTTTATTTAATTAGATCCTTTGATAGGTTCGTTAATTAGTTCGTTAGTTAGTAAGGCCATAGTTAATTTATTTAGTTATCTCCTTCCGTTTGCTAATTGGTTCGTTATAGTAAGTTAGTTAAATAGTCAGTCATTTGGTTCCTTATTTAATCAGTTAGTTCACACACACACACACACACACACACACACACACACACACACACACATTCCGTCACGGCCTTTGTTCTTATAAGTTATGTAATACCCCCTTCTCCCCCTCCCCAACACACACACACACACACACACACACACACACACACACACACACACACACCATGACCGTGACTCACCCGACACGCACCTCCATAGAAAGGGCCCCGGATGCACACAGATAACGCAGGCTCACTAGCTGCTATACGGCACCCTCCCTCCCTTCCGTTACGCGATAACTTAAACCCTGTATCTAGTGTATTTACTCCCCCCCCCCCCCTCTGTACATGGATAAGAACTGGTCTCGCTATCCTCCAGTCCTCCATTCATATTCTATTCCATCCCTTCAGTCCTCAGTTCCTTTGCCATTCTTTCCCTCCAATCCTCAGTTCCTTTGCCAATCTTTTCCTCCAATCCTCAGTTCCTTTGCCAATCTTTCCCTCCAATCCTCAGTTCCTTTGCCAATCTTTTCCTCCAATCCTCAGTTCCTTTGCCAATCTTTTCCTCCAATCCTCAGTTCCTTTGCCAATCTTTCCCTCCAATCCTCAGTTCCTTTGCCAATCTTTCCCTCCAATCCTCAGTTCCTTTGCCAATCTTTTCCTCCAATCCTCAGTTCCTTTGCCAATCTTTTCCTCCAATCCTCAGTTCCTTTGCCAATCTTTCCCTCCAATCCTCAGTTCCTTTGCCAATCTTTTCCTCCAATCCTCAGTTCCTTTGCCAATCTTTCCCTCCAATCCTCAGTTCCTTTGCCAATCTTTCCCTCCAATCCTCAGTTCCTTTGCCAATCTTTCCCTCCAATCCTCAGTTCCTTTGCCAATCTTTTCCTCCAATCCTCAGTTCCTTTGCCAATCTTTTCCTCTAATCCTCAGTTCCTTTGCCAATCTTTTCCTCCAATCCTCAGTTCCTTTGCCAATCTTTTCCTCCAATCCTCAGTTCTTGTGCAATTCCTTCCCTCCATCCTCAGTCTATTCGCCCTTCCTCCCCCTTTGTACGTGGATAAGAACTGCTATTCCTTCCTTCTTGTATATATAGTCATCAGTTCTCGTGCTACACCTTCTCTCCAGTTCTCATTTCTCTGCTGTCCTTTCCTCCATTCCTCAGTCTGTTCGCCTTTCCTCCCCTTTCATCCGTGTAATAAATCTACTTTTGCTTCCTTATAGTCACTAATCCTTACGTTATCCCTTCCATTCAGTCCTCAGTTCCTATGCTATCCGTTCCCTTCAGTCCTCAGTGTTTGCTAGTTTTTACGTTATCGCTTCCCTTCAGTCCAATATGTTCAAAGACTTTCAGCTTCCACAACAACTATTTCCAAAGGCCATAAAGGATGTTTTTCTCGTTCATGATGTAGAAGCCTTGTCAAACTATCAATAGGCTCATAACACTACTC
This sequence comes from Eriocheir sinensis, assembly GCF_024679095.1. Lineage (NCBI taxonomy): Eukaryota > Metazoa > Arthropoda > Malacostraca > Decapoda > Varunidae > Eriocheir > Eriocheir sinensis. The sequence goes on from NC_066543.1 coordinate 10,632,524, forward strand.
ATGGAAATACCCACAACCTCCACGAAAGCTTGATCTTAAACGTGAGTGTGTTAGCACCGAAACGTTTGAGGCTATGGGCGAGCCGGTATTCTTAAACGTTAGGTACATCAGTCGTAATGTATAGGAGCCCGATACGTTAAAGAATAGGCGCCTTTTAATCATCCTCAGAACGCTCCACGGTCAAGTTAGGTTGCATAACAGGAAAGAAACGTATATAAGTACATTCGTTATGACCACACCGCCTTCCTTATCTATTATCTGAGGGTGAAGGGGACTTGTTGGTAAGGAAATCGGCGGATGAGTGAGGGAGCGAGATTGTGTATAGGTGAGAGAGGGTTGGAGTGCATGAGGGAGTGAGAATGAGAGAGTCGGTGAAGAATGTCGTGAGTGGGAGGGCGTGAATCCATTAGTGAGTGAATGAGAATGAGTAGATTAATGAATGAGAGAGAGAGAGAGAGAGAGAGAGAGAGAGAGAGAGAGAGAGAGAGAGAGAGAGAGAGAGAGAGAGAGAGAGTTGGTGGGTGAGTAAATATAGGAATGAACGGGTGAAAGTGATGTGTGTGAATGACTGAGTGTATGAATGAATGAGTAAGCGAGGGAGGGAGTTTTTCGATTTCCTTCCCATGTATACTCCCTCTCACTCCCCCTGTCTGTCTGTTTGTCTTTCTTTCCGTCTGTATGCGTCTGTCTGTACACTCAAACACAGAACACCATAACATATACATTAAATTTTATAGGTATATACGTTTTACTCTCACGCGGTGTTGGCCGAATTCCTTGTTGATATTTGAGAACTTACTGCTTTACGTCTTCATTTTGTTATTATATTTCATCAGGTGACGTTGAAAAGAATATCATGTTCTTCCACCCTTAAGGCCACATTTTCAAACATTTCTGCGCCTAAGAACACGTAATTTACTAGTCTTTCGTGGGAGTTTAGGGCATTTCCAGGGGTACTTTCATGACCCTGGTGGTAGTCTGAGCCTTCTTCTGTACCCTGAACTTAAAAGGACACTCATTAGAACTCGATTAACCTCCTTTTTGGCCTTTGGAAATCGTTGGTGTGAGGGGTGGGAGCATCTGACAATACCAACCTTAGCCCCTTTAACTCCCTCACCCCTTACCCTTACACATCCTCCCTTTAACCTAACCCTTCCCTATTTATCTCCTAACACCCCTCGTCTATTTCCCTTGTCTCCCCTTTCAGCCTCTTCCTTCAGCCCCTCCCCCCTTTACCCTATCTCCCTTCTTACCTCCTTACCTCCCTTCACCCCTTCATCTCTTCCCCTCATTCCTCCCTTACCCTCACCTCTTTCCCTTAGCAACCCTTTCTCCCCTTCACCCTATCTCCCTTCACCCCTCTCATCTCCTCCTCCCGTTACTCCCTCCCCCCCTCGCCACTTATCCCCTCATTCCCCCCTCCCCCCTGCACCCCTCCTCCTCCCTTCACCTCTACCCTCTGTCTACTCCCCTGCGCCATGTTCCGCCTTGGGGGGTCCGCTCATCTTGTGGCCGCATCCGCCTTGTCCGTCTGTCCACCTGTCTGTCTATCTGTCACCCTCGCGTCTTCCTCCCTCCCCCCTTACACACCTGGCGGGCTGTTTGTTGTCTGCGTGTTTGTTGGTTCTTCCCGCTCATGTTCTCTCTGTTTTGTACTTGTGTGTGTGTGTGTGTGTGTGTGTGTGTGTGTGTGTGTGTGTGTGTGTAAAAGTATATACATTGTTGCCGTCCGGGTTGGTTTTGGTCTTTTATTTTTGGGATTTTTTTTATTAAGAGTGATAATGATCATTCTCTTGCTTAAACTTACTAGAGCTTTTGGTGGTTTAGAGGATAATGCACCTTATTTTGCTCATATGTGATTTGCCTTACTCGCAGTGACCTGAAAATTTTGTGAAACTGTTTTATTACACTATCTCGACCGCCCAACCTCCAAGTAAAGGGTTCCTGAAGACCACGTGTTTGAAAGCTGCGGCAAAAATGAGAAACAGATGAATAAGTAGACGGTGAAATAAGTAAATAAATATGATTTTTTTTACGCTAACGAATATACACAGGAAAGCGAATATACAAAACGAAGCAACGAAAAACCTGAAAGTCACAATCCACAAAAATAAGCGTTACTGAACTTCAAAGAGCAGAGAAAAAAAAAAACAGCGAATTTCAGTGTGTCTCCTGCATCGGCGTGAGGGAGCGGCGGCCTGCAGCGGCTTGGTGTTCTTCCCCTGGTGTGCCTGTTGCTGCTGTTCTCCCTCACAGCTGGGCAGTTTTATGCTGAAGAAAGATTTTGAAAGTCATGGATTGCAGATTTGAGGTGTATCTTTATTTATCTAATCGCGCTTGTATACGAACGTGTACCGATATACCGATAACAAATTAGTTTTCTAGATACAGCAGTTCAGTTGTTTGCGTAGGACTCAGGGTTTTTTTTTTTTTGGGGGGTGGGGGGGTTAGTTTCGGCTATTTTTCCTGGAGTGTAAGTCTGCGGGGTGCTCCAGCAGCGCCTTGGCAACCCTGCCGGCGTGCGTGCCGCGTGGGGTTGTTGCCGTGTCCGCGCGTAGCCTCAAAGCACCCCCGATGGCCGCACTTCATGTGTCACACAGCCCCGGCCGAGCAGGAGGGGGGAGCCCACCCCTCTACCTGTAATCAGTATAAACTAGTAGTTACCGCCTCGCCCGGTGACCTTGGTGGCCGAGGTCATCCCTCCTTGGGTGTGAGGGTGCTTGCACCGAGTTGCGGGCCGTGGACAGGTTGCTGACTCAGGGTGGGGGGAGGAGGGAGGTGCCGATAACCGAGGAAAAGAAAAACCGTGGCGCGCCGGTGAGAGGGCAGCCGGCTCCTCGGGCTCGATTAATTAAACATTCAGGTGGATTGTTTATTGGAGCAGTTTCGCTAATAACAGCATCATTAATTATCAGTATTAAGCTTATTTTGTCATAGGAACTCCCAGACAGATCCAGCTTCATGTCATTGTGTCAGAAAAGATATTTCCGGAGTGCAGGCTGATGTTTGCCGTCGTCGCTGCGCCTTGCAACAGCGGCTGGAAATTTAAGAAGTTTTGAAGGTTAAAATTCTACCATAACATCTCACTTTATCTACTTTTTGAGATTTTCCTCCTCTCCCCTCTCCCAGCCTCCCTACTTCCATCTCTCATTCCTATATATTTTCTCTTCCTCCCACTCCTTCTCCCTCTCTTCTTCCTTTTATTCCATTTTCTCTCCCTCACTTGTCTGCTTTCCATGCTCATTAACCGCATCTTCGTTTCCTGTGATTCACGCAACACTTTCCTCCCGCAGGCTGAGTGTGTCGGCCGGAGAGAAGGAAGGACGCGGCTCGCCCTCCCCCTCCCCCTCCCCCCGGGGATCACCGCCCCCCTCTCCCTCCCAGACCGCCTCGGGAGCCGCTGCCTCCAACACTTCTGCCACCGCCGCCAGCACTAAGGTAACTGTCTCCTCACTACCTTAACACCTTACCTTACCTTACTTTACCTAATCTCACCTTTCCTCAACTTTCCTTGCCTTTCCTTGCCTTACCTGACCTTGCCTTACTTTACCTTGTCTCAACTTAAATTACCATACCTTACATTACCTTACCTCACCTAATCTTACCTCACCTTACCTTGACTTACCTTACCTTGCCTTACCCTACTTTTCCTTAAATTACCTTACCTTATCTTACTTCATCTTACCATACCGTACCTTACCTTACCATACCATACCTTGCCTTGCTTTACCTTACCCTACCTTACCTTATCTTATTTTACCTTATCTTACTTCATCTTACCTTACCTTACCTTACCTTGTCTTACCTTGCCTTCCCTTGCTTTTCCTTGCCTTACCTTGCCTTACCTTACTTTACCTTGTCTCAACTTAAATTACCATACCTTACATTACCTTACCTCACTTAATCTTACCTTACCTTACTATACCATACCTTGCCCTACCTTGCTTTACCTTACCTTACTATACCTTTTATCCTTGTGTGACAGCCAGATATTGGATTTTGCGTCATGCTCGCTGTTCCTTCATTCCTCTCGGTTGTTATTTTGGTCACGTTAAGCCTATTTCCAGTGTAGGAGGGACAGTGATTTAGCGGGCATAATGGCATGATTAGCGACATATTTTGGTCACGTTAAGCCTATTTCCAGTGTAGGAGGGGCAGTTATTAGCGGCCATAAGGGCATGATTAGCGACATTTTTCTTCTCCTTTTTTTTTTTTTCTTGAGCTGCTTCCTTTACTGTAAAAAAATAAATAAATAAAGGGAATAGAGTTTAATCGTTCCACTTTTATTTTGTTATTATCCGAAATATCTTTAGACGTTGTGATGTTTCTGATTCCATTGAGGTCGACGTAGATCTTTCCGCTTTTGTTCTCAATTAGTTACATAGAATTCGCCTTGCATTATAAGGAGGTAAAGGTATATATATTCGAATTACCTTCAGATGTTAGAGCGTTCCTGATCCTCCTAGCGTATCATAAAGTTTATAATTATCATGTTACTTCGGTTTTAGTTCTATTTCGTTGGCTTTGAGTGTAAGGGAGAAGAAGGTGTGTACATGGACTGTTCTGCGCATGTCGAGGTGGTTAAGGTCAAGAGAGAGAGAGAGAGAGAGAGAGAGAGAGAGAGAGAGAGACGCATTAGGTTGGCGAAGTACAGACTAGACTAGAAAATAACACCAAGGAAGACGTTACCTCTTTTTTTCTTCTTTTTTTTTAACTGTCAAACCTTCCTCCTCTGATTAGGTGAAGTAGACTCTCTCTCTCTCTCTCTCTCACATTATCTTTCTCTATCTCTTTTACGGTGTCCAGTCTTGACGTCACCCATACCTCCGTTAGTGAGAGAGAGAGAGAGAGAGAGAGAGAGAGAGAGAGAGAGAGAGAGAGAGAGAGAGAGAGTTAAAATAATATACAAGAAAACGGACACCATTCACTACGCATTTTATAGCAGTAGTAGTAATAGTAGTAGTAGTAGTAGTAGTAGTAGTAAAAGAAGAAGGGTTGGTATAAGAAACTGAATAAAGTATAGAAAGTAGTAGTAGTAGTAGTTAGTAGTAGTAGTAGTAGTAAAAGAAGGGTTGGTAAAAGAAAGAAATAATAAAAGAAAGAAAGAAAGAAAGAAGGAAAGAGAGAGGAGAGCAAGAGGGTGGCTAGGGTCGAAAATAAAACAAAGGAGGTTAGGGAGGAGAAGGAAGAGGAGGAGGAGGAGGCAAGAGGGGAGAGATAAGAGAGGGAGGGGGAGATACGACGACTGGGAGGGGGAGATAAGGGAAGAGGTTGCCAGCTGTACGAAACTTTCTTATTATTCATCGCGCTCTGCCTTCCCTCCCTCCCTTCCTCTCTCCCGTCCCTTCCCTCTCCCTTCCTAGGCTACGCAACATGTCCTCGTTTGGTTGTTGTTCTCTTGTTTGAAAAAAAGATGAAGAGAAGGATGAGAGAGAGAGAGAGAGAGAGAGAGAGAGAGAGCACTGATATTAGGCTTAGAAGGCTACCAAACTATAATAGCCTCTTAGATCATAAATTAAGTGAATATAGATAACCAGGGTGACGAATAAGAGAGAGAGAGAGAGAGAGAGAGAGAGAGAGAGAGAGCACAACATGGACATTAATAGTCCACTTCCCGCTAAGCCTAATTTCTCTCTTACGTCACCTTGCAACACTCCTTCACTCTTACATGATATTTCCGCGCCAACAGTTCCCACCTTGCTCTTATTCCTCTTGATCTCTTGTCCGAAAAAATATTATAGTAGGATACATGTTTCGTTATAGTGTATTAAGTTCCATGGGAAAGAAAATGTCCCTTACATAATCATAATTAACACACACACACACACACACACACACACACACACACACACACACACACACACACACACGATTACGTAATACAATTTTGAGACCACATGGGAAAGAGTCAGTAATGTAAGGATTTTTATATGATACGAATGAACTGAAATATATAAGGCACGGTGCAAAATTGATCCAGTGCTGCAATACAATCTGAGAACAAGCTGGTAAGAACACGTTACATGCAATCATAAATCACCGCGTCACGCATTTGCAAGTCACGTCACGCAGTAGAAAGTAATGCATTTAGGAGGTACATACATTATTCATTTGGAAGTCACGTCACACTTTTAGGAGTCATATCATGCATTTGAAAGTCACGTCACACATTTCAAAGTCAAGTGACGTCACGCATATCAGTCACTCACATCAAAATCACGCCACGCATCTCAAAGTCGCGTCACTTACTTCATAGTCACGTCACTCACTTCAAAGTTACGTCATTCACTTCAACGTCACGTCACTCACTTCAAAGTCACGTCACGCATCTCAAAGTCACATCACTCACTTCAAAGTCACGTCGCTCACTTCAAAGTCATGTCGCTCACTTCTAAGTCACGTCACCCACTTCAAAGTCACGTCACTCACTTCAAAGTCATGTCACTCACTTCAGAGTCACGTCACTCACTTCAGAGTCACGTCACTCACTTTAAAGTCATGTCACTCACTTCAGAGTCACGTCACTCACTTCAAAGTCACGTCACGCATCTCAAAGTCACGTCACACCTCTCAAAGTCACGTCGCACCTCTCAAAGTCACGTCACTCACTTCAAATTCACGTCACGCATGTCTAAATCACGTTATCCATTTGAAAGTCACGCCACGCCTCTCATTATCACGTTATCCATTCCCAGGCGGTGAAGAGTGAGCAGCACCCCGGTGGAGGCGCCTCACCCGGCCCCAAGCTGAGCGCCGAGCCCCCCATGAAGGAGGAGCCCGCCGAGCACTCCCCGCCCGCCCCCAGCACGCCACGGGCCCCCCAGGCGTCCCCGGGCCTCACGCCGGAGATGGAGGCGGCGCGGCAGCAGCTCACATCCATGATCCAGGGCCTGCCGCTGCTGTCCATGCTGCCCGCCCTGCACCGCCTTGCGCCAGGTAATAAGGCTGAGAGACCCCTAGCCCAGGCGCTACATTTGGAAAAGTGACTTTCTGTAGCATATAATCAATGTTTCAGCAGTTTTTGTTTGGTTTTGCCTGCTGACATCTTTGATCTTTTTAATGCAATGTGCCCACCAATCACAATAACCTTCCCATCACAGCAGCCGTGGTTAGCCTGGCCTCCAGTCTTGGCAGCATCAGCACCAACAACAGCACCAGCAGTGTGGCCCTCGGCGATGCCACCAATGGAGGCAGCAGCAGCGGCAGTGGCACCACCAATGGACGGACAACGTGTGTGTGTGGCATCCGCTTCAGCAGCCCCAGCAACCTTGAGGCTCACCGCATGTTCTACTGCACCCACCGACCCAACCTTCACTCAGGTGTGTGCCCCACGCAGGGAGGAAGGCATTTCCCCAAGACTTATTCTATGTAGATGTCCTTTGCCTACCCCAGTGGCAGCACAGGGGAGCTTAGGCCTCCTCAAATATTCTCTCAGCCCACCTTATCCTTCCCTTTAATCAAAACTAATCATGACTCCTTTCTCTTAACACAACTTCATCTCCCCCATGCAAAAAGGACACCCCCAATATCCCCCATAAATAGACATCCTATAGCTCTAGCTACCACAGGTCATCATAATGTAACAAGCTTGTGTTCAAGCAAAACAATGGCTGTGTTACTTGAGGGGTTTTCACTTGCATCCTGCATTATTTGATACAACAAGGTAAACAGATTTGGATCACAATATGATAATCATGGATAAAAGTAGACATTCATAACTAAGAAATAATTATGTAGACTGTTTATACATCCTCATAAAGGGAACTTAATATCTGCCACAGGGCCATAATTTCTGGGGGGTTAGGGGGTATAACCCCCAATTTTGTTCTATATTGACCTCAAAACATCCTTAAAAGTGCTTATTTTTTCAAAACAATTTCCCCCACCTGTGCATTCTTGCTTTGCTCACCACCCTGCCCCGCTCCATCTCATGAACTTGTGATGCCCTCTTGCCCCCACCAAAAAAATCTGCCAAAATTTTAGGCCTGTGGCTCCAAAGACAAATGTCAAGAATTAACCCTTTCATTAAGGAAGAGAATGAAAGTTTCTGTTTCCATTAAAATAACAACAAAACTATAAGTAGTGGTGATGATATTTCTGCCAGTGTTAAGCATTATCTTCAATTAGCATTCTTGTGCATGTCATCTCACAAGCCTGACTATTGCAGATAATGAGTCCACCAGCAGTAAGGACCATCAGGCCTCCACAACGAGCTTGAGTCCACGTGGTGATGGAGGCACCACCACAGATGAGGAGGAGGGAGGGCGAGTGCTGCGGTGCCCACACTGCCCCTACACCACCGCACACAAGCTGAGTCTCAACGGCCATATGAACATCCACACTAACCCTGAGGACGTGGCAAAGACCAGCAGTGCCTCCCACCCCCCCACTGCGACTCCTCAGGTCACCCTCACTGAGAACAGAGCCACCGACAGGTACTGCTCCGACTGTGACATTCAGTTCTCCTCGGTGAAGACATTCCGTGTGCACAAAGCCCACTACTGCCAGACACGCCATGTGCTAAAGGGGGGTGGCAAGAGTCCTGCACGGGAGGAGTCAGGGCCCGTTGCTCAAGCCAACACCCTCTCAGGGATGGTGAGTGCTGCAGCAGGGAGTGGGCAGCCCATCTTGGCACTGCCCACCAACCCTATCCTGCTGGTGCCCTACTCGCTGGTGGCAGGCGCTCAGCTGCTGCCTCCCCACGTCTTGCCACAGGCTGGGGCAGCGGTGGTCCTCCCCAATGGCCAGGTGCAACCATTGTCTCCTGGCCCCCTCCCTGGCCCTGCCCCTCCACCACTCCTGTCGCCTACAGCAGCAGCCACCCACACCCCCGCCTCAGCACCCCCAACCTCCCATCCCCCACAGGCATCCCCTCAGTCCAGTCCCATCACTCCCCCCAAACACTCACCCAAAGACGACTCAAGGCTGAAGCCCGTCAGCAGTGATGTGTGTGGGAAGAGGCGCGGGGAGGGAGAGTGTCCACTTGACCTGACCACCAAGAGGCCAAAGCTCACCATCAAAACTGACCTTATGAGCGATGAGGAAAAGGAGAACCGGGAGGTCAACACACCTCAGGCCCGGTCCCCTGCCCTCAAGTCCCGTCCAGGGTCTTCCCACGGGCCAGCTGGCGAGTTTGAGGGAAAGCTTTTGGCCTCTCCACCTCAACCATCACCCTCCAGTGAGGCTGAGGGGCAGGCAACTCCTCGCTCCCCTCGCCCCTCCTCAGCAGCCCCAACGCTTGGCTCCCCCAGAGGTCTCCCAGACTCCCCCAGACCATCCACCTCCACTCGCTCCCCCAACCAGCCACCTCAGGTTCCCACAGTTATCCCACAGTTGCCTCCAGGGTTCCCAAACCTCTTGGCAAGTCTTGAGAACCTAGGAGGCCTGTCACTGGCCAGTCTCCAGGGCCTGCAGGGCATGCCTCCAGAACTTGCCCTCAAGCTCCTTAACTCTGATTTGCTCATGAACGGCTTGGCACCCCTTGCTAACCCCCCAGTCATAGTCAAGCAAGGCGAGGCAAAGTGTAACGAGTGCAACATTGTGTTCTACAAGGAGGAGAACCTTCAGGTGCACAAGAAACACTACTGTGCCGCCCGCACTGTTGCTCGAGGTGAGGACGATCACCGGTCTGCTAGCAACAGGAGCCCTGCAGCAGCAACAGCAGGAGCTGGAGAAGGGGCAGCAGGTCCATCTAGACGCTCCCCCAGTGCTCTCCCTGAAGTAACGTCTCCACCAGCTGCCAAAGCCTCGCCATCAGTCAAAGACACTCCCAAGGGTAACAAGCCTCTGCTTCAGTTCATCTGTACAGCTTGTGGCATCAAGTTCACTTCTCCAGACAACCTCAAAGCCCACCAGACCTACTACTGTCCCAAGCGTGAGGGGGCGTCAGGAGAGGAGGGAGTCACCAAGGGCCTCTGGAGGTGTCCCCGATGCCGGTGTGCCATGCCGGAGACTCTGCAGGCAGCCCACCAGTGTGTGACTCCCTCCCCTGCCCCCTCCCATGGCTGGAAGTGCCCTTGTTGCCCTGCCATCTCCCCCACTGCAGCCGCTGCTCAGAAGCACCTCGAGACACACGCCGGCATCAAGGGTTTCCGCTGCACTATCTGTGGCTACCGAGGCAACACACTGAGGGGCATGCGTACCCACATCAGGATGCACTTTGAGAAAAGAACCAATGAGCTGCAAGAAGAAAACTTTATATCTTGCATCTTAGAGGATGATGACGGGAGTCGCAGGTCAGCGGAGATGAGGACAATGGCTGACCTGCCTCGTGTTATCTTGGAGAACCCGACTCTCTCTGCCCTGCTTGCTGAAGGAGCAGCTGACTGCTCAGAGCAGCCACTTTCCTGCCACTTCTGTCCCTTTGTAACGCCATACCGCACCAACCTGGCCAGACACTTGGCTGTGGCACACAAGGCGGGACTTGACGCCAAGCTGACTCAGGACATTCAGGCTCTCATCGAAGGCCACGTCATGAACTCTGCTGCCGAGCCTCCTGCTGCCAGTGAGTCTGAGAAACATGACCCCGTGGAGAATGGCAACCCGGTGAGCTCACCCCCACTCCCTGCCATCAAGTTGGAGCCAGAGGTCAAGCTGGAGGTGGAAGAGGTGGAGGAGAAAACCCGAACACCCTCCGTTCCCCTCTCTCCCGCTGAGGAGAATTCCAAAGCAGAGGCCACAAGTAATGGGGGCACGGCAGGCACCAATGGGCCAGATATACCTAGGTACTGCAAGGCGTGTAACATAACGTTCTCATACATGGAGTCCTTCCTAGCACACAAGAGGTTTTACTGCACCAAGCCAGAGTCCACCACCCCACCAGAGACAGCAGTCCAGTGACCCCCTGAGTGCTGGCCGCGGTCCCGGCACTGGCAATGTTCAGCTCTGCATGGTGGAGTCAATGTCTTGCTTCCTAATGCATTAACTTATTGGAAACTTGCTAAGCTTTAGTTGTACATAGTGCTGGTGGGGTGGTGACCTAATGCCATATCAGCTGTACATACTCTCCCACTCCCAATGGCAGTCCCCCACTAACCCTTAGCCAGTAGGATCCAGATGCAAAATATACAACATAAAGAGAGATTTTGAAGAACTATTTATATATATGCTTTATAGTCACTGTTTAACTGAGCAACAAGATTACTACTGACATGTATGTTGTCTCCTCACTTCTCAAGATCAGTCTGGCGAAGATACATATCCACCACCCTGTGTTTCACCTGTTTGTTGTATTTGCTATAAAAAAGGAAATGTGTGCGAGAAACAATGACTTAAGTGTCTCCGGTGATGACGTCTGTGGCAGATGGGAAAAGTACAGCCTCTTGCAAGCATTTAAACGGTTGTGTGTGTGGTTCTTATTGTAATGTGATCGGTTATGTGTTTAGAAAGAAACTGAGCTCTGGAAACTCAGAGCAGAATACTTGCTACTAAATGGATCAAAATAGAACCTGAAGAAGCATTTTTAGAGGTTGTATATGAGTGAGTGAAACATGCTGGCAAGTGAATGGCTATTTGTTTGAAGAAAAGTGTGAAGTAAAAGCTCAGAGTTGAGGTGTTGTGACTGAATCCTTTGTGTTTAGAAGAAGAATGAGAAAAGCAAGCTCTGAGCAGAATTATAAAGGTTTTCCGAGTGATTGGCTATACGTATTTTATGTTAATTAAGGAAGAGACTTGTGAATTGAAAGCTCAGAGCCAAAAGCTACTAAAGAGTCTCATCAATACAAACCATGAGTGTTGTCACAGACCCACAAGAGGGGCTGACCGGGGCTGCTGGAGGCCTGGAGGCGAGGGTGGTGTCTAGTCCTGCGTGTGTTGTGCCGTCAGTGAGGAAAAAAGACTCATCAACCCCCCCCCCCCCCCTAAACCCCCCTTCCAGCTCCTTCCAAATGACCACGTTAGGTTATCACGGAAATGAATACTTTAAGCTAAATGAGTGTAAAGTACTATCTTTAAAAAACTAACAAAGGAATTGTTTTCTTTTATTTCTTGTTTTGTTTTATAAGATTTATGTCCATATTAGGGTATTTCTGCCAAGCTAAAAGCACTCAGTTCAACCTTTTCTTTCTTATTCCGTTGTCCACATTTTTCTTCATGGTGCATTAATTTACTTCCTTTTAGGTGTGTCTTTCTCCCTATCCTTATTGTTATTTAATAATCTCCAAAAGGAACCAAATTTTCCAAACCTCTTATCATTTTTTTTTCAATTTTACTCAGTACAGAACAACATGTGATAGCTCCATGTACATGTCTAAATCATATTGTCTTGTGAGTGTTTCCTTGTGTGTGTGTGTGTGTGTGTGTGTGTGTGTGTGTGTGTGTGTGTGTGTGTGTTCTCTCTTTGGACAGTGTTTCTTCAATCCTCATTAAGGTTATCCAATGGCAGGGATATTTAGATCATGGAAGAGCTTAACAAGGATTTCCAGTCGGTTGTAGTCTCCCCTTGAAGAGAGAATGTGTGTCGCGAGAGTCTCTTAACTTCCGTTCAATACTCAGTCTTGTTTTCCCCGACCCTGGGACCTCTAAACTCAACTCAACTCACGCGTGGTTCATGTGGTGTCAAAGAATGCGTGTTTTGTATGTCTCGTCAACTTTTTGTATTTCAGTCTCGTTAAAACTATTCCAGAAGCTTATTTGATCTTGTAATTTCTTGTTTTTTTCTCCTGCTTTCATTAATGCCTCCACTTCAAGCACTGTCACTTGTTTTGTTTCGTAATAATTAGTTTCTTTAATCTTCTTACTCGTCTTGTGGAATGTTGAAGTGAATGGTCGACAGCAATTTGTTATATACACTGGTTTTTGTGTGAATGTTTTGTTTGTTATCATGGAATATTCTCTCTACATTTTTGTTGTTCTCATAACTATACAGTCTTGCAGTCTTATACACATGTTTGTTTCATTTCTAAGTATACAGCCCTACTCTCTTGTGTTATGTTCGTCAGTATTCTGCCTGGACGTTAATGTTATTGCTTTTCTCTACCCTGTTTTCTTTTCTGAAGGAAGTTGACATGTTACAGACCAGAGAGCATTGCAGATCATCAACCCTCAAACAGTTTCATTAATCAGTCTTACCTTGGTATATTCCCTAATGTTTCACTCCTCAGCATATTATGGTCTGTACTATTTTCACCACCCTTCAGATTGTCTCGTCTTTATCCCCTTCTCATAACCTCATAGCCCTATTTTACTCGGCGGCCTCTGTTGATACTTTTTTTCCTCATTTCAATATTCTCCGGCCTCCTCTGGAACCGTCCTAGGGTGTGATACAGAAGGAGTTTCTATATCACTGACTAGGGCAGCGTGTATAGTCTGGCTCAAGAAGGGCTGAAGTCTTAAACAATTTCATCTTTTCACCCTTCGAAGTCCTCGGTTCCTTTCACATACACCTGAAGCCCTCACAGCTCTTGCATCCCTTCTTCATCTTGTTACATATTCCTGCGCGTCTAACGTTTCTCTGCGTCTCTGTAAGGTTGGTCTGTGCCCCTTGTGTACCTCGAGCTCAGTGTGTTCCATAGCCTTCTCTCACTGTACCATATCTCATCCCTCGTCCCAACCCGTGTACTGCATTCTGCCCCCTCTGTGTACCATGGTTCTCTTTAGTAAAACTGATGTCTGTTTTACTTGTTTTTTTATACCCTTATAAATGTGACAAATGGGAGCTGTGACTAAGCGTACGTGTGTCTCAAGTCATTGCTTCGAAACTCCTGCGCAATGATGTCACGGGTCATCTCGGCGCAGACAGCACAGCGCATCCATCGTGGTGCGCAGCTCATGTCTCACTTGAGTGTCGAACCGCGTGTGGGAAGGTTGCCTGCTGCGGGAGAGGTGGACTTCAGGGGAGGCGCAGTGAACAGTTCGTCAATGGTTCTTTCTGTTCACCGCTGCAAAACCCTCGTGATCATTGGTAAGCAAGTATTGTAATACTCTTATCCCTTCACTGCAACTCAAGTCAGTTTCATAGTCCAACACAGTGTCTTTGAAATAGCCCGAAGCAAACTATTCAATCTACACTCCATAATGGTTAGGGTTTGGATGCAACTAACATCAGATAGTTTACACAAGAGATTTTCCGTATGGTTTCCTCAACTTTCTTAACTTAAATATAAACACTAAACACTACACAAGAAATTTTCGAAGTCCCTGTTATTTGTTTGGGGGCTCACTAACCCAGCCGTCATGGCGAACTGAGAAAGTGGCCCTATATTCTTGCCCCGAGCTTGGGAAATCAGTGAAGAGTACTGTGTGAAATGGGTTAACCACCTATTTGTAATTAGCATCCCTCAACAGGTATTCAGAAAGGGAAGCCTAAAACAGAATAGAGTTAGATATCACATACACCATTAGAACTTTTATATAACCATTTGACAATATGTTAAGGGTATCCAACGGCCCTTGATCGAATGATTGTTGCAAGTAAAACAACAAAGGAGAATGTATCGATATATTACCAAACGTCATACGCAGTGTAATGATTGATAAACTATACGCAGTGTAATGATTGATAAACTATACGCAGTGTAATGATTGATAAACTACATAACTACTGTCAGCATGGTTGAGTACTATTTATCAAGAAGGGAGGAGAGAGAGGAGGAACAACGGTGTTATGGCATGTTAATAAAGGGCAAGTAAGTTAACCTTCACGACAGATTACAAGACGCGCGTGACATCCATCGCATTTTTTTTTTTTTTTTTTTTGGGGTATTTCGTTGGGGATATACCCCAATGGAGGAAGGCGGAGCATGCCGCGCCACCCCCCAGGCGGCTGGTAGAGAGATACCCAATTCTTTCAAGGAGGCCCAACAACGGGGCTGAGGGTGTCTGAAAGAGCCCACCTTTCCACCCTCATGGCACAGGATAGGTCTCTAACCCATACGCTCCAGGTGCCCTGCCGAAGCGCAAGGCCGAGACTCTACCACGGGACCCCCCTCATAATATGGTTGCATGAAAAAAAAAAAAAAATAGTGAGTTTGTAGCTATGGACATTTATTAATTGATTCAAGCGATCGTAATTATGCTGGAGCAGTAGTTATTTTCCGTAGGAATACTAAAATTTCATTTTTCGCTCAAATTTGCATATACTGACATTGGGACGATTGGAAAAAAGCCTCGATAATATAGGTCTATTGACATCCAAGTTCACTAAATTCTGTTCAATTTTTACGATGTTCATTTAGCGAGGAACAGGCGCAGCGCCATAAATATCTAGGACACACACACACAAAACTTAATTGATTCATTTAAAAAAAAATAGTAATAATCGTTGTGGTCAGGTTTAGTTATCAATTCCCTGTGTACAGTTCCTATCTCTTGGCAATGACTTTCTTCCTTTTATATATCAGTCGCAGGTGTGAATCATATTGTACCGATAAAGTGATAATATTGCTGAATAGTGAATACAGAGAGTAACAAACACTATCGTAGTTATCATTTTAACGATTATTCACAGATTTCTATATGCGCTCGCCTCTCCAGTGAGAGTGAGTGAGTGAGCGTTAATGGAGACTGTGCTTCTCATAAGAATTTAAATGCAGGAAAGTAGTCGTTTTTAGTGAAAATGACCCCAGAATAATAAAAAGGCTATATGGTGTTCCGTTTGGCCTATTAGTGGTCTGGCCCATCTATAGCTATTGCTTTTGGTTGATTGATTGTTCATTGTTGCGTAGAGGTAGAGTTCTTTAAATCTCTATTGTCTTAATTATGAGTGTCGCTACATCCCTTTTTGACGACCACTATGGTTGTGATAGTTGTGATTGAATGTCGTAGCATGGTAGTAGTCTATATTCCCGAGCGCTGGTCCCGGATGGTAAGGCCTCAGGACAAGTGAACACTCTTTCCGAGGTTTGTGACCAGAAGGGAGTTACTTGTTGTGGGATTAATTACGGAAGGTGGGAGGATTTCCGTGTGAACCACTTTTGACAATATTAAGAAAATGGATGGTGATAATATACTATGGGGGGGGCGTGTGTAAGTGTTCAGTAATCTCAAACGAGCGGGAAAACAGGCTACAAATGATTCACAGTAAGGTTTTATATAAATACGTATTTAGTTTAATTTAAAGGTTAGCAGAGTACTAAAATGAATGACTGACAGGCTGTATGCCTCTAATCTAACTAGCTACCGGCACAAGGAAGATTTGGGGAAATACTCGTAATGCTTAGCTCTGGTTGCTGGAGGAGGAGAGGCAGGAGCTGGCGTGAGCGTCGGGCTCGGCAGGGGACGTCCACGATGGGAATGGGCGGTCCTGGTGATGGACAGACGGGCGCCGGTTGGTGTGGAGAGGCGGGCGCCACTTGGTGTGGAGAGGCGGGCGGCTCGGGGCAGTGTTTTGGGGGCCCGATCTCTTCCCGCCTCTTGTTGGTTTGTGGTGGTTTTCGGGGGGCTGAGTGGAGAGATGGACACCTCTCTCACTCAACTCCAACTCGCTGCCTTTCTTGCTTCCTGCTGCTCGTCTCCTGACTAGCCCGCCTCACACAGCAGGCCGTGGGTGGTGTTTGGGTCGGGGGCTGAGAGGAAAGATGGACACCTCTCTGACCAGCCCGCTTCTCTGTGGTTTCTCGCTGCCGCTCCTTACTGTAGTGGTGTTCGTCTCCACACGTCTCCCAAGCTTGCCTCTTGCTGCAGTGGTGCTTGTCTCCTCACTGGCCCGTGGGTCTCCTTGCCCTCGCCTTCTCGCCTTTGCTCCTCGCTAAGCTCCTCCCCCTTCTTCATGTGACTCCCTCTCGGCATTACAATCAAACCCTACCTACCTAACTAACTAGTTATTGGTTTCTTAGGGGGTTCGAGGCTTTGAGATGAGGGATTTCAGTAAGTCTCGTTTATATATTCGCTCATTCGCTCGCCGTGTTATCTTCTCATAACCTTTTACGCACTTACATTCCTTAGCCACCCATTCACTCCCTCACTCATTCACTCTTTCACTCATTCACGCTCCCACTCGCTCACACTTACTCACTCTGTCACTCACTGACTTACTCACATTCTCTCGTTCATTCACGCACTCGCTTACACTTACTCACTCTGTTACTCACTGACTTGCATACCCTCTCGCTCACTCACATTCGGAACGTTACAGTTGCAAGTAAAACAACAAAGGAGAAAGGAGGAGCATGCCATCCCAACCCCCAGGCAGTACAGAGTTTGCTTTTTATGCTTTAAATATATAGAAGGTACAAGTAGGCATAAAGGTCTATACTCAGAAGCACGGAGTTAGCTTATAGAGAACGGAAATAGCAGTATATAATTACATGGAACAAGAGCACAGAACGTTAAATCTTAAAACTGCTGAGAGATACATGCCTCATACCGCCCGTCTAACAATCAACACCCCAAGGAATTATCTACCAACTATGGGAAACGAGGGAAAAATAATTAAGGTGAAGACCATTAAAATGCTAACTATTGTCGAGCTGCTGGTGTGAAGGTAGCTTATCATGTGCCTTTTGACTTGTATCACTTCGTAGGTGCTCCTGATCCTCTCTTCTGCATATTCTCACACTATTATTACTATATTTATCCTTTCAGACTATATAAGTAGAATGTACCATCGCAGAGTAATTTTCATGCGCTCCGAACCAAAGAGTCTATGCTCGGCTTCGGCCCAAAATTACTAGATTGTCGTACTCAGCCTCCCATGTTTACTGATTTGGGGATTTCCGACCAAAAAACTGTCTTCTCCACCCCAGTAACTAGATTCATATGTAGTTATTGGTAAAATGGTTAATTATTGGTGTTTGGGGGCAATAGTTATGGGTCAAAACCTGGTAAATCCGATGCTCTGAGTACGATAATCTAGCAATGGTGGGAAGGCCGTGAAATCCTACCAAAGTCAAACAAGATAAAAGCTGCCTGAGATAACAAGCTGATGTGTCCAAAAAAATATCATATGGCCAGGTTCACGTTATTCCGAGGTTTACATTTTACTTGTGACCTCTGAACCAGCGTTGCCAGATTATCGTATTCACCACATTGTATTCATCCTTTTTAAGCCTCAAACTCTCGTACCTACACAAATGACGATAGATTATTGAAGTTAGCGTTAAAACTCTTACTTACTGATGTTTCTTTGTGCTTTTTTGCTATAGTTATCGGTCAGAAACTACGAAAATACCTCCCTTGTTGTGCATTCATTCCTACCATTGTATCTTTTTAGTTTCATGGTGCTACCTACTCATGTATTACTAGTTGTATAATCACATTCTGCCCTGCCTGGGGGTTGGGATGGCATGTTCCTCCCTTCTCTCTTGTTGTTTACCTGCAATAATAAACTATCAATCAATCAATCAATCAGTTTCATGGTGCTACCTACTCATGTATTACTAGTTGTATAATCACATTCTGCCCTGCCTGGGGGTTGGGATGGCATGTTCCTCCCGTCTCCCTTGTTGTTTACCTGCAATAATAAACTATCAATCAATCTACCTGCAACAATAAACAATCAATCAATCAATGCGATGAGTACGATAATTTGGCACCGCTGCTCCGAACCCTCCGCCAAGAGCCCAAGACCCAGACCGCAACACTAGCCCGCACTGGTTTCAGGGTCGTGAGTCGTGACGTCGTTGCTGCCGGTGGAGTGCGTCGCTTGTTCTTGGTCAGCAGTGAAAATTCCCTCATCAGCCGCCCGGAGAACCAGGAAACACTGCCCAGCCTGAACAGAGCGCGCAGCCACCACCATGTCTCTGGCACGGACACTCTCCCGCTCCCTGCCCCTGCTGCAGACCCGGGCCGCCCCCAGGGTCGCCGCCCCCGCCGCCGCCTACCACGAGAAGGTGAGTGCCTCCCCCTGCACCTGGAACACCGGGCCGCCAGGGGGGAAGTTGTAGAGGAAGGCCACGATATAGACACCCTGACAGTTCTGACGTTGCGCAAGGAACAGTGACTTGGGTAATTGCGTATTGCCTAACCTTCAACCCATCAGAGTGCGTCGTTTGACACTAAGGGCCGTGTTACAAGTCCAATCCAAGAAGTTTCTGGTAGCTACAGTGTTGTTCATCCCAAAATCTGTAAGGACCCAAAACTTCTTGGATCTGGATATTAATGCGCAGGGCTCAGCAACCCCCCCCCATTAGAGATTAGGTTGTGTAAAGTTCGGTTGGAGTAGCCATGCTCCCCCACCCAAACAACCCCGATTTCCCACAGGTTCCCCAAGATCGTTAGGGGAAGGGGATTAGGCCTTTTTCTTTACTTTTTAAGTACTTGCGCCTTCATATTATGGTTGAGGGACATGTATTTCATCCCTTAACTATAATATGGAGGCGTAATATCATATTTTGTAGGTGCGGAGTCAATCTCCACCATTACCCTGCACTGCATTCAGGGTCTAAAGAAGAATCCATGATGTAAATTTTAACTTTGCCAGAGGTGGCTACCCTCTCGTGAATATTACTCACTATATCCTGTTATCTTGAACTATTTATCATTTAAACCTGTGGGGGAACAAAGGGGGAAACCTTTATTGTTAGGTGGTTCAGGTTCAGGTAGATTGCGGAAGTCTTGCCTTTGAATCGGCACTTCATGATGTGGTCTTTGTGGACTTGTGGTCTGGGTGTGGGTCTTATATCTGATTTAGCTTCACTATATTGATTTCATCTTTTTCTCTCGTATTTCCCAGAATTTATAAATCGTTCTTTTACTTTGTTCAATCACTTGCTCATCAAAAAGGAGTCTTCCGATTATACTTTCTTCATCTTCGTCATAGGGTCGTTGCAACATTAAATTTTTCCCCCGTTCTTCTCTATAAGCATCACACTGCAGCAAAAAGTGGTTCAAGCCTTCTTTAACAGCTCCACACATTACACAGATTATTGGCTCATTCTTAAATCTTTTTCTATCCCCTATCTATCTATTTGTATGGCATTTAAACATAATGATCGACTCTTCACTGTTGTCATATATTTCCTCTTGCCCTCCAATTTCTTTTCTCCATACTCTTTACAGCTTTAAACTTTCCTTTTCTTGCACGGTGCTTTTCCACTTGTCTGTGTCCCACTTTTTCGCCAACTTTAGCATTACTAACTGCTGTTCCTCTGATCCCCACTAATCTTCTGTCCTCCAACAAACCCTTTATCCATTTATTCTTCCTCTTTTCCAGTCTCATTTCCTCAACCACCCTCTCTAGGGGGTTGTTACTTTCCCCTCTCAATATGTGCTGCAAGTATTTCAGTTGCCCCTCCATTATCCTTCCCTTCATGCTGGAAATTCCTATTTCTCCCCTTAACGCCGCTTCTTGTGTGTAGCTAGGTGCTCCCGGTATTTTCCTTCCTACACTTTTCTATTCTTTGCAGTTTTTGTATTTCTTCTTTGTTAAAATCAATCACATTTGCAGCATATAAGATTCCTGGTAGGGCTATACTTTTCCAATACACCTTTCCTGTTGTTAATCTTGCACAACTTCTAGCAATTACGGAGTACGTTAGGTTGGCCATTTTTACCGCTCTTTCCTGCATTATTTGTTTTTGTTGTTTGAATAAGTTTCTGCTGTCATTAACAGTTATTCATAGGTATTTCCATTTGTTGCTAACCTTTATACCTTCTATTTCATTAGGTTTTTCTTTCATATTAAATATAATAATATTGCTTTTTTGCTTATTAATTTCTAGGCCACATTCCCTCCCTGATGCCAATACTTGTTCTATCACCTCTTTTGCTGGTTAGATTAAACTAAGGGGAGATCTTGCCCCCCTCATTACGTTGTGATGTTATGTTTGGTTAGATTTGTTAAGTTTATTAATATACCGGTACATTAAATGTTTGTCGTACACCTTTGCTACACACTTGTCAGTATGGCAGGCACCGATCGAGGCGGCCACTCACCTCTGGCAGCAGCAGAGTCCGCCTCCCTCTTTTCTGGTACTGTGGGGATGATGCTTATTTTATTTATTTATTTTTTTTTTTTATGTAATTGATATTTGTTATTACCCTTTCACACACCAATGACATCTTTGGCTGTCATCAGCTTCTGAGGCTAAGAGGTGCTAATGATAACTTTGGCCATCATTACAAGAATGTTTTAAAAGAAAGGGTCACTATAAGGATGATGCCCAGCCAGTGGGCAGACCTTAGCTGGCCTTGTGAAGTAAAAAAGTTTTTTTATTTTTTATTGAACAGGTTATTAATAGATTTTTAAAGTCAAAAGTGCATATATTGCATGTTGTCCATCTTATATTTTTTTTCACATTCACTTTTGCAGATAATGTTCTCCTTTACAGATAATAAATATAATAAAGTACAAATACCGTCATCTCACAATAAGACCAAATTCATCTCTTTAGGATGATCAATAACTGCCTCCACGCTGCAGTGGTTATGTTCTTTGCTGTGAATCTGCAGGCCTGGGTTTAAATCCTGGCCTGGGCAGTCAGCATGCAGTCCACCCATCTGTTCATCCTTTCTTTTGGGATGGTAGATCAGTGGGTACCTGATGAAACCTGGGGAAGGTAAACTGGTAACTCAGATGTTACACTGGCCCTGTGCTGCGTTATAGGGTTCTCTCTCACTGCAGGCTCAAAGGGTGAATGGGAAAGAAATCAACACCACTGCCAAGCACAAACAGCTTATTCTCCCAACTTTATTTTTACCATAAAATCAACGAAACTAAAATGTCCATGTGACTGGTACCCCCCAGCTTCAGTTGGTCAAGTGCATTTCATGTCTTTCTACAAACACCTCTGATGTGAAAGGATTATTGATATTTGTTATGTGTCAAAATGACAATATGGAAGTGGAAGAGGAGGAACAAAATTCTGGCAACTAGTATTTTTCACAGGGAATAATTAGCAATTCACAATAAACGCATCAAAAATTACCAGAAATAAAGCTTCATACAGCATTGTGTGGTGGGTGAAGTTAAAGATATTTACCAGAACAAGGGCTGCCTCTAATCTCTTATTACTATATTTCCCAGAATATTTGGTATTAATCTAGTTTTATATCCATCGCACTGCAGAATTTGACATTTTCTTCTGACGGGTATCTTGTCATACTATTCATCTTTGTAATCATTTCCTGGGGAAATGGCTTGATTTGGGATTGGGAGGAGGGGCTAGAAGGTAATGTTTGGTTTGGTTAGATTAAAATCAGGGGGTCTAACTTGTAATATGCTTCACAATATGCCATTGTCAGTATGGCATTTGAGGCAATAGCTCAACTCCAGCAGAGGCAGAACCTGCCCTCTGCATGGTCATGTGAGGATTTAAGTCCTAAATTTTCAATATGTGTATTTACCTATTTGTTGTTTAGTACAGGGCCTGAGCTCAAGCTTGTACGGTCCTGTCTCCCAATCTATATTTGGACACTGCCTGCTTCAACAATGTCTGCTTAGTCCATTCCATGTATCCACACCCCTGTATGGAAAACTGTACTTCTTTGCCTTTTAAACAAGTCCCCTTTCTCAATTTCTTGCTGTGTTCTCTTAGTTGCCTCCTCACTTCCATCTCAATTAAATCATTTCTATCCAACACATCCACTCCACTTGTGTTCCTGTACACTGCTATCAGGTCTCTTCTTTCTTTGAGTGTTGGTAAGCCCAGTTCCTCCAATCTAGTCTCGTATGACAGATTTAATAGTTCTGATACCATCTTAGTTGCAATCCTTTTGAATCCTTTTGAGTTTCCTAATATCCTTTTTCCTGTGTGATGACCAAACATGTGCATGTATGTGTGTATCATTATTATTGTTATTATTATACATGCATGTTATTATTATTGTTATTATTATGAGTGAAACTTAATTTTTGAGAATTTTGATTTGATTGCTATTAATCACCAGTGCCATGTCTGTACGTAAATATACGGGCAACCCGATCCATCCCCTCAGTGCCATGTCTCTATATATGTATATAGACCACAGTTTAAAAAACTGCAGCATGTTGCCAGTGTGCTCAAACTTGCTTGGCTTGTAGGCTGGCCTTTGTTCTGCCAATCCCATCCTCCCTCCTCCTCCTCCTTCGACCCAAGCCGCGCCCCCGGAACACCGAGTCAGTCTCTGCCTTACCGTCATTTGGGAACACTGTCACATGTGTTATTTACATATGAATGTCGTCAATATTGTTATAATTCATGCATATAAGTGTACAGAACAGTGTTATAAGTCATAAATGTAATACTATTATAGACGTCAAAGGTTATTTAAATATTATTACTGCCACAACACAATAAATGTGTGTCACTGTTTGAATGTAATCTGTGCCACTGTGTCACCTTCTATATGTGTTAAATGCATGGCTTCCCTCACGTATGTGCGTAAATATACTCAAAACCTCATGATATACCTCATACAAGAGTGTGTGCACCAAAAAAACTACATCACTAACTCGCACCACATCTACTTAAAAAATTATCAAGTTCCAGTCCAGGTTATCGACTTTCACCTAATATTGTAACTGCACAAGCCATTTTGTCATAGAAAACATAAACTGAAGTGTCCAAAATGCACATATTTATTGTTTTATGTCATGATATAGTGATTAAGCCAAAAAAAAAAATTAATTGCTCAGCACCAGGAGGTTGGCAGACATCATTGCCTCTGGCACTGAAGGGGTTAATGTTCAATATCTATTTGTGGAAATCATCAGGTTTGGGGAGGGAGGAGGGGGAGGTATATTTGGAGAACAGTAAGCAGGTTGATTAGCAATTTATCAAAACACCTGATTTGAGCAGTTTTGTACACCATTGATGAGACGGGGAACTTGTAGGTGTTCACTGAATGTTTTCTCTCAAAATTAGCAATGACACTAACAATTAATAACATTTGAAAATGGTAAAATTAACCCGTGGGCATCGGCAATGGGAAAGTTGAGAAGTGGTAACATTACACTGCATTTTGAGACTAAGAAAAGAGCATATCATCATCAGAGTACTCCTCTCATAACCATAAAGCCATTAAAAATATTTACTTTTACTCAAACTCCATTCTTTTTGGGTGGTGGTTGTTACAAAATAAACAGTCTCCTGACACGTGGCATCTAGCTGAGAGTCACTTGTTGTCTACTTTAGATAATTTGACAAGTGAATACTGTATGGATAACTAATTCAGTCTGCCATGACCTTACAGCACCACCTATGACAAATAAGCCCACCTCAAGATGAGTCACTCACCACAATGACCCAGGGCATGCATGGTGGGTTGCTCTATGCCGCCACCATTTACAATTGGCTCTAATTAGGCGTTTTGAGCCGAGCCACAAACGGGCTCCTCCGTTTCAGCAGACCGACTCGTGGGAGCCCAAAAATGGGTCTGCCGACGCTGCCGGGTTAAGGGATTTTAGGGGGTGGAGCCCCCTGGATAGGTTAATTAATATATTCAGTTGATTCTGTGACAAGAAGTGGTACAGGTAACTCTAGATTTACACGAGTATTGTGTTCTTGAAGAGGTCGCGTAAATCAAAAACAATGTAAATCAAATAAGAGGTAGGTTTCTATCGAAAAATAATTATTCACTTCATTTAGTGGAGAGAGAGAGAGAGAAATATCCATATCACCGAGATATCCACTCGGGCACTCGGTCTCAGCCTCACTCGTGTGAGGAAGAAATGAGGGACACCATGAGCGACTGGCTAGTATTGGTACCGGTACCGTACCATATAGCTGGTACCGTTAGTACCGGTACTGGTACCTGCCCACCCCTATTGTTGAGTAGCGTGGCAGCGTGGGTACTGTATTGTTGTTCAAGTGGCGCGCGGAAAGAACTGAGCTCAGCTGTGTGGCCACAGCGCTGTGTGAGTCCAGTTGCGTGAGACATCTGGTGGCCACTCCGTAAAATATCGCATATAAGTGAAAAAACGTGTAAATTGAACATTTATATGGATTTTGGGCCCCGCGTTATTTAAAAAATGTGTATATTAAACATTTATATGGATTTTGGACCCCGCGTTATTTAAAAAACGCGTAAACCAAACACGTGTAAATCGAGAGCTACCTGTATCAAGCAAGAATACCCTCCTCTACAGAAGGGTTTTGGGCAGGTTAGTATCAGGAGTAGGGAATTTCAATAGATGTTATTGAGTTACTGACTGTGTAAATTTGCTGTTGCCCCTCCAGGTAATCGACCACTATGAGAACCCTCGCAATGTTGGATCGATGGACAAGAACGATGTGACGGTGGGCACAGGCCTGGTGGGGGCTCCAGCGTGTGGGGACGTCATGAAGCTGCAGGTGAAGGTGGATAGCGACGGGAAGATCATCGATGCCAAGTTCAAGACATTTGGTTGTGGCTCAGCTATAGCCTCCTCGTCCCTGGCCACCGAGTGGGTCAAGGGGAAGACAGTAAGTTGTTGAGGAAACACTTCAGAATGTGCCTTGGGTTTGCTCGGCAATTTGTCTGCACCATGCAGTAAGTAATTGTAATAATTTGTGATTTATTTGCCAAGAAAGCCTTATACTGTAAAGCATACAGTAGGTAATACATACTGTCCTCTCTTGCTTCTTACCAGTGAAGATGGTGGCAGTGTCCACCGAAACTGTCTGGTAAATATACCTCAAAATAGTCATGACAGGTTTTTTTTCTCATTTTAACTCTCTTGAGCAGGGCTGTTCAACTATTATGAGCAAAGGTCCAGTTAGACAAGTTCAGATGTATGTAGAAGTCCATAAATGTTGTAACTGGACCCCAGGCTCCAGGAGTAGAAAAATCTAGCCTAGCTAAGTAACCTGAAGGTCCTGGCAACGGATTCTTGCAAGTGTATTTCCTCAACCTTGACTGACTGTCAGTGCAAGAATGCATCGCCAGGATCTTCATGTTATTTAGTTATATTTTTCTACTCCTGGACCCTGGCGTCCAGCTACAACACTCAGAAGGTCCAGATTCTGACCACAGGCTGCCAGTTTAGTAGCCCTGCTCTAGAGTATATAGTCATTTACTGATGTGAGTATTGATTGGAACAGTGCTCACAAATTGGGTCCTTCACTGAGCTCTACCTGCCATCTGATGGCCCTGGTAGAACTACCAAAAAAAATATGCATACGGCGTACGTCCATATAATTTTTCTCATAGCTATGTTATAGAGACACTTGACTTACTAGTAGTATTTAAGAAATGGGGAAATGCAAGAAATAGGAGATTTAAATATATTTTTTCCCACATAAACAATCGTCACATGCTCTGTTGTTCCTTTAGAGTTCCATATATAGTAAATGTAATATTATAAGATACTAAAGATGTGTATTATGATTTAAATTAGAAATATGAAATAAGTATAATGCTTGCTGCCGGCAGCATGCGATATGCCTAGCAGCAGTGTAAACAACCTCCCACACTCTGATTGGAGGGACAGAGGAATCTATCGTGTTGAGGCAGCGGCGTGCCAGCCAGAGGAATGTTGAGTGGCAAAATTTTCAACACTACCTTCCACCACTACTATAAGATTGAGAGCATGGCACCGTGCCAGACTTTTCTTTTCTTGCATGATGGAAATATCTACCCAAGAGGCTGCATTCATGCATTCCTATTAACCACGGGATGGAGTGTTGAAGGATATATCGATGAATGCTCTTATTTTGCCAACAGTGTTCATTATAATGACATGAATAATGTACAGCACTCAGATTTTTTGGTGTAAACATAATGGTGACCGTTACAACTGAGGTTTCGCTAGTTTGGTACAGAAAAATGTCAATTAAGCCTCGCTGGACCCCAGTACACCGCATGTTTGGCTCTGGCAGGGCCAGTTCAGTGAAGGACCCAATTGGGAGGCATGCTCCAGTACAGAGGTCAGATAAATGCCACTGATGAAGCTTCAGTCTGCCATTAAAGAGTAGTCACAGTCCAAGATATGTTATTATCTGGCTATACTAGGTATGTGGTATGGAAGATTTAGGTATAGTTTTAAAACAAGTTGTATAAAATGCAATATAATTTTAATTTAATTTTGCAACTGATTATTTCAGCTTGATGAAGCATTAAGGATCAAGAATGTTGATATTGCCAAAGAACTGAAGCTGCCCCCAGTAAAGCTTCATTGCTCCAGTAAGTGCTATGCTCCTCCTCATCATCATCTCTGATGAGAAGAGCCGTGTCACATTTTCCTCTTTCTCCTGATATACAAATATTAGTAGGAAAGATACATAGGAATTAGAAGTGGTGAACACACCCTGATGAGAAGTATGCCAGGTGTCATGTCATCCTCTTTTTCAGTGCTTGCCGAGGACGCCATCAAGGCAGCGCTCAGTGACTACCGGGTGAAGCAGTCCTCCAAGGAGAAGCTGAAACAAGAACAGCAGTAGGTAGTATTAAGGGAGAGTCCACAAAGGATATTTCATTTTAGCTGGAAATACATATGGATTCATTCTGTAAAGATCATGTCATAATACTCATAAATGTACGTGACAAGCAAGTTATTCCTGAATATTGCAAAGATGCTACTATCAGTTTCAAAATTCAACCAGATTGCATCAACTTTTTATTAATTTTTAACCATACTTGCACAAGTTCCATTCACTTTCATGACTTAAGTAGTTTTCTAGCCAACCAACTGCAGCTTTTATTGGGTAAGTTTAAAACTACCTATCTATTATATACCTTAAAATTATTTAGTTTCAAATTTTGTAGATACTCTTTAGCATTGTACATACAGTGTGATGTCATTGTTATCCCATTTTTTCATTCATCTTTTGTCACAGGCTCATCTAAGTTACAGTACAGCCTACCTAATTAGGTGTTAAGTTCAGCAGATATTTAATGCATATGAAAATATTTAGCTTTACAAAAATTCTATATTGTATATATGACAAAACTGGATTTGATTAAAAATTTAAACATTTTGAAGCTATCTCAATTTAATAGTTCTGATGCCAAACTCCCCACAGGAACCCTAGCAAAGAGAATTGTCATGGCAAAGGTCTCCAGTTGTTTGTTCATCTCGTCATACCAGAAGCATTTCCCATTTAGTCAACAGGGGCATAACCCTAGCAGGGGGTGTTGCCATACCCACCCTATATCGCCAAGACTGGGGTTCCCTGCAGGCAAGTCACCATGTGGGCCCCCTCCTCATCATAAGTGCCTCATGGTAGGAACTGTAGACTTGCTCAAGCCACCAACCTTTTGGGCATCCCCTTGGGCCTCCTCCACTCAGGATTGTCTCTTACAGAAACAGCCAGGTTAGCAGAGCCAGCTTCTGCGTAGCGTGCCACATGCCAATATAGCCGGAGCTGCCATTGATGGACCATCCAGGTAATAGGTCTCAAATCAGTCTCACGGAGCAATCACCAGTTTGGCAAAATCAATCCAGCGATGTCACATGATTCTGCGCAGGCACTTATTATCAGTGGCATCAGTCCACCTTTTTCAAGTCACTGTAGTCTGTTGTTTCATTTCATCTGTCCATCACCAAAGTGGGAATTCTGATAGATGTGGCACCTGTACATATCTAGTTTGTGAATACATAAAAATCAACTGTTGTGATAGATATTCATTTTTATTTTTCAATAATATATTTGAATGTTTATGCATACAAAAAAACTTAGTCCTTATGAATCCCAAATTGATCTTCACGCAATCATGAACCAACAATGTGCAAGTGGACAGATGGAATGAAACTGACTATAGTGTCATGTATCACAGACAAAGAGTAAGACAGGGAGCAAAGCAACAACAGAACAATGGCAGGTCTCTCAAGGAAGTCTTTGCCCATGGTGTTGTAGACTCGCTCAGCATGAGTATATGGCATTGTCAGTACTTGTGCAGAAGGGCAAAGATCTGGATTATCAAGTCACATGCTCCCTGTCTTATTGTATGGCTGTGAGACATGGACACTGAATAACAACTTGTAGAGGCCTATGGTAATAACTGCCTACACAAAATCATGGGATATTGCTGGGATGACTTTGTCTCAAACTGGCGACTACTCCATGAGACTGATTTGACATCTATTATCGGGATGCTCCATCAACACCTGCTCCAGCTATATGGGCATGTGGCACACTACCCAGAAGCCAACCATGCTCACTGGATTGTTAATGAAAAAGACAACCCTGTGTGACCTCGGGAACACCCACAGCGTTCGTGGCCCGATCAAGTCATCAGGTAATTGGAATGAGAAGTAGTCCTGCATGGAGACTTGCCCAAAGAAACCCCCAAGTCTGGCATCATAGGGTGGGTGAGGCAACGTGCCCCCACCGATTGATTCAATGCCCTTGCCACACACATGAACAGACTGTATTATTTCCTCTAGTAACTCTTCAAACACCTATACCTTGGTCTTTGGAAAAGTCCTAAGGGTTTCGCCTCCTCATGCAATGCCATGAGAGCCTCCAGCGAGTTTGCAAGTACAGTCATACCCCTCCCTTCATTGTTAATTGATTCCAGCAGCTGTGGCAAAGTTGCTAAAACCTTGTAAAATGCCATAAAGCTAGTATACACATGAAACTAGTGCCATAAGTTGCTATAGGTGTCTGGATGTCATGTGTTTGACCTAACCTATTGGAAATATATTTTTGTTGCTTAAAACTTTCCCACCCTTTGCAACCCTAGCCCCACCACCATGCTATAGCACATGTTCCCAACTTTACCTTTTACAGAACCTCCTCTATGCTGCAGTAAGTAAATATACACAATGTCATCCAGGGACCAGTTAAATTGTTGATACAGTCGCCCTTGTAATGTCTGATGCCTATGGTGGTTATGATCCTGGCATCTGTTTTCTACAGGGCTTGTCACATCTGGAAAATTTATCAAATTACTATTTCATGTTGAAAACCATGTACCGTACAACTTTATATATTCAAGCTGTAAAAGCTCATCCAAGTGTTCTCCAGTCTGCAACCTCACAAGTCCCTGTTCCACTCCCTCAGCAACACCACAGCTCTCATGCAGGCACTCTTCAGTTTAAAGATGCTAAGTGAACAAAATTTGCCCATGGCACCATAGATCATGAGTACTCCCCACTTAGTGTCCCTCAGCAACCCTATCCCAGTCCTAATTCAGATTCATTATGGCAGTACACAGCTCATTGCCCTTCCTGAGGCATATCTAGTATCCAACAAGTCTAACCTATGTGCCATTCATTGACAGCCTAATCGTAGAAAATATGTCCATTTACCTTTTTCTCCGAGGTACCCTTAACGTATTTATTCATCCACTTCATAACTATATCACATCCTGATGACTTTGCTGCCCTATATTACCTGCCCCAACTCCTGCTCCCATCCCCACACTACAGATGTGCTGTAAACTAATAGAGATGCAAATTTTTTCCTGACTACATGCTAACCTGACAATTCAATAAGCTAAAATGTATCTCATCTGAAAATCTATTGCTGAAACTCAAACCTGGACTGTCTCTAGTCCCATAAGACACAAAACAAATCTGCACAGAATCACACTCCTCACTTGCTAAAATATCCAAACCTTAAAGCAGTGCTACAAACTACCACAACTAGCTTGCAAGTTTGTTGGGAAAAAAATAATACAAAGCCTCAAGGTATGATGATCCTGTCTTCTGTGCTGTCATCACCATCACCTGAAGGTCTGCGAGCCACAGCACTGCCGCTGGAATCTCGCTGCATAAATGTCACCTGAAGGAAAAAAAGTTCACTTAAGAGGTTACCAGTCATACAGCAAACATATACTAAAAATTGCAATATTTCATCACATGCAGTTAGAAATATAAGTGACTCGTGACAGATTTAAGAAATACAGCCGAGGGGCACGTGCCACAGCCATGATACACCTTTCTTAGTACTCCTGTATCAATAGCCTTAGATCTGATGAGTTAATTACCCCTTAATCAGGACATGCAGCTGACTTAATATTCAGGCTGCCATTGTTTCCCTACCTGCAGTTCCCTGGTAAAACATGTAGCAACTTGGATTAGAGAGAAAAATATTTGGATGGATCCCAAGTGTAAAAAGTACCGTTTGGCTCTGAATTAAAGAAATCATTAAATAACAGGAACCAATAAAATAGGTAGCCTCTCAGCAGTATGTCTACTTGATCTAGTGGTTGGCACGCTTTGCTACATACAAATCTTAGGTATTCTTGGGTTGGGCTTGGGTAAGGTGACAAGATTTACTGGATCTAAAAGGGACATCATCATGCGCATGATGGAGAGTGCACCTCACACCAGTGATGCAACTCTAATATTAATGTGAGTAGGGTTGGAGGGACAGCATCTCATATGAACTCTGTAGAGATACCTACGTGCAGCTATCTTTACCTTGACCTGTATGGACGGGTCAATACCAAATATTTAAAACTGGGACAGACGTTAATAAAGCGGGTCTCTGGCCACCTTAGGGTTGGGTTCGAATCATCCTTCCTTTTGGGTTGGTTGATTACTGGCTACCTTAGGAAGATAAACTGATTGTCCATGCACTTGCCTGGTGTCCTAGGGTAATGGGTTCTCACTCATAAGCTCAAGGGCAAGTAGAATGGCCATGTGTGGCTATAAAGTCCCCAACTTTACCACTACCATGCCTTGGTGGTTGACTTTCCTCATGAGTAATAAACAGTCTTAACTTGCCTGCCCTCACAGACACACACTAGGCACAAAGAGGCATATTCTTGATGTGGCAAATCCTCCAGATGCCTAATATATAATTTTCACTGGCCTTTCCTGAATTAAGGAAAGTATGTATTGCAATGGAAAAGCCTCATTTTTTGTTGCATTATTTTCTCCTCACCATCTAAGTAGTCTACTAGATTCATAATAATGCCTTATTTAGTGGGCCATATGCTGTATGGGTGGCCATACTCTTTATGGGTCTATGAGCTAAGTTCCATGTCTGGGACAGGTTCGCAGCATGGATCAGAGGACATGGTAGGTAAGGTAAATTTGGGGTCCTTATATGCTACCGCTGCTCCTGGCCTCAGTGCTCATCTCAGCAGGCCCTTTAGCATGTTATTCAAGGATTCTTGATGCCTGCCCAAAGTCAGGTTTAAGTGCTTTGTTAAATTTAATTAGAGCTTACCATACAATAGTTTCACTGTTTCTTTTCATAAACACTCATGTAGGATATTTGAAAAATTATATAAACTAGAATTAACCACTCGGGGGGGGGGGGGTAAATTAAAAATGGGCAATTCCTATGGAAGGGAGATGGGGCGTCGAGGGGGAGACGGAGGAGGGAGGGGGGAAGGGGAAGACATGAGTGGAGGTGATGAGCAAGGATGAGAGTGGTGAGTGGGGTATACACGTCGCGCTTCCCCAGTTCGTATGTCTAGATGGCCATGTCAGGCTTCGTCATTTGAGTCAAGCGTAAGCGCCTTAAATATCCACATTTTGCAATACACTATATTACCAAAAATTAGGGCAAGGCGTCAAAAATGCTGTGCCAAAATACCACACTGCTTCAACTGTTTATAAGATATTTTGGAAAAACGATGCCTCACAGGCCACGGCCTTTGAAACGCTTAGTAGTAGGTAGTTATTGTCTGATTCAGCTATGAAGTCCGTTTGGACGGGGCCCGTACAGGATATTTCCTCGCCACTGTTCTGCCAAATCTACATTAGAGGGTGGAAATACAAACTCTACTGGCATTTCCTTAAAAAGTACTTGTTCACAGTGTAAATAAATTTTCTTTCGACTGTGGACCACACTAGAGTGAGAAGGTGAGGGAGGAGTGGTCCTTGTCCTTGAGCCTCATTTTTAATATAATACAGAATATTTAATACACAATTTCAAGTAGTAAACTACTGACATATGAGAGAGAGTGATGTCTTGGGGGTGATGCGTCACGCTGGGGAGAGGCGCGGGCTTCACCCAAACGGACTTATTAATTAATGGTGTCGACTATTACTACTGGGGTGCATCAGCCCGGGGGCGCGTGGATTCACTCATTCGCCGCCTATACTCCCGACGGTCCACCCGGGTAAGCTCCCACGAAGGAGTTCTGTTTAGCTGATATTTAGATAATCTTATTCCCGATACAGGCGGGTATAATGGAGTACAAATGTATATTAAAGCTAACGGTAAAGTTGGGGGGCATACGCTGTACCAGCGCGTGGCCTCGGTGCTCATCTCCGTAACATTGGCCCTTGAGCCTGTGGTGGGAGGGAGCCCATTACCCCGGGACACAGGGCCAGTGTGACATCCGGGTTACCACAATTTACCTTCCTCAGGGTTCCCCAGGTACCCATTTATCGACCAGCCCGAAAGGGAGGATGAACAGCTGGGTGAGCTGCACGCCGACTGCCCGGGCGGGGATTCGAACCCGGGCCGCGGAGTAGAAGCAAGGCACGCTGACCACTAGACCACGGAGGCGTTTCATACCCCTAAACTAACTATAAAATGAACGAATAAGTGGGGAAAGCAGTTTGAGAGATGCTTTAAACTTCAACCCGAATCCGATGCTAATCTAAACAACAATCGATTCCCTCAATATGGTAGCTAAGACAAAGATCGAGCTTTAATAAGACCACACATCTTTTTAGGGTTATAAAAGAGCGCTACCTGTCTCACCGAGAAGCCATCTGAGCTGCAGGGGATGAACTCTTCAACCTTCGTCACGAGCCAAGCACCCATGCCATAGCCGCGGAGTCCCACTTGAGAGTACAAAACTCAAACATTTAGTAACGAAGGTCTCTTTTCCTGATTTAAGTAGATACAATGGATCACTATATAATATTTCCTAATAAAAAATAAGAACGAAGAGAACAGTGGGAAGGGATAAACTAGCCAGTTTGCTCGTTCACGCAGATGAACCAGCTTGTGGGTTCGAGCCTTTCATGAAACAAATATTAAATCACATTAACTGATTACACTTGCTTCAAAGCGACATCCTCCATAAATCACTAACACCATTGTATAAGAACACGGGCTCAGCGTTATTAACTCATCACCAAACCAAACCATCAATTAAACAAATTAACCTTCATAAAATAGGAGTAGCATTTCACATTCGTTGTCTCGTCGTTAGTGAATATTAGTGATTCCAGGCACACCTGGCAGCTATACTAAGGGGGGAACGCTTGTAACATCCTCTTCTTTGTTAGTGTTTTTGGCGTGTGTGTGGAGGGGGAGGGAGTGAATCACTTTGTATTAAACTATTGATCGACATTTTCTTTGTTTTCTTGTTACTTTCCTGATTTTTTTCAACCCCCCATAACTCAAAAACTATGCATTTGCGACGCATTTCATGTTTACCACCGCATTCCCCGGTCTCAATGGCCTCCTAGCCAATTTTGGTTGCGAGGGGTGAGTATGGGCAAACACTAGAATAATACCGATCATAGCAAGAGAGAGAGAGAGAGAGAGAGAGAGAGAGAGAGAGAGAGAATTTGTTATAGTTGTGATAGGTCGTCCCCACGATACTGAGGCGTCAAAATTACACAGAAAGCGTCACGGCTCCTAACAGGAGGAAATTCACAATCGATGAGAGATTACAAAATGTTATTCCAACTCATTTGTAAGATTTAGAAGTACCCCAAAATTACCCAAACAACATATTATTCATTACCATTTCTTATTCACAACCTATCGGAGACTTCACCCCTGACACCGCCCACTTATTGAGGGAACTCTGCTCGCTAACTTTCTCCTCCGAGACAGGGAGGAAGACCCCCCTTTTACCAAGTCAACACTTTAGTAGAATTAACCAACCTCGACTAATTAACCTATGGGGTAATACCGTAATAGTTTCAACTTCACCCCACACCAAGCGTTGTTTTGACGAGTGTTCTGCTGGGCTCGGTGAGGTGCTTCGCGAAGCCTCGGTACACACCAGCACCGTGCTTCTTTCTTCCACACCCACTAGAGTAACTAGACTATATCACCAGGAAACCTAAGCAATTCTCGAAGTATTCACAAGTGATACAAATGATTAAAACTCACCTGTGGCCGGCAATGAAACGGGAGTCTCACGGAACACACCCGCGCACCGTTAAGCCTGGCAGCAGTCTGCGGCGGGTGGAGGCGTGGCGCAGGCGCACATCCTTCTCACCATCTCAATTATGGGACGGATTTTTTTTTTTTTTTTATGCTTTTGTTTCCCCAGCTCCAGTGTTTAAAATACCATAATTCCATTTTTTTTCACTCGAATATATATTTTCTACCAGACCAGTGCCTGTACCTTGGTATTTTACATTCCATGTCACCTTTCGGTCAGTCCTCTCAGCTGTTTCATGTTCAGTTTAATCTATAAATTAATTTTCTTCTTCCTTCATTTCTCAAATTAAAGAGCCAATAGTGGACATGGTAGGGAGTAGATAGGGTCGTTTATTTATTTTTCTTGTTTTACATCACTGTGTTGGGATAGCTAATGAAAATAAGGGTCAATGGTATTTACTAAAAAGATAGATGTAATGATTTTTATTCCTCTGGTCTAGCGTTGTCCCTCTCTCTCCCACAGGCTGCGTCTTGAAGGCATAAACACTGCATGTTGAAGACAAATAAAGGAGACAAAAGATCGAATAAGTTGCATAGTTTAATTATAGAGGTACAAAATCAATACACGGAAATGCATATTTATTTCACCTGAAGATGCAGTATTGGACTAAGAACTCATGTTAGTGAAGCAGGAAAACAACACTGCGGAGCCCGAGCCGTGCGGGCGCCACTCAGGGGACTCCCTTGGCGCCGCTCTCCTTTCCCTTCAACACTTTCTACCTCGGTTTAATTTATACGTGTATTGTAAATATGGAAGACGTATTAGTAATATATCGATACACAACACCTTCTATGACAAGTTAAACTCACCGGAGCGTTCCATTAGGTTACACAGGGAATAGTTACTCTTTCCTCTCATGCTATACATAATATTCAGCTCTTACCTTAACATTATACATAACCTACTCTTTGCTCAATACATTTTCTGATTGGCTGAGTTAATTACATGAAGTATGTACATTTGACATTCACACTGGTGGCAGCGGAGAACAGAGCAGCCGCGGGGCCCGACAACTGCTTGACCGGGGCACCCGTGTTAGTGAAGCGCTGGGGCGGAGGGCTGGTGGTGCCTCGCCGGTCGCCGCCCCTCGCCCCTTGAAGCTCCAGTAACGGCATTAGCTGTGGTGAGACGTTGACGGCCCACGACCGAGACGCAGCACCAAAGATTGCAGTGACAACAACACACACATACCATACAGTCTTTGGCCGCACCACCACCACCACCACCGCCACACCCACGAGGGTTCCCTCACTCCCTCTTACCCCCGGGTTATGGCACATGAACTATAGCTTCACATAGGCTGACTGGCCGAGCTCTACCACAGCTCACACTGGGGCGAGGCCGGGAGAGCTGCGAGCACACCTTGCTTGACCCTCACCCCAACATGGGATAATCGAGTGCAGCTGCTCACACTCATGAGCAGCTGATTCCTATTAGTGATCCCACGTGAGGCACACCTGGGCGATCAGTGGTGGCTGAGGTCCCCAAGTGCTCGAAGAGACACCTGGTATATGTAAAGCTTTAACTTCCTCCTCTTCCTCATTACCATATATACTTTGTCCTATTGTATACATACTCAAGAACATAATGGTTATCTATACATGAAGGGTTAACCCCAGGACAACTTCACCAAACATGAATAAAGTCACACGGACGGCGAGCTCAGCGGCTGTTCCAGTCCCTGATGGGGATGAGGACAGCGCCGTCCCGCGTCAGGTTTGAAGTGACGTTACCCTGGTGCTTCCCGCCCACGTCAGAGTGATCCCGCCAGCTGGGGGTAGAGTGAGGCTTATGGTCTCGTGGGTCCGAGCCGCGCCGCGAGGCCAGAGTGGACTGGTGCTGTTGCTGCTGCTGCTGCTGCTGCTGCTGCTGCTCTGCCCTGTTACGGAAGGAGCTGGAGTAGAGGAGTGACCCGCCGCCTGAAGACTTAAGGTTGAACTTTGGACGGTTGAGGGAGTTGGTAGCAACGCCAGAACTGCTGTTGGAAAGCTGCGCTTGACGATGGTACTGTGACGTGAGGCTGTTCCGTTGTGGAGTGCTGCTGAGGTTATCCCTGCTGCCGCTCAGCGAATTCCTGGGCTGGCCATCGTTCTGGCGTCCAAGGCTACTGAAGCGGTTGTTGTTCTCCTGAGGGGCCGAGGGTGATCGTTTCACAGAGCCCGCCTCCCCCCTTCCGAAGGTGAAAATCCGTGGAGCCGTGGCAGACGGGGATTTGGCAGATGGGGAGGTGAGGGGAGAACCTGGAGGACGGATGAGCTGCGGCGGGGACTCGGGGGGTGAGTGACCGCCCTTGCCTGTCTCCTCTTTCTTCTTGCCGTCCTCGTCGCCGTGCAACAATTGGTAAAGTTCTGGCGCCGTAGTGAGAAGGCCCTTCATGAACCTGTTCCGCTTGTCCTCACCGTTGTTGTCTCCATTGGTGGTCGGGCCATTCCTGTTGTGGTTCAGGTTGCCATTGGCATTCCTGGTGTTGTTATTATTGTTGATGCTGTGCGAGTTGGTGTTTCTGTTGGTGTAGGAGGAAGTGGAGCGGGAGGTATGCTGTGAGGTGCTGTGCGTGCTGCGATGATGTTCAGCAGGAGGAGGCGACTCAATGCGCTCCTGTGGGTCCTCCTCCTCGTAAGAGTCTGTCCTGCGGGTGGAGTTAGAGCGAGCGATGGTAGCAATGAGGTTGGGGCTCCTGAGGTTGATGTAAGGCGACGAGCGGTACATGGAAGATGTTCGCTGAGTGTTGGAAAGGCTGGTGGTGACGGGCGAAGGTTCCGTGGGGGAGCCATTGGTTTTGAGAGGTGCCGGCTTGATGTTGAGGCTGTGGCTCCTGAGGACAGGCCGCGTGGAGCGAGGCGGGGACTTGTCCCGCAGCTCCGTCGTGTAGGTGCTCTTCGGTGATGACATGCTGGCGAGGGACACGTTCAGCATCGAGCCGCCGTAGGACCTCTGCAGGTGAGAGTTGGAAGATCGACTCCCCATGTCCCTCCGGCTGGGGCTGTCGCTACCGAAGATGTAAGTCCTGCTGGGGGACGCAGTGCCGTTTGACATCTTCTTCGGGAGCGTCTGAGTCTCTGGTTCCTTGGGTGTATGGGAATATTGGCGAGGCTTTCGGCGGGGGTCGATGGTGTTAGTCCACGAGGCCCTCGGAGCGGAGTCAACACCTGTGCTTAACTCGTCCATGCTGCGGTAATGCCACGAGCGATTCTTGAGCTTGTCCTCGTTGCCATGAGTGGTGGCAGGTACCACCACGGGAGTGATGGTTTTGGTGGTTCGGAACCGCCGCTCCACCTTGGGGGATGACTGGTTGTGTCGTCGTGTGCTGGTGTACGACGTGGTGGACGTGGAGGTCGTGATGGGAGCCCTGGACGTTGACCTCAGTGGAGAGATGGAAGGTGTTGAGTCTTGGCCGAAATAGTAGGTCTTGGGCTTGTTCTTGCGTTTGGTGCGTGGCGGCGGCACGGGGGAGAGTGCCGTCTGGGTGGCAGAATCCCGGGCGATGGTTTGCGTTGCTATCTCGGTTGTTCTGGTACTTCTGGATGACCTGCTGGGTGCAGTGTTGTAGTGGGCGTAGTTGGTGTGTGAGTTGCGTGTGCGAGGGGGCGGGGGTGGTGTAACCTCCCTCGGGGGTTCAGGGGACACCTCCCTCTGCGGAGGCGACCAGCGGCGCTGTGGCCTGTGGCCTACGTCATCCAGCTGCTCCTCACTCCTGAACTCCTTCATTCTGGAGTTCAGGGGTCGAGAGTACAAAGTCTTGGAGCCGCTACTCACCCAGTTTTTATTGGTGACGTTGAATGACTGTGACCTGCCCACGTTGTTGCTTTGCGTGGGTGGTGGCGTGGCAGGCAAGGGCGGCGGCGGGCTGTCCGATGGGGAGCGCTCCTGCCGGGAGCCGCGGGAGGGCGTGGAGAAGAGCCGCGTCGAGACGTATCCACTTGGGCTGCCTGACCTGAACCTGCTGCTGAAAACTGGGTCGTCAGCGGGGCGGCCTGTGGGCGAGACAGGCGAGATGGGAGGTGAGGGGAAG
This sequence comes from Eriocheir sinensis, assembly GCF_024679095.1. Lineage (NCBI taxonomy): Eukaryota > Metazoa > Arthropoda > Malacostraca > Decapoda > Varunidae > Eriocheir > Eriocheir sinensis. Next base: position 10,671,351 of record NC_066543.1, read on the forward strand.
GAAGCCGGAGATGACGGCAGGACCTGCACCCTTTCTTGCTGGCCGCTGAACCTGACGCCATTGGTGGCCCCGGGGCTCATGGGCGGGGTGCTGTTGTTCTCACTGTCGTCCAGGATGCGGCCCGTTGACCTCAGCCTTGCTCGCGCTGCGGCTATCATGGTGTCCGTGATTTCCTCACTGGGAGGAGGCTGCTGGCGGGGGGAGGCAGCGGCGGGGGAGTTCCACGAAGAGGTTGGTTTAGGGGGTGGAGGGGGCGGCGGGGCCTTGTGGGTGCTGCGGGAATAGTTTGGCGCGGCGGGAGAGTCCCAGTGACGCATGCCTGAGGGCGCAGCGTCAGGCACGTCTTCGGGGGTGGCTGGACGCGGACTCATGGTGATGGTGATAACGTTGCCGCCTGCTGTATGAACGGCGCTGTCGTCCTCGTGGTGAGAACTACCCGAGCGGCCTGACTCGCTGCCGAAGTGGTTTTCCAGCCAGCGATTGGTCTCTGTCTTGCGCGTCTCCTCCTCCTGGTGATAGTCGAGTGGTCGCCGCGTGATGGCGTCCGTCCGCTCTGCGGGGTCTCGAGGCTTGGGCTTGAGGGCACCAAGCCGGCGGCCACGACGGAGCCTCTCGCTCAGGGAGTCAAGGTCCTGGCCCTCCCGGTCCTCGTGGAAGTCCTCACTCACGACGTGCATCCCCTCGCCAAGCTGTGGGTGACACGCCATTCAGTGACAGTCCAAAGCCTCGTCCCTGCTACTGCATGCATTACTCTCCACAAAGATACACCACGTAGTACAGGAGCCACCCATAGCAGGGTCACTCTTGAAAATACCGACATTCAGACAGACAAACAGCCAGACACACAGACACAGAGAGAGAGAGATAATTAACACAAGAGATAAACAAGTACAAAGGCAGACACAAATACAAAAAGAATCAGAAACAAAAAGTAAAACAGACAAACAGACAGACGAAGGAACGCAGAGACAGAGATAAAGAAAGGCTGGAAGACAGAGATATATAATACGTAGGCAGAAAGACAGACACACTGAGAAAGACAAACAAAGCGACAAAAAGACCAAAACTCACTCACAGAGAAAATGCTAGGCACAGACACCCGAACAAAGAGAAAGGAAGGAAGGATGAGATAAAGCAGAAACAGAGACAAAGGTCGATAAAGGCACAGAATCCCATGCACACGGCCTCACCTTGACGCCCTGTGCGAGTGTGCCGCCGCGAGGGACGCCGTAGTACTCGACCAGGTCCTCGTCCTTGGTGTGGACAATGTTGTGCTGCGTCTCGCGGGCCTCCTCGTGCACCGACCCGTCACTCAGCGAAGACCCCGAATCCGGCAGTGACTCGTTCTCGTAAACTTCGTGCTGTGTGGTGCGCTCCGTCTCCGTCACCACATGGCCGTCCTGAAACACATGGCACAGAGGCGTTCATACATACATACATACATACATACATTCATACATATATACATTAACAGCCGCACACATAGCGATATACAGACACGTTCATTCATACACGTCTCTGTCACCATTACTCCGCCCATCAACACACAACATATAGTCTAGGTTTGGTTGAGTTTGAATAGTCTAATTTTGGTTTTAGTTAGGTTTGTTTTGGTTTAGTTTGGTTTTGGTTATCTTTTTTTTTTTGGGGGGGGAGTTGGTTAGGTTTGGTTTAGTTTGGTTATGGATAGATTTCGTTATTCTTGGTTTGGTTGACTTTGGTTGCTTTAGGATTGTGAGGCTAATGGTGCTCCGGGAAAGCCTGTCTGTAGCTTGGGTTAGGGATACTAATGGGAGACCAAGACTCGTTTGGCTGAGGCGCTGGACCTTGATCAGAGAACGTAAAGGTCTGTAAGATTCCCCAGAAGTTTATTTTATGGTTAGGAAATTAATGATACTCTGGGAAGGTTGTCTGCACCTGCTTATGGATGTTAAAGCAAGACCAGATTGAGGAGGAGAAAGTTAAAACGAGGAGCTCACTGGGTATTTTAAGATGGGCGCCAAGATGTTTACTACGGACCCAAGATGTTAATTAGCGACCGAGAAGATTTTGTATAGAACATGAATACGAGTTTAGGAAAAGAGATGTTACAGTGAGAGCAGGATGTTAACTTCCAACCGATAAACTTGATTAAAAAACGACACGAATGAAAACTCAGCAAAGATACGAATATTAAAAAAAAATATGAAAAATGCTTCAGCCACGTGACCTCAAGTGTTGAATGAGTCATGAAGAAACTATATAATTATGCACTTTGCAATGGGTGTGACTGAACAGAGAAGAGAGAAGCTAACTGGGAACTGAGTGGCAAACTGAAAAGATAGAAATGATAAAATACTAAATACTGAAGACGTTACACTTACAAATGAACGTTTTCAGAGAAGGAGAGACGCTAAAAATTGAGTAGCGAACAGAAAAGATGGAAATGATGGCATACGAAACAAAGAAAAAGCTACACTTTGAACTGAACGTTTAAAGAGAAAAAGACAAAACGGTAACCAGGAACAGAAAATATTTAAATTGCAAAATACTAAATAATGCAGAAACTACACTCTGAACTGAACGTTTACGGAAAAGGAAGACGTTAACTAGGAACTAAGTAGCCAGGACGTGATGTGGCAATGTAATCCACCCAAAGACGAGGACGAGGACACCTGATGGACTCACCTGGATGCGGCTGGTCTCGTGGACGTCCTCAGTGTCCACGGCGCCCCACTTCTTCGTGGACTCATGCACGACGCGCTTCTCCGGACGCGCGACCTCCCAGCCCCTCTCCTGCCGCGCCTCCGTCAGGGCTCGCAGGTCCGCCTTCCCTTCCTTGTGGTCCTCTACCTCCTGCGGGGGGTGAAGGGACTTATGAGAAGGGAATATAAGGCCGCAAAAGAAGCTGTGAATAAAGATGAGCGTTAGAGAATACGAAATAAACGCTGAAGAAACTGAATATAATACAACGTGTGCGTGGATCAAGACCTGCATAACAAAACAAAAGAAAGCGAAAGGAACTCTGTGCGAAGGCAGCTATGAATGAAAATGGAGCTGGTAAGTCCTTTGGCAGTACACGTTCATCTCGTTCTCATTCTCATTTCTTTTATCTGATTCTCTTTGTTTTAATCTACAATCCGAATGACACTCAATTTTAAGCTTTCGTATCGATGTGGACAAGTACGTAGTTCGGAGGTGTTAAAGGAGCTAGTAAATCCTTTAGTAGTTCTGCGGCCCACTTTCATTCCGTTCTCATTTCCTTTTTCTGATTCACTTCGTTTTAATCACCAACGCAAGTGGCCCTCAGGTTTAAGCTTTCGTATTAGTGCGGACAAGTAGTTTCAAGTCTCCGGAGGTGTTCACAAGTAGTCATTGTCGAGGGTCTCCAGAAAACAGACACTCGAGATCTTCCATGTAAGGTCAGAGGATCGCTAATACATCCACTTTTTTCCACCGCGTCCACCGCCAGGTAAGGTCGGCCAGGGTGTGACTTGCATTATTCATGTCCACGTCCACACACGACCTATTTATATATCTGCGTCTTTGTGTGTGTGTGTGTGTGTGTGTGTGTGTGTGTGTGTGTGTGTGTGTGTGTGTGTGTGTGTGTGTGTGTGTGTGTGTGTGTTCTTAGCTATTTGCGTTTTAACAGAATTGCGTCAAGCTCGTTTTGTTTAGTATTTTATCGCCCTTTTATCATTCAGTTGCTTACATATGTGCATACTATTGACACACACGCTTTCATTGTGTGTGTGTGTGTGTGTGTGTGTGTGTGTGTGTGTGTGTGTGTGTGTGTGTGTGTGTGTGTGTGTGTGTGTGTGTGTGTGTGTGTGTGTGTGTGTGTGTGTGTGTGAGTGAAGGGCCCAGTCAGCGGCGGGTCGACAGGTCTAAGGAGCCGCCAAACAAGGCTCGTCCTCGCGCGTAATGGGCTGCCTTGGCCTCCACGCCCGGTTAGGGCAGCCCGGGGACACCTGCTCCGCCCCGCCACACACCTGCCGCACCGCTGGCCACTCCGCGACACACCTGCGCCGCCGAGGACTGAGCGAGCACTAAATCAAAGCAGTGAAGCCACCAGGAAGGACCGCGAAGGCATTATGGAAGTTACTCCATGTGCACGACTTTCACGCCAGAAGTGGCCCAACAAGAAAAAAAAGATAAGAGTATGAATGAACAACCGACGCAGAAAGAGATGTCATTTTTTTGTTCGACATGGAAAAGACTTGAATTGTAATATGTTGCGGTAGAGTTTAAAGTGCGCATGATAAAAAAAAAATTAAATTTTAATATGTTGCGGAAGAGTTAAAGTAAAGTGCGCATGATAATACACCCCGCAACGCGTGACCTCCAAACGCATCCCACCGAACCTCTTCAGAAAATAGCCAAACAGGGAAGGAAAACAGCAACCTTGGTGACCCTGAATTCACATTCACTTTTATTGAAGATACTCGTGAACTTACGCGTCAAAAATAACTCGGAATAAAAATACTACCATCATCGCCAACACTATCATCATCAGCCATCTCCATCTGTATCAAAGGGGGGGAGGGGGGCTAGGCAGATATATATGCGTAAATACATACATACATACCACAGATACATATTTTAGCAAGGCCCCAGTTTCCTCTGTAATAAGGCTGGGTTAGATTAACATCACCATCATCAGTCATTACCAGTCCACTGCAAGAAAGGCCTGTCCCAACGCCCTCCGCCTCTCCCTGTCCGAGGTTAGTGTACTCCACCCTGCTCCGGCGAATGTTATAATTCAATCTCTATCTTGGTCTTCTACATGTCCTAACATCTTACAATGTTTGATTTGCCACGCTGTTGATATTTTTTTTTCATCAGTTGTCAGTTCTACACGTGAAATCATCTGCCTAAGTCCATTTCAGAGAACATAAACCTGTTTCCTGCAAGTCAACTGAGAGGAGGGACGGAGGAGGTGAAGGAGGAAGGAGGAATATTTTGAGGCGTCTGGAGAGATAATCACGATACAGTCTTACATAGGAATACATAGAAAGAACAGGCACCAGAAGACCTGGCGGTCTATGGCGAGGGTGTCTGTCTACTACCGCTACTAGTAATCTACGCGTGGTAAGTCTTGGAGGTTGTTCACACACACACACACACACACACACACACACACACACACACACACACACACACACACACACACACACAAATCTACCAACACATGTATAGGAAATGCCATCGTTTCTTCTTTTTCCTCTTTCATTCTTGAGATGTTGCATTTAGGGATCAAAAATGTATTATATGTAAAAAAACAATGGTTATACAAGCGGAATGATGAATAAAGATGACGATGACGATGATGGCGGTGATGATGAGCGACAATGTAAAAGTAGCCCCTCACAAAACAGTACACGTGCAGCAACTTTCAAATATTTCCCTCGGTATCTCATCAGAAATAGCTTAAATGGATTTGAAAGTGATCCTGCTTATAGATAACTCAACCATAATTATCTTCTCAGAAAATGTGATATTTTCTATTATACTAGAGATGGGAAAAAGACGTGAATTATTTTTTCTTCCGCGGAGCTTCGTCAGAATCAGTCAACTGCATGAGAAAAACCGTGACCTTGGCGCCCCGCCGCCGCCGCCGCCGAACCGGGCCCCCGGCTGACCCGTGAGGATGACTGGCCGGCCGGGCACGGTCGGGGAGGGAAGAGGACGTTGGACTGCACGCCACACACACACACACACACACACACACACACACACACACACACACACACCAGATGCCACCCCCTCTCTCCCTCTCTCCACACTAAGTACACGACGTTCCCTTCGCTGACATTTTTGGGATCGCTGTTTACGTGTGTGTGTGTGTGTGTGTGTGTGTGTGTGTGTGTGTGTGTGTGTACGTACGTACGTGTGTCAGGGTACCGCCGGCAGGGGAGTCCCGGTGAAAGGGCGAGTGGAAGGCGGCGGGAGGCGGTGCACGTCGTGGTCAGCCAGGGACGGACTGCTGGCCTGCCCCTGCACTGCCCTGTCCGGTACCTGCGACTCCTTCTCCTCCTCTTCCTCCTCCTCCTGCTCCTCTTGCAACCTCCCATCCCCTCCCTCACCCTCCAGCCCATCGCCTTCCATTCCCTTTTCCATTACAACATCTGCAAAACACTTCATTCTTCGTGTCCATTAAGAAGCTGTTGGGGACGGGAGAAAACACCGCAAAAAAACTCTCCCAAGCCCTATATAAGAGTGAACCAAGGGCGGGCACCTGTCGGGGAGGGCGAGTGGGTATGCAGGCCACCACTGGGGAGGCGTGTGGGCCGCGGCAAGCTGATCTGTCACTCTGGAGGGGTATTGAGTGCGTCCGTGGCCGACGTGTGTGTGCTGAGGGCAGAATGGAACCCTCAGAGGTTACTAGACAGGCAAGGGAGGGTCGGGCGGGGTGGAGGGATGGGAGTTGCTTTATAAGGGAGAAGAACACCCGGGGCGGAGTGAGTCATCCCTGCTCGCCTTCCAGCCACTCCACGCCACTCGTCGCCACTCGCCAGCATCGCCCCCACTCCTCCCCAACTCCCGCCGCTGTCTCCTGCCTCTCTCGCCGCCGCCGCCGCCGCCTCAATCATTTAGCAGGAAAATTTGATTCATTTCCGCCTCTCGAACCTCTGTCGTGGTGGCCGAAGGGAATGACGTGATGGTGGTTGCGGTTGCGGTCGTGGTGGTGGTGGTGGTGGTGATGTGACGTGACTTGCCCTTTCTCATCCTTCTCGTAATCCTTTTTCAGTTCTCAACCCTATTCTCTTCCTCTTCTTGTTACGGTTTCATATCTATATTTAGCAACTTTCCTCCTTGTGTCATTAAAATTCTTCTTATCCTTTTCCTTTTCCTTGCCTTCCTCTTTCATTTATCCTCCTTCACACCTTTCTAATTCTTTCTTCTCTCTATTCCTTCTGCTTTTATTTCTTTCTTTATTCCTCTTATTTTTGCTCATTCTCTCTTTTCCTCTGCTTCTTCCATCACGCCTCCTCCTTCCCACACTTCTCCGTTTATCTCTCTTTCCCTCCTCCTTCGATTCCTTCCCCTATTCATGTATTTTTCTTATCCTCTTCCTTTTTCTTCCCTTCTTCCTTCACTCTCTCCTTCTTCTTTCCTTCATACTTTTCCCAGTCATTCTCATCCTCGTTCTTCTTCCATTATTTCTCCTTAAACCCACCCTCTTCCTAATCCTCCACCTTCTCCAGCCTCCCTTTCTTCTCCTGTTCTTCCCCCTCTTCCTCTTACCTCCTCATTTTTCTCCCTCTTCTCCTATTAATCCTCCCACCAACTCCCTCCTCCACCTCCTGTCTCCCTTTCCCCTCCTTTTACTCCTATCTCTACAATCCTCTATGTCCTTATCCCCTTCTTTTATCACTATCATCCTCATCCTCGTATTCCTTCTCATTCTCCTCCTCCGACACCCAGCATGGCTTCAGAAACAAGCGCTCCTGCCTAACGAATTTATTAGAACATCCCCAGTGACGAGCGACTCCTTAAGAAGGCATCGGAGCCAATCTGATCGCGTGGATAAGAGATTGGCTCACCGACAGAAAACAACGAGTACTACTCAACGGACAGCCTTCCGATTGGCTACCAGTCACTAGTGGAGTGCCTCAAGGGTCAGTGCTGGGACCCATCCTCTTTATAATGACCTAGAATCAGGACTGAACAATATCGAAGCAGATGACACCAAGGTGGATCATTCAGAAAGACCTCAATCACATTATCGAATGGTCGAAAAATGGCAAATGTCTTTTAATTGACAAATGCAAAGTCATGCACATTGGGCACACATACATCATGAATGGGAGACCTCTGCAAGCGATGCAGGAGGAAAAGGATCTTGAGTCACTATCAGCAGTGACCTGAAACACGCGGTAAAAAGCGGCCAACATTATGCTCGGGTTCATAGCGAGGAACTGAGTGTAAACACGTAAGACCGCACCTCCAATTACAGAAAGGACTGCTTTACTGGAAAGGATTCAACGACGCGTTCCAACTCAATCTCTTTACATTGGAGAAAAGTCAAGTCTTCAAGTATCTAAAAAGTTCAATAACGTCGATTACTCCAAATTCTTTGAACAGCAGTCCAACTCAAGAACTAGAAATAACGGTTTACCCATTCAGTCCAGTCGATGTAACACACATTGGAACAATTCACTGGAACAATCTTCCCTCAGAAGTAGTAAATGCGGATACCATCAACTCCTTCAAATATCTAATCGACCGTCATTTCGTTGCGTCAGGTAAACGCTCTCCAATATCGAGGTGCTTTCATCTGCTCACCAAGCCCCAAGTGGCGGTCGAGCAGATTAAATCACCCAAGCGGGCGACCTCGTAATGAGCCAATAGGCTTTCTGTTGCCTGCATTTCCATGTTTCCATGTTTCCATGTTTCCTGTTATTTCTCCCTTTAATCCACTCTCTCCCTCCTCCCCCCACCCTTCTCCTGGCTCCCTTTCTCCTCCCTTAACTAGTACCTCTGCAACCTTCTGTGTCCTTATCCAGACGTCACTCGCGGCAAGGAGGCTCTCTAGCACTCACTGGGTCACCAAAACAGGTAGCCTTGTTGTAACCTGAGACGCTTTCTGTTATGTCCTCTATGGCTAGCCCTCCTCCTCCTCCTCCTCCTCCTCTTCTTCTTCTTCTTTTTCTTTTTCTGTTCTTTTCTTCTTCTTCTTTTATCTTTCCTATAACCATCAACTCTAATCTCTCTCTCTCTCTCTCTCTCTCTCTCTCTCTCTCTCTCTCTCTCTCTCTCTCTCTCTCTCTCTCTCTCTCTCTCTCTCTCTCTCTCTCTCTCTCTCTCTCTCTCTCTCTCTCTCTCTCTCTCTCTCTCTCTCTCTCTCTCTCTCTCACACACACACACACATACGGTTATGGAAAGACACAAACAAAACCATACGAGTTCATAAAATAATTACACCGTCAAGATCTCCCCCCTCCCCCCCTCTCCCCCCTAAAAAAAACATGACAAATAGAAAGACAGACAGAAAAAAAGTTATAAATAGGCAGAAACAAAATCAGAAAAGTAGGAAGGTGAAGGGAAAGGGGAAGACGGAACTACACTCGGTCATAAAACACACGCTTTCCAGATTCTCTCTCCCCATCCCTCCCCCTAAAAAAAAAATATATATATAACAGAGAAGGAAAAATAAACAAAAAATAAAACAAATGAGTCATGAGGAGGTAAACACTAACCCATAAACTCGAAGGACAAAACACACACACACACACACACACACACACACACACACACACACACACACACACACACACACACACACACACACACGCACACACACACACAAAAAAAAAAATGGAAAGACAACACAAACTGGAGGAAAGACAACACAAACTGGAGGAAAGACAACACAAACTGGAGGAAAGACAACACAAACTGGAGGAAAGACAACACAAACTGGAGGGAAGACAACACAAACTGAGGGAAGACAACAAACTGGAGGAAAGACAACACAAACATTAGGGAAGACAACACAAACTTGAGTGAAGACAACACAAACTGGAGGTAAGACAACACAAACTGGAGGAAAGACAACACAAACTGGAGGGAAGACAACACAAACTGGAGGAAAGACAACACAAACTGGAGGAAAGACAACACAAACTGGAGGAAAGACAACACAAACTGGAGGAAAGACAACACAAACTGGAGGAAAGACAACACAAACTGGAGGAAAGACAACACAAACTGGAGGGAAGACAACACAAACTGGAGGGAAGACAACACAAACTGGAGGGAAGACAACACAAACTGGAGGAAAGACAACACAAACTGGAGGGAAGACAACACAAACTGGAGGAAAGACAACACAAACTGGAGGGAAGACAACACAAACTGGAGGGAAGACAACACAAACTGGAGAGAGAGAGAGAGAGAGAGAGACACAGAAGACAACACAAACTGGAGGAGAGAGAGAGAGAGAGAGAGAGAAGACAACACAAACGACAAGAGAGACAGAGAGAGAGAGAGAGAGAGAGAGAGAGAGAGAGAGAGAGAGAGAGAGAGAGAGAGAGAGAGAGAGAGAGAGAGAGAGAGAGAGAGAGAGAGAGAGAGAGAGAGAGAGAGAGAGAGAGAGAGAGAGAGAGAGAGAGAGAGAGAGAGAGAGAGAGAGAGAGAGAGAGAGAGAGAGAGAGAGAGAGAGACCCTCCCCCGACACGTTTGAGGTACTTTCAATGCTATAGTAAGTACTGATCCAAGAAACTCTACCCCCCAACCCCACCCCCTCCTGACCCCCTCACCCCTTCTTTTCCCTCACTTCAACCTCCCTCCCCCTTCCCACTTCCACCACCTTTGGCCTGATCAATGTTTCTCCAAGCCACGACACTGAAGAGAGAGAGAGAGAGAGAGAGAGAGAGAGAGAGAGAAGGGGGGTGCGGGGAAATGGGTATCTATCTATTTGTTTGTCTATCTATTTACATATCTATCTTTCAATCTATCTATCAAGAGGGAAAGATAAAGACAGACAAAAAGAAACCGATAGATAATCACACACACACACACAAAAAAAAAAATAATAAAAAATAATAATAACCCATAACCCGAGCACCACCATTACCATTGCACCTCGTAAAACTAAGCACCATTACCTCATCACCACCATCACCACCACCACCACCACCACCACCGGAAACTCACACTCATGATCAACACCACCGGCACACGTTCCTCTCATCAACACCATCACCCACGGCTATCATCACCACCACCCCCATCATTACCACCACCACCTTCATCACCACTAAGAAATGACAGGTGGTGGTGACATTCTCAGCACCACCATAAAACTAACATTCACCAACACCACCACCTTTAAGAGTATAACCACCTCCTCCTCCTCCTCCTCCTCCTTCTCCTTCTCCTCCTCTCTTCTCCTCCTCCTCTCCCTTGACCAGCCCTCTCTCTCTCTCTTTCTCTCTCTTTCTTAACCTGTCTCTTAAACACACAGCCTGGGTTCACACATTCACATTCTCTCTCTCTCTCTCTCTCTCATTTTCATTTTTTTTCTTTTCTTTGACCTTTCTCTCATTTTTTTTCTTTTCATTCTTTTTTCTTTTTGTTCTAACCTTTTCACTATCACCTTTTTTTAAATATAATTCCTTACATACTTATCTATTTCCTGATGAAAGTAAGCGCGCACACACACACACACACACACACACACACACACACACACACACACACACACACACACGATTCCACATTCACTTTTGGACCGTCCACCGCACTGCTATGCCGCTAAAACCACTACCATCACCATCACCATCACCATCTTCGCCCTCCCCCCTTCCCCCTCCCCCCTCCCCTATGAAAGGCTACCTGGACATTACGACATCGGCCACTCCATTCCACTCCACTCCCTCACACTCCACTCCCACCTTCGCGAGAAAGTTTCCATTCATTCACTTCTTTTTTAACTCATTCCATCGCATGCGACCGGACGAATCGAAGGACAAAACAGGTTGAAAGCCACTCCTCTTGCCTGCTCTCCTCAACTCTTTCTTTCGTCAGGAGGAGGAGGAGGAGGAGAAGGAGGAGGAGGAGGAGAAGCAGGAAATCAAGAGCCGGAACAAGAACATGAAGAACAAAAACAACAATAACACAAGCAAAAACAAGAACTAGAAGAACTAAAACAAGTCTAACAAGAAAAAAAGAAACAGAAAAACAAGAACAAGAGGAAGAACAAGAAGAGTACCGCCGTGACAATCCAAGCCCGTGTGTGTGTGTGTGTGTGTGTGTGTGTGTGTGTGTGTGTGTGTGTGTGTGTGTGTGTGTGTGTGTGTGTGTGTGTGTGTGAGAGAGAGAGAGAGAGAGAGAGAGAGAGAGAGAGAGAGAGAGAGAGAGAGAGAGAGAGAGAGAGAGAGAGAGAGAGAGAGAGAGAGAGAAAAGAATACAAGCAGGTTTTGCAACGGCCAGTCAGACATGTGCAAGAGAGGACACTGTACTCTTGAGGAGGAGGAAAATGGGAGGGCAGGGCGGGAGGGAGGGAGGGAGAGAGAGAGTGGGGGAGGGAGGGCACGGGCAGGGACTGGCGGGCACGGGGAGAGGGTACGAGGAGGGAAGAGGAGGGCAGCTACAGTAATTGGGGGGTTGTGAGGGGGGTGGAGGTAACATACGAGAGAGGTGGGAGGGAGGAAGGGGAAGGAAAGGAGGAGGAGAAAGCAGATGATAAAGATAGGAAAAGGTTTTAAGATAATGAGCAAAGATAAGGAGATATGGAATTACGGGAAGATGATGGGACTTCAAAAAGGGTGGAAGAAGGTGAGGGAGAGAAAGAAGGTAAGGAGGTGGAGGTGGGGAATAGGGTGGAGCGGCGAGGTAAAGAGAGGGTTGGGGAAGAGAGAAAGGGATGGACGGGATGGGCAAAGGGGAGGAACGTTAGCAAAGGTGAACTTTCAAATGGGGAAGAGGTGAAAGGTAAGAGGGGCTGGATGGAGGTGCTGGAGATAAGAAGGAGGAGGAGGAGGAGGAGGAGGACGAGAAGGAGGAGGAGAAGTAGGTGGTGATGGTGCGGAAGGAGGAGAATAAAGAACAAAAAAGAACAAAAACAAAACAACTACCAAGAACGAGACAAACAAAAGAAAAATTAAAACAAGAACAAGCTGAGGAAGAAAGAAAGAACAGGAACAACAAGAACAGGATGAACTAGAACAAGATAAACAAGAATATAAAGAAAACAACAACAAGGAACACAAAGAAGAAAGAGGAAAAAATATGATCGAGAAAGAAGAACAAGAAGAAAAGGAACAAGAAGACGATCAGGAACAATAACAACAAGAATAGGAGAATAAGAGAGGATAAAGAAGAGAAGGAGAACCCAAAACAAGAAATACCAAGAAGAAAAAAAAAACATGAACAAGGAAGAACACAAATAAGAAAAGGAGCAAGAAAAATATCAGAAACAATAACAACAAGGGGAGAAGAAGGAAGACGCAGAGGAGGGAGAGGAAAAAAAGGAGGAAAAGGAAAGGAATCATCAGAAGAAATAACCACGACCAAAACTGAACAAAGAAGAGGAATAAGAAAATGAACAAGAAGACAGTCAGAAAAAAACAACAACAACAATGAGACAAAGAGGAGGAGAAGGAGGAGGAGGAGGAGGATGTAGAGGAAGAGGAAGAAGAAAAGCATCAACAGAAAAAGAAGTACCCGCGCCCCGCCACTCCCCGTCTTGGTGCCCTGCCTTAAACAGCTGATCTATGTAAACAGGTAGCGGCCGGTGACTGTCTCGCTGCCAGAACGGGACGGGTTGCCTGACACACCGCCCGCCTGTCACCATTCGTTACGCCTGTCCTTCCATCCTTCTACTCCCCTGTCCATACGTCTCTTCTTCTCACTCGTTCGTCTATCTTACCGTCTCTCTCTCTCTCTCTCTCTCTCTCTCTCTCTCTCTCTCTCTCTCTGTTGGTCTTTATTTATTAGCGAACTGTCTTTATATTTCTTTCTTTTTTATATGCACGAGAGAGAGAGAGAGAGAGAGAGAGAGAAAGTGAGATAGTAGAAGTGAATGCATAACCCTTTAACCTTCCACCCATCGCCCTATCATTCCACATCAGCATCAACATCGCAGACCAAAGAGACACAAAAAAAGAGGAACAAGAAAGGAAAAAGAGAATAAAGAAAGAAAGAAAAGAAGAAAAACTATATATGCTACTCCAGTCTACTTCCTCCTTCAGTGTGTGTGTGTGTGTGTGTGTGTGTGTGTGTGTGTGTGTGTGTGTGTGTGTGTGTGTGTGTGTGTGTGTGTGTATGGGGCTACAGTTTCACCCACATCCACCACAGTTACCATTTCCTCACTCCGTCGACCTTCAGACAGAAACTCCTCCTAACCTCGGCATCATCTCCTCTACCTCCTCCTCCTCCACCTTCTAATTCTCCACCTCCTCCTGCACTATTTCCTTCTCCTTCTCTTCCTCTTCCACCATCTCCTTCTTCACCTCCTCCTCCACCCTCTAATTCTCCACCTCCTCTTGCACTATTTCCTTCTCCTCCACCTCTTCCTCTTCCATCATCTCCTTCTTCACCTCCTCCTCCAGCATCTACTTTTTCTCCTCCTCCTCCTCCATCTCCTTCGTATCCACCTCCTCCTCCACCGACTCCTCCATATCAACGTTTATCACCTATATATCTCCTTTTCTTATCTTATTTCTTTTCCTCTTCTCTCTCCTACCCCTCCAATGCTCCTCCTCCAACTCTTCCACCTTCCAGTCTTTTTATTCTTTTTGTTTTGTAGTTTTCTTCCTTCTTTCTCTGCTGTTCTCCTCTCCTCACCCTCCTTACACTCCTCCTCTCTCATTTTTCAAAGTTATTCTTCTCCATTTTCTTTTTTTTAACTTCTATTCCACCTTCTATTTATCCTCCACTTCTTAGTATTTCTCCTCCGTATTTTCTTGCACGTTCTTCCAAGCCCTCTCCTCCTCGTCTTTCTTCTAACCGTTCCCCTCCTCCTCCTCCTCCTCCTCCTCCAAAACGTACTCATACACTTTCTCCTTGTTTAATTACGACCGTGTGTGTGTGTGTGTGTGTGTGTGTGTGTGTGTGTGTGTGTGTGAGAGAGAGAGAGAGAGAGAGAGAGAGAGAGAGAGAGAGAGAGAGAGAGAGAGAGAGAGAGAGAGAGAGAGAGAGAGAGAGAAACATTCCCAGCCAGGCAGTGCAAGGTTACCGTGGGAACAGTGTTTGTACCCGACACCTGCCCGTCCCTGTGACACACGCATACCTGCATACACACCTGCACACATACATACATACATACATACATACATACATACATACATGACCTCTTTTGGCCAATCATCTGTACACTCTTCAAAAGGGTTAGTGATCAAAGGGCTTTTTTGTTTTTTTTGTTTGCCTTTGAGCTGCTTCCTTTGCTGAAAAAATACATACATACATACACGCATACTTACATACATACATACATACAAACTCATCTACATACAAATCGTAGCTAGTTAGTGCGTCTATTAAAAAGAAGAAAGTGCGGTACCTTTTACGATACGAGATTAATATCCGGTTCAGAACGTGATATGAATAAGAACCACGACCTCGTAACGACACTGATGATGGCAAACAGTTGGGATCGCGGTCACCTTCTTACAACCGACGCCAGATCGATACGGTTCATGGCACGGAGAGAAAGACCCATCCATCCATCCATACATTCATACACATAGAAACATACACACACATACAAACACATACATGCATACACATTTCATTTACCCAATAATCCGTTTATGCATTTATACAGACACACACACAAAAAAAAAAAGCTTAGTTCTCCCCTTACCACATCCCGTTTTCTTTCACTTCCATTTTCAAACCCTGCGTGTTATAGCAAGCCATTCTTCACTATGCATGAGACCCCCTAAGAAGTGCGTGAGTCCATTCCTGACGTCACCCCCCCTCCTTCTCCCCCTCCCACCCTTACCCCCACCTCCGCCACCCCCACCCCCACCCAGTTACGTCATTTCCTTCGCTGGCGTGTATGATTGTGTTGGTTCACGAGAGCTAGGCGTGAGACTTCCGCAATGACAGCTTCCCGTGCCTCGCTGCGTCAGTCAGTCACTCAGCCAGTCAGTCAGGCAGTTCGTTACTATCACTTTTATGTATGGTATGAGAAAGAGTGCGTGTGTGGGGGGGTGGGGGGGTGGGGGTTGTAAGTGTGTGTGTGTGGGGGAGGGATGGAAGTGTGCGTGGGGAGATGTAAGTGTTTGTTGGGGAGGTTGTAAGTGTGTGTGTGTTGGGGGGAGGGGGTAAGTGTGTGTGAGGGGTGGGGTGTAAGTGTGTGGGGGGTTGTGTAAATGTGTGAGAAAGAGAGAGAGAGAGAAAGAGTGTAGAGAGAGAGAGAGAGAGAGAGAGAGAGAGAGAGAGAGAGAGAGAGAGAGAGAGAGAGAGAGAGAGAGAGAGAGAGAGAGAGAGAGAGAGAGAGAGAGAGAGAGAGAGAGAGAGAGAGAGAACGCACCATGATAAAATTGAAAAAAAAGCGGAAGTCATTTGTTGCACTGATATTATGACTCCTTGAGACGGGGACACATTAATGCGGAAGGAAGGAAGGAACAGACAGTGACAAAGTTGTAGTAGTAGTAGTAGTAGTAGGAGGAGGAGGAGGAGGAGGTGAAGGAGAAGTAGGAGTTGTAGTAGTAGTAGTAGTAGTAGTAGTAGTAGTAGTAGTAGTAAGAGGACGGCATGAAAGACAGAAAGATTAACCGGTTGCAGCTGGAGACCTTTTTTTGTGTGTGTGTTTCCTTAATGTTGTGATATTTCAAAGCAGGTAAAAACACCCAATCTCACCTGTCATAAGTTAACCCTTTCTTTTACCTGCCTCCTCACCTTCTCTACCTCCCCCCACTTCCACCTCCCGATCCCCCCACACACATTCCCACCCTCCCTCTCTTTCATCCCTCCCACCCAACCCCTCCATACCCACATACCCACACATAGAAAAACAAACATGCACCGACAATGACACTAACCCAACACGTCTCACAAACGAGCAAAGACATGCAAACGGCTGCCAAAATCAATAAGAGGAGGACGCACAGGTATTCCAGGTGTGTGTGTGTGTGTGTGTATGTGTGTGTGTGTTTGGACAGTGTGGTGACCTTGAAAAAACCCTTCCAGACCCTTTCCATCAGACGAGAGAGAGAGAGAGAGTGTGTGTGTGTGTGAAGGAATATTTTTCAGGGAATTCCACTTTCTGTTCCTGGAGAGTGTTGGGCTCTCTCTCTCTCTCTCTCTCTCTCTCTCTCTCTCTCTCTCTCTCTCTCTCTCTCTCTCTCTCTCTCTCTCTCTCTCTCTCTCTCTCTCTCTCTCTCTCTCTCTCTCTCTCTCTCTCTCTCTCTAAAAAAAAAAAAAATACTAGGGAAAAACGAAGTATGTGCCCTTTCTTATCGCTACAATTTCCTTTCCTTTTTTTTCGACAAAATGAGGAAAGAGTGAGAGGCGGAGGAGGAGGAGGAGGAGGAGGAAGAAGGAGGAGGAGGAGGAGGAGTAAGAAGGAGGGGGAGGAGGAGGAGGAGTTCGAGGACGAGGACGACACAAGGGCGAGGACTAGGAGGAGAAAGAGTGAGAAGATGAGGAAAAGGAATAGGACGAGGAGGAGGACGAGGAGGAGAAAGAGTGAGCGGAGGAGGAGGGAGGGAAGAAGAAGGAGGAGGAGAAGTTGGAGGAGGAGGAGGGGCAGAACACCGATGACAATGAACTCAGAAGTGCCAACCTGTCAAGTGCAACCCAAACGCAAGACACTGGACCGCAACCCTCGCAACACACGCCGAGCAACACACTGGAGCACGGACGGCGAGGTGAACGCGGGAAGAAAGGGAGAGAAGGAAATGCCCAGTGAATCGAATCAAGACAGTGACCGGAGGGAGAGGGGAGAGAGAGAGAGAGAGGGATGCTGGAGATGCGAGAAGCGGCGGGGTCAATCCAGCCTTTCACTCCCCCCTTCCCTTAGGTCCGTTCCCTCTCTCTCTCTCCCTCTCCCTCTCCTCTCCCGCTCCAGATGCCCACAACACCGCATCCTCCACACAGGTCACCCTCCACTTCACCTCCACACCAACCTGAGCCTCATGGTGCTGCAGGGGCGCGAGACAACACCTCCTTCACCTCCTACACTGCTCACGTAACTCTAGCGGTAATAGCACTCGGGCCCAGGAGCGGCGGGGCACGCGTGTGAACTCCCTCCCTGCTGATGCAACACTGAGCCCTCATCTCCTGGGACCTGCCTGAGCCGAGATGGGGAAGTAACGCCACAGTGACCCCGACCTGACGCCCCCGGCAAGGCTGGCATGGGCAAGGCTGGCGAAGGCGATTTTTGGGGAGTTTGTGGCCCAGATGGAATAGGGAAGGGATGCTGAAGGGTCCGGGGATAAGGTGATGGGAAGGGGTAAGGTATGGAAGTAAGGGGAAGGGATAAATGGACCTTGATTCAGTGTTTTTTATGCTTCTTTTGTACATCTTTGTTGGCACGTCTGCGCACAACTTGCTCGGCCTGTTTTCGACTCGGTAATTGACTCGACTTGCTGGCGTATCCGCTGGCCGCCACTGCCCACCTGCACGACTTCTTGAATGCAGGTAAAAAAAAAAAAAAGTTAATTGGAGTTTTATGCCGCCGCTGTGAATGAACGAATGAACACACACACACACACACACACACACACACACACACGCACACACACACACGTCCTAACAATAGTAGTTAAATATTTTGCCGACACAAATACACGAGTCTCATGTTTTCTCCTCCTCCTCCTCCTCCTCCTCTTCCTCCTCCTCTTCCTCCTTCTCTTCCTCCTCCTCCTTCTTCTCTTCCCATGCAACACACGCGAACACGCCTAGATTCTCATCATGACGCTGTGACCCAAAATTTAAAGTTGCGTATTATTTTCCGCCTTCCGTTTGAGTTGCGTAGAAATGAATCCCTCTTCGCGTATCGGTAATGTGTTGACTTTGCTGTTCCGTTGAGATTATAAGTGTTGGGTGTGTGCGTCAATCTAAAACAGGATATTGATTTTTTTTATTATTCATTATCATACCGTGTTTTATCATTACTCTCATTATCCCTACTATTATTATTGTTGTTGTTGTTTTACTCGTGCGGTAGTGGGAGTCCTCGTAGGTTCCTGTAGTCTGTTTTCAATCCTTTATATTCTTGTTTACACGATTTCGCGACGTTTATTGGTGGTTAAGTAAAATCAGGTGAGGTTAGGTCAGGTGAGGTTAGGTGAGGTCAGGTGAGGTTAGGTTTGATAAGAAGGAAAGGGAAGGAGTTGGAAGAGGAGGGAGATGAATGAAATGGACGTGGGTATATACAATGTGTGTGTGTGTGTGTGTGTGTGTGTGTGTGTGTGTGTGTGTGTGTGTGTGTGTGAAATAACCACACCATCAACCCCCCACTTAATCACCTTACCCCCCCCAAGACATCCCAGTCACCACTATCACCACCATCACCACCATCACCACCATCTGCTCCAGCCCCAGCGACAAACCACTCTCACTGGCCACCATAAGAGTCGTTGACGCTGCCACTCCACTCCACTCCACTGACCCACTCACTGTTACTTTCCTGCACTCTCCCACATGCTACGCCACTCTCTCCTCGCCCCTCCTCCTCCTCCTCCTCCTCTTTTTCTTCTTCCTACGACTATTTCGAATCTTTTACTCCCACTCTCTTAGATGCTACTCCACCCCTTCCCTCTCCTCCTCCTCCTCCTCCTCCTCCTCTTCCTCCTCCTTCACCTGTTCCTCTTCCTCTTCCTCCTCCTCCTCCATCATCACCATTACCACCACGCCTCAATTCACACGCACACACACACACACACACACACACACACACACACACACACGAGGTGACATCTAATTAGCCTCTCTCTCTCTCTCTCTCTCTCTCTCTCTCTCTCTCTCTCTCTCTCTCTCTCTCTCTCTCTCTCTCTCTCTCGTAGTGGATTAGTTAATTAGAGCGACATCCGTAAGCACATACCTATACCTACATGTCTACCTTTCTACCTACCTACCTACATACATACATACGCACACACACCTGTTGTATTTTCTTGCCTAATATTCTGGGCTACTTTTTTTCTTTTCCTTCTTTTCCCTAATCAATATTTTTCGCCCGTTGGTCAATTTCCGCATTTCTTTTTTTTTTTTTCGTTGTAAAGGCACAGCTGTTACTTCCTATTTATATTTTTATTTTTTTCTTTGTATGATTTCATGATTATAATAAGTATAGAACAATGCAACAAGAAAAAAAGACAAAAAAAAACAGAAAAAATATGAATGTTTAAGACGATAAAGAAAAACAAATGGACGACAGAGGAATGAAAAGAGGATGGTTTTGCTTCTTTTTCTCTCCACCTACGATGAAGTTTAATAAGCATACAACTTTTTTTTTTAATCTCTCCTTCGTGTACTTCCGTTTTTATCTTTATATATTCTCTCTCTCTTCCTCCTTGTCCTAGTATTTATTGATGTCTCTGCGTTCATTCATGTGTCACGCTTTGTTTTTTTGTTATTTTCTTTCTCTCTCTCTCTCTCTCTCTCTCTCTCTCTCTCTCTCTCTCTCTCTCTCTCTCTCTCTCTCTCTCTCTCTCTCTCTCTCTCTCTCTCTCTGCACTAAATTAACTGTTGAATAATGAACAGATGGGGTTTTAGGGGGGGAGGGGGGGCTTGCTGACACACCTGGGCAAGGAAGGGGGTGGGGGACGCAGACAGGGAGGGGGGCAGAGGGGGGGTGAGTGCCAGGTGTTGCGGGGCGGGGCGGGGCGGAGAGGAAGTGGGGGTGGTGGAGAGTTGAGGGGAGGGGGGGGGGGGTGAAACTGGTGTAAGGAAGCAGGTGGGGGAGCGACCTTGACCTCATCACCACCACCACCACCACCACCACCATCACCATCACCACCACCATTTCCACCTTCACTGTTACCACCTAAACCATCACCACCCTCACCACTTACATCAATACTATCACCATCATCACCACCACTACCACCAGCATCACTATCACCCATTTCGTCATCACCATCACTACCATTGTCATCATCATCATCATCATCACCATCACCACCACCACCACCAAGGTCACGGAACTCATCTATTGTAAGTTTCTCCTTGATTGTCTCCTCATCCGCCCTTCCTTCCTTCCTCCTCCTCCCTCCCTCCCTCCCTTCGCTTCCTTCCTCCATTTCCTCCTTGCTTTCCTCCACTTTTCCTTCCTGCCTCCTCTCATTCATTTATTCCCCTTCCTCCTTTTTTGTATTCACTTCCTATTTTCTTTTCCCTCCATTTTTCTCTCCGTTTTCCTTCCTTTCCCCGACCATCTGGAGTTCCCCCTTCCCCCTATTCACCCTCCCTCCCTCCCGTCCCCCAGTTCTTCCCTCCCTTCCATTCCTCCCACATTCCCTTTTGTCAGTGCCTCCCTCTCTGTCTCCTTCCCTCCTACCATCCATATCCCCATTCCTCCCACATTCCCCTCCGTCACTCCCCCTTCCTACCCCTCATCTCATTCCTATTCTACCTTTCTCCCATTCACCTCCCTCCCTCATTCCATCGCCCCTCTGGCCTCCCTTCCATACCTCCCACATTCATATCTGTCACTCACTCTCCTCCTCCTCCTCCTCCTCCTCCTCCTCCTCCCCCCTCTATGCCTATAACCCCTTCACTCTCCCCTGTATATATTCACGTTACTCTCCTCCTGTAAGCGATGTTATTCTTTCTTAATAAAAAGGCGAGTCAACTTTCTGCCATTGCTCATTCGTGTAATTGCTCATAGGTGTGTCGGCTCTCGCAACCTCACCTGTGGCAGTGATGGATACAGGTGTGCGTGAGTCTGTAATATACCTGTCAGGGGCGTGAGTCAGGGTAATCTCTACACACACACACACACACACACACACACACACACACACACACACACATGCCCGGGAAAGGTTAAACGTGGTAAATATTTTAGATATGGTACACGCCTCCCCTTCCCCCCTTCCCCCGCCCTCCTCCCCTCCGCTCCCTTCCCCCACTCGTCGATTGTTTGTCTGGTTGTTTGGTTGTTTGTTTGTTTGGTTGTTTGGCGGTTTGGCTGCTCGTTGACTACCTTTTTTATTTGTATAGTAGACGCAGTAACCTCTCTCTCGATAAGTTGTTTATTTAGCTGTTTGCTGGTTTCCTCTTTTTTGGTTGTCTGGTTGTTTGAAAAGTGAGTTGTTTTGCTTTTTTTGCACAGTTGTTTGTCTGCTTTTTTGCTTGTTTTGAATGCTTGTTGTTTTTGCTTTCTTGTTTTATTCGGTTGATTGGTCAGTTGTTTGGTTGTCTGTCTGCCTGTCTGTCTGTTTGAACGCTTGCTTTTTTTTTGTCTGCATTGTTATCATTTGCTTTTTTTTTTACGTTTTGTGATTAAAGGGTTTTATGTTTTGAAGGGCAAGGGGCATGTAGGTGGTGGTGGTGATGGTGGTAATGATATTGATGACGATGGCGGTGGTGGTGACAATGGTGGTGGTGGTGACGATGGTGGTGATGTGTGCGTGGGGGGGGGGGGGGGCCGGGGGGGGGGAAGGGGGAAGTTAACAATACAAAAGAGAAGATGAACGAGGGCGGGCTGCCGTGAGAGCTGGGGAAGGTCAGGGTGTGTGTGTGTGTGTGTGTGTGTGTGTGTGTGTGTGTGTGTGAATAAAAAAATTTGACTATAACAAGAATTCAAGGAAGGATAATTTTAAAGTATCTGATGTCCTTATATAAGAGGATGTGCTTCTATCTCTGCCGTTTAAGGAGGAAAGATGCAAAAGAGACCATTACCCGATCCCCCCTTGACCTCCACTCCCACTACTTCCCCCTCATCCTCCGCCCCCAACCCCTCCCTTTGACCCCCGCCATTGCCTTGGCCTCTGAACTACGGGTAAGCAAACACCACACACACACACACACACACACACACACACACACACGGAGATCACGGTAATTACACACATCCCGGTTACGCCATTTCCCCTTCCCCAGGTTTCCCCAGGTGCACACAGGTTCCCCCTAAGCATAATGAGCCAATTAAGGAACAATACCTGGGTTGAGTTCGTAGGTCAGTTGTTAGGCCTTGGCAATGACACTAGATCGGCATTTACTTAATATTCCTGTCGTTTTGGAATTCGTTTTTCTTAGATCTTTGGTTGGTTGGTGGGTTGAGCGATATGATAAATGAGATTGAGAGAGGATGAAATGATGAGAGGATAAGAGGATGAAATGGAGACAGGATAAGATGATGAGAGAATAAATGGATAAGAGAGAAAGGATGAGATGATGAGAGAAAAAAGAGAATGAGAGAGATAGAGAGGGGATGAGATGATGAGAGAATGAGATAAAACTATGGAGATGTTGGATGCTGTAAACTGTAAGAGGTGCTTGTTCCTTTTCTATTACTTCATATATTAAGGTAGGTTTTTTTGGGGGGGGAAGGGGGAATGGCATACTACTACTACTACTACCACTACTACTACTACTACTACTAGGTTTCGTGAGATTCTCCTTTAAGTGGACGATCAACAAGAACTTCCAATATATTGTAAGACTGATTAAAAGAGTCACGTTTTATCTATAAGAAGTAGCTCTCCGGATTTTCCCTTCCCAACACACACACACACACACACACACACACACACACACACACACACACACACACACACACACACACACATGATGGCGATGGTCCTCCCCCCTCCCCCCCACCCCGTGACGGAGCACAATGGACCATCAAGTCGCCCTGGGCTGCCTCGGGGGCGTCACAGGGGGGTGGGGTGGGGGGGGGCGTCCCTCCCCTTCACGCTTCCATCAATCACATCAACAACAGCCTTTTTCCCTTCCTCCCCCTCCCTTCCTCCCCCTCCCTTCTTCTTCTCTAACTCCCTTCCCCCCTCCCTTCTTATTTCATCTTTCCTTAACCCCTTCCTTTCTCCCATCTCCTTCTTTCCTCTCGTTCCCTTCTTCCTTTTCTCCCTTCCTTTTTCCTTCTTCCCTCCATTTCCGATACCCTTTCTTCTTCCGTATCTTCCTCCCTTTCCTTCTCCTTTTCCCTTCCCTTCATCCTCTCCATTCTCTTTCTTTCCTTCCTTGCTTCTTCTCATTTCTCTTTCTTCTTTACCTCCATCCCCTCCCTTATCCTTTTTTCCCTCCTTCTTCCCCTCTCTTACTTCCCTCTCTTCTTCCCTTTTTCCCTCCCTTCTTCCCCTCTCTTACTTCCCTCTCTTCTTCCCTTTTTCCCTTCCTTCTTCCCCTCTCTTCTTCCTCCCCTTCTGCTCCTCCTCCCTCCCGGCCCGGCCCTTCACGTTTCCACCTCCTTATACCCAACGACCTTTATTTTTTTTACCTCCCTCCCTCCGCTCCTTCCTCCTTCTTTCCTTCGGTCCTTCCTCCTCCATTCTTGTTTTTTTTCCCTCCTTTTCTCCTCCCCTTCCTCCAGCTCTGACCTCTCTCGTTCCCCCTTATCTTCCTTAATTACCACCTGTTGCTGCTCCCCTTCCCCCCTCCTCCCCCTTATCTTATACAACTCTTCTTCCCTTTCTCCCCTCCCCTCGCATCTCTACCCATCCCCCTCTTTCAATTATTTTCCTCATCTCATTCTCCCTCCTTCCCCTTCTTCCCCTCTTCTCCCCTCAACTACCCCTACCCTCTCCTCATCCCCCTTTCCATTCTTCCCTTCCTTTTCCTTCCTTCATCCCCTATCCCTCCCTCTATTTTTTCTGGCCTCTCTCCCTTTCGTCCCCTCACACTCTCTCTCCCCTTCCCTTCCTTCCCTTTTCCCATTCCTTCTGTTCCAACTTTTTCAACATTTTACCTTTTCCCCTCCCTCCCTCCTCCCCATCCCCCTTTTCGCCTCCCCTCTTCCCTCCTCCTCCTCCTCCCTTTCCCCGTTTCCCTCTTCCCTCCGCCTCCCACCCCCCTCTCCTCCCCCCTCCCTATCCCCTCCCCCATAGTGCCAGCTGCCGGAACAAACGCCAGACGGGTGTTTTGCGTCCGTCGGAATGTTTCTTTGCGTTCACGGAGATGCCGGCGGCCTTGGCGACGTGTGTGCGTGCGTGCGTGTGTATGGGGGAAGGGGGGTTGTGTGTGAGAGTGGGTGGGTGGAGGTTGTATGTGTGTGGGGGGGAGGGGAGGGGGAGTTCTGTGTGTGTGTGTGTGTGTGTGTGTGTGTGTGTGTGTGTGTGTGTGTGTCCCCACTGTGTCACACACACACACACACACACACACACACACACACACACACACACACAGGTAAAGGAAGGAGGGATGGAAGTGTGTGTATGTGACCCCCTCCCCCCTAACGTCATGACCTCGCCCGTGACCCCCCCCTCTTCCGTGACCCCCTCCATGCCTCATTCTGCCCCCCCTGACCTCCCTTAACCCCCCTTACCCCCCTGACCCCCACCTTGAACCTTACTCCACCTCCTGCCCCGCCCCGCCCCGCCCCAGCTGAGGTTTTTCATTACATACATACATACATATATTACATACATACATACATACATACATACATACGCTCTCTCTCTCTCTCTCTCTCTCTCTCTCTCTCTCTCTCTCTCTCTCTCTCTCTCTCTCTCTCTCTCTCTCTCTCTCTCTCTCTCTCTCTCTCTCTCTCTCTCTCTCTCTCTCTCTCTCTCACGAAACATCTCTTCCCCTTAAATTTCCTTTTTTTTCTTATCAAATTATATCGTTTTCCTTTTCCTTAAAAAAAAGAGAGAAAATAGAACACACAAGAAAAGAAAAAAGAAAAAAACTCCACAACACAACGTACTATTAAGCTTCAACAATCGCCAATTAAAAGCAAACGAAAGAAGAAGGAAGAAGAAGAAGAAGAAGCAAAGGACAAAAGAGAAAATGAGGAGACAATGAAGATAATAACAATAGTGAAGGAAAATGAAGGAGCGGGGCTTGTGTGCGAAGGAAAAGTGGCGGGTAATTATACTCGTGAAGGAGGACGAAGGAGACGAAGAAGGAACAGAAGGGAAGGGCAGAAGGGGAGGAATGAAAGAGGGAGAAAAGGAAGTAGCGAAGGGAGAAATGGGGAAGAGGGGAAAGAGAGGGGAGAAGGGCAGAGGAGAAGGTGTGAAGGAGCGAAGGGAGAAAGAGTAAAGAAGGGGAAGAAGGGCAGAAAGGAAGGTGGGAAGGAGTAAAAAGGGAGAAGGGAAGGAGGGATGGGGTCGTTAATTATTATACTGTTGAGGGAAGACGAAGGAGACGAAGAAGGGGCAGAAGGGAAGGAAAGAAAAGAGGGAGAAAAGGAAGAAGTGAAGGGAGAAAACGGGAAGAGGGGGAAGAGCAAGTGGGAAGGAGTGAAGATTAGGAGAAAAGGAAGGAAGGAAAGGGAAAGGAGGGATGAAAGGAAGGAGGGAAGAGAAGGGAAGTAGAAGGGTGAGAAAAGGAAGGAGGAGAAGAAGGGAAAAAAGGGAGGAAGAAAGGAGGGCAGGAGGAGGGAAGAAACGAAGGAGGAAAGAAAAGCAAAACAGTGAAGGGGGAAAAGAAAATGAGGAAGAAGGGGAAGGATGGAAGCATTGAAAAGGGGAAGATAAAAGGAAGGAGATAGGGAAGGAGGGAAGAACGATGGAGGAGAGAGAGAACAACTTCCTTACCCTTCTGTTCCACTTCCACATTATTTCCTTCCTTTCTCTCCTCACTAACTCCACTTTCCTTCCCTTCTCTCCTCACTAACTCCACTTTCCTTCCCTTCTCTCCTCACTAACTCCACTTTCCTTCCCTTCTCTCCTCACTAACTCCACTTTCCTTCCCTTCTCTCCTCACTAACTCCACTTTCCTTCCCTACTCTCCTCACTAACTCCACTTTCCTTCCCTACTCTCCTCACTAACTCCACTTTCCTTCCCTACTCTCCTCACTAACTCCACTTTCCTTCCCTACTCTCCTCACTAACTCCACTTTCCTTCCATGCCTCCACCTCCTATTCCTTCTCTTTCCCCTCCCTCTCCTTTCCTCCTCCACTTTCATCATCCGCCTTCCCTTGTCCACTATCTTTACATCTCCTCCGTACAACCTCTCCTCCTCCTCCTTCCTCTTTCCTCCTCCTCCTCCTCCTCCTCCTCCTCCTGTAATCACGTGGGAACAAAGGTCACTGTGTCACTGAGTCCTCCTCCATGACACACTATTTCTTCCTTTTCCTTTTTCTCCTTTTTTTTTTTTTCTTTTTTTCTCATTTCATTTTTATTCAGTGGTTCTTTTTTTTTTTCGTGTACTCTTTATTTCTTGCTTTGCCTTGCCTTTTTCTTTCCTTTTTTATTTTTCTTATTTATGTTATTATTTTCTTATTTTTTTCTGGACTTTTTTTCATATTTAGTTTACGTGTTTTTTATTTCTCTCCCTTTTTTTAGCTTCCTCGCTCTACCTAACAATCTATCTATCTATCTATCTATCTATCTGTGTGTCTTTGTTTATCTACTTATCTATTTATTGTCTTATTTATTCATTGCTCTCTCTATTGATTTCATTCTGTAGCGTCTCTTTTATTTATTATTTTATGTTGTTTTCTTTAATTTTACGCAGTTTAAAATTTACAGTTCGACTTTTTTTATTGACATTTCTTACACGGATTGTGATAAGACGAGGAAGAGGAGGAGGAGGAGGAGGAGGAGGAGGAGGAGGAGGAAAGAATGCGGAAATGGGTTACAAAGGGGCGTTTACTGAAGGGGAATATTGAGGAGGGAGGAAAAATGAGAGAGAGAGAGAGAGAGAGAGAGAGAGAGAGAGAGAGAGAGAGAGAGAGAGAGAGAGAGAGAGAGAGAGAGAGAGAGAGAGAGAGAGAGAGAGAGAGAGAGAGAGAGAGAGAGAGAGAGAGAGAGAGAGAGAGAGAGAGAGAGAGAGAGAGAGAGAGAGAGAGAGAGAGAGAGAGAGAGAGAGAGAGAGAGAGAGAGAGAGAGAGAGAGAGAGAGAGAGAGAGAGAGAGAGAGAGAGAGAGAGAGAGAGAGAGAGAGAGAGAGAGAGAGAGAGAGAGAGAGAGAGAGAGAGAGAGGAATGTGAGTGTATACGGAAGCCACTCCTTCGTTTCTCACGCTATGTAATAATATGAATACCGCTTTTCTTTTTTATTCTTCTTCCTCGTCTAACGTAATAGTAACAATAATAATGATCTGAGAAAATGAGGGGCCAGGACTTCAGCACGCACACACACACGCACACACACACACACACACACACACACACACACACACACACACACATGGACAGTATACTCATCGCTAGTGTGTGTGTGTGTGTGTGTGTGTGTGTGTGTGTGTGTGTGTGTGTGTTTCTCGACTCTTGTTTTTCTCACGGTGGTGCAGCAGCTCAACAAAAGACAAGCGAAAAATATGTTTCTTGATAAAAAAAAAAAATAGAAAGGACCAGCTCTTACATATTTTTTTTTTTATTCAAAGGATAAAATTGCAGCTTTCTCCAGTGCAAGAGTTCTCAGGCTGGGGTACGCGTGTGTCCAGGGGTACACACACACACACACACACACACACACACACACACACACACACACACACGCACACACACACGTTAATGAAAGAAGGAAGTGTGTATGTGACCCCCCTCCTCCTCCCTCTCCCCCTCCCTCTCCTCCTCCCCCTCCCCCTCCCCCTTAGCATCATTACCTGTGGGCGTATGTTGGGTGAGAACACCTGTTTGGCGCAATAATCTATTTCACGTGCGCGGTGGGGCTGAGGAAGCGGCGGGGTGGGGCAGGATTAAGGGATGAACACTGAGGGTTTTTTTTCTTTTTTACAGTAAAGGAAACAACTCAAGGGCAGTAAATAAATAAAAAACAATTAAGCTCACTAAGCGCCGCTCCTTCAAAAGCAAACACAACGAGTGGCTCATATGACATAGGTGGCTTTCTTTTTTGTCTTTTTTCTTCCTTCCTTCCTTCCTTCCTTATCTGTTTTCATGTCTCTCCCTCCCTTCTTTCTTCCTGCCATTCTCTCTTCTTTCTATACACTCTCTCTTGGACTATACATATAACAAACAAAACCAAGCTAAACATCCACCTGCTTCTCTTTTACCCTTCTTGAGTTCATATAATCCGCCTCAGGAGCACGCGGCCAGCAGCGGAAAAGTTAAGAGTGGTATACGTAAGATCGGCTGACGGAGTGTGAGAGTCGATGATGCTGAGGAGATTATCGGGAATGTCTACCAATATGAAGACGTGAATAAAGAGAAATGAATACAAACAAAATATACATCCGGCACCTGGTTTACCTCCAAAGAAGTGTCATATATTTACCTTTACAGAATCGTTAAAAAAGATGAAAAATGTACAAGAAAACAAAGGTTATCACGAGTTTTTACTGATGGAAAAACGTGAATAAAGAGAAATGAAAAAAATGTCTCAGCTGGTTTACCTCCAAAGAAGTGTCATATGTTTACCTTTAAAGAATCGTTAAAAAAGATGAAAAATGTACAAGAAAACAAAGGTTATGACGAACTTCTACTGATAGGAAAACGTGAATAAAGAGAAATGAAAAAAACGTCTTAGCTGGTTTACCTCCAAAGAAGTGTCATATGTTTACCTTTAAAGAATCGTTAAAAAATATGAGAAAAGTACAAGAAAACAAAGGTTATCACGAACTTCTACTGATAGGAAAGCGTGAGTAAAGAGAAATGAAAAAAAAGACCGTCAGCTGATTTATCTCCAAAGAATAGCGTGCCATAATTTTCTTTATCAAAATCGTCAAAACAAAAGTGAGAAAAAATAAAATAAAAAGTGCAAGAAAACAAATAAAAATAACATGAGAGTAAAGGAAACCAAATAACAATAACAAAAAGGAAAGAAAGGGAAAATAAACAACAAAGTGACAAAAGGAAAGGAAAGGAAAACAAATAAGAAAATAACAAGGAGAAAGAAAAGGAAAGCAAATAACAAAATAACAAAAGGAAAGTAAAGGAAAGAAAAGGAAAGCAAATAACAAAATAACAAAAGGAAAGTACAAATAAACAAATAACAAATAATAACCAGTTCTCAAGGATAGATGATGATGAGGAGCAGGAGAAGGCGGAGAAGGCGAAGAAGGCGGAGGAGGAAATATTAATGTCGGTAAGAGCCAAAGGAATCGAGTCGTGTAATTCCTCGAAGCCGTGATGTCGATAACGTCTTCAGCGCGTCGCGAGGCGTGGCCGAGGGGGGGGGGGGAAGGGGGGGGCATGAATCACGGAGTCGCCGAAGCCTGAGTTTACAGCCGCCGTGAGTCACAACGTAAGTCAGAACCGGCGTGAGTCAGCGTGAACCACCGTGACTCAGGCCTTGGCGGGGAGGACGTAGTGATGGATAGATAGATTGATAGACATATTGATAGATAGATAAATAGATAGATAGATAGACAGATAGACAGATAGATAGATGGAAAGGTAGATAGGTAGAATGATTGATACAGATATTGATTAATTGACAGATAGACAAACAAATAGATACAGAAAGACATTGATACAGATAGATAAATTGATATAGACAAAAATAGATAGTATAGAAAAAGCTTAGTACAGATAGATAGATAAATTGTTAGATAGACAGACGGATAGACAGACAAACAGACGAACAGATAGAAAGATAGACAGACTGACAGACAAAGGTTGATATATTGATAAACAGACATACAAATAGACAGACAAACAAACAAACAGCCAGACAGACATTCAATCAGAGGGACGAACAGAAAGAAAGACAGACAGACAGACAGACAGACAGGTAAACACACACCTTGAATCTCGCCGCCACGTTCATCATTATAATTTTCTCTCCCCTGGGTTTTTTTTTTACAACCTCTTCTACTTCCTCCTCCGCCCTCCTCCTCCTCCTCCTCTTCCTCCTCCTCCTTCTCCTCCTCCTCCTCATCTAAGTTTCAGCCATAGAGAGAGAAAAAAAAATCATTATATTAATCTCACAATTATTTTTTTTACACAACAGGAACACGAAAAAAAATGAAAAAGCTTCCCTCCCTTTCTCTCTTCTTTCCCCTATTCCTCTTTAATTTCCCTCTCATGTCCTAGTATGGGAAGGATGGAGGGAGGAGAGGAAGAAGAGAGGGAGGGAGGAAGACTAGGTGGAGAGGTGTTACATAAATCACCTACTATTTATACATCAACGTCTTCCTGCCTTTCGTGTGCTGCAAATGAATGGATATAAAAAAAATGTATAATGGTTTTGCGTAATACTGTTCGTTGTATTTGTGTCCTCTTTACTCCCATGACTAACCTCTATGCACCATTTCCTGTCTATTTAGTCAGCTGAACGATGGACATGAGTATTTCAGTGTATCGGCGTCTAAGAAAAAGAGCCAATTTCACAGTCCAACACAGTGGCTTTGTAATCACCCAAACCAAACTAAAGTCTTCCAAATATGTCGAGGCCGGTCTGACGTAGGCTCCCGCTGGTTCTTTCCTCCCCTCTGCTCTGCCACACAGTCCCAACACCTATCTCTTCCTCTCATGTGTAAGCTATAGGTAACATATGAGAGGAAAAAATGGGTGTTGGGACTGTGTGGCAGAGCAGAGGCGAGAAATGGAACCGCGGGAGCCAACGTCAAAACGGACTCGACAATTTGGTTTCACTATTCCTAATCTTCTACACTCCATCATGGTTAGGTTTTCGATGCAACACCAGATCCATAAAGGAACTTCCCGTATGGTTTCCTCGACTTTCTTAACTATGAACACAAAACACTGCATGATTTTTTTAAGTCTTTGGTATTGGTTTGGGGGCTTACTAACCCATCATGGCAAACTGAGAAAGTGGAACACAAAACACTACATGATCTTTTAAAGTCTTTGGTATTGGTTTGGGGGCTTACTAACCCATCATGGCAAACTGAGAAAGTGGAACACAAAACACTACATGATTTTTTAAAATCTTTGGTATTGGTTTGGGGGCTTACTAACCCATCATGGCAAACTGAGAAAGTGGAACAGAAAACACTACATGATTTTTTAAAGTCTTTGGTATTGGTTTGGAGGCTTACTAACCCATCATGGCAAGCTGTGAAAGTGGCCGTGAGAGTGGAATGGAGCGCTTTTGGTCAACATATCAGTCATAGCAACCTGTCACCCTCCCCTAGGAAAAGGTGCTCGATAAATGCATTCTGGCACTCCTAAGACATGGTTCAGAAACTTGGCGCCTCACAAAAGATCAACAGAAAAACCCAAATAGGGTATAAGAAAGATTGGAGAGAAAAATGCTAGGTATAACATGGAGAAACAGGAAGCGAGCACCATGGAAGGGGTAACAAACGAAGACTGAAGACACGCTAATGACAACGAGGAACAACAAACGGACTTAGGTGGGTCACATCATCCACAGAACTAATGCAAGTAACCGAAGTAAAGATTGAAGACACCCTAATGACAACGAGGAACAATAAACGGACTTAGGAAGGTCACATCATCCACAGAACTAATGCAAGTAACCGAAGTAAAGATTGGAGACACCCTCATGACAACGAGGAACAATAAACGGACTTAGGAAGGTCGCATCATCCACAGAACTAATGCAAGTAACCGAAGTAAAGATTGAAGACACTCTAATGACAACGAGGAACAATAAACGGACTTAGGAAGGTCGCATCATCCACAGAACTAATGCAAGTAACCGAAGTAATAGTGGCAATCCAGATATAAGAGTCAGGGCGGACAGAGAATCGAGGTGAGAGATGAAATTGAAATCTGTGCTGGAGGAGGAGAGAAAAATCTAACATCAGCGAGAAGAATAACACTTAGAAATACCTTTATACTGCAGTGGACTAGTAGCGTAATGGTAATGATTATGATGAAAATGATGATGATGATAATGAGGAGGAGGACGATGACGCTAAATGGAAGGAAAATCGGCACTCCTTGTTTCCTACCTTTTTTTTTTTTTTACAACAAAGGAGACAGCTCAAGGGCACACAAAAAAGGAAACAATAATAAAAAAAAAGACCGCTACTCGCTGGTCCTGAAACGGGTCGTCCTCCTCCTCGCCTCTGCCCTCTACCACCTTCCTTACAATCAATAGACGATGGAATACAACTTGTCGCTTCCCATCCATCGCAGCGTTGGCAAATTATCGTACTCATCGCATTGCATTTTCGCAGTTTCTGACCAATAAATATACCAGAAAAAACGAAAACGATCAATATTTAACAGTTTTAACGATAACTTTAAATTTCTGTCGTTATTTGTGTGGTTACGACCGTCTTAGAGCCTAAAGATGATAAATGCAGTGTTCAGAGTACGACAATTTGGCAACGCTGACCCATCGCCTCTCCCCAACGTTACCAGATTGTCGTACTCAGCCTCTTGCATTTACCGATTTCTGATCCTAAAACTGTCTCCTGGACCCCAGTAACGACATACATTCATAGTTATCGCTAAAAGAGTTAATTCCTGATGTTTCTAGGCAATAGTTATACGTCAGAAACCGGTAAATACTATGCTTTGAGTACGATAATCTGGCAACGGTGCCTCTCCCACATCAGTCACCCGTCACCGATTCCACCTCTCAAACACTTCCTCGCGCCTCCCGCTCTCACCCGATCATCGACAATTACAAATAATCAAGTAATTACATGTCATTCCTCGGCCATGGACTTCAGCTTTCCCTGTTCTTGATTCCTTAATTCCCACTCATTACGTGTCATCAAGCAATATGTGTGTTAATGAGATGGTTTAGTGGGGGAAACGCAATGAACGCTTTCCTTAACAGCCTTGACTTCCTTCCTTGCTTCCTTCCTTCCGCGTTTGGAGCATTGTATCGAAAGAGGAAACGTCAGATCTTAATAACAGTGAATGGTGAGGTTAGATATACGATGATTCTGAGGTTGTGGTGGGGAGTTACTTTACTTTATTTTTACTTTTTTTTTTTTTTTGTCTCTGGTGTGTGAATTTGAAGGTTAAGCATAAATAGGCTGAAGTTCTCTCCCTTTCCTTCCTCTTCGTACCTTCAGTCCACTATCTTCTTCCATTTACTCTTTTATCTACATTGTTAGCCTATCATTACTTTCCTTTCCTTCCTCTTCATATCTTCACTCCACTATCTTCTTCCATTTACTCTTTTATCTACATTATTAGCCTATCATTACTTTCCTTTCCTTCCTCTTCGTACCTTCAGTAAACTATCTTATCCCATTTACTCCTTTCTCTACATCAAAAATAGCCTATCATTTCTTTCTTTTCGTTCTTAATCACACCTTATGTCCGCTATCTTGTTTCATATACGCTTTTCTCTACATCAGAAATAGCCTATCTTTGCCTCACTTTCGTTCTTCTTCATCCTTCCGTCAAAAGTATAAGGAATAGGAGAAAGAAAGGGAATAGAGGGATGTGCCTATCCATATCCTACAGTCCCCTTTGCATGCCAAGAATAGGATGAAGAGATGGGAAGGGAAGAAAGGGAGTAAACAAGTAAACCTCCCTAACTCCTTTGAGACTTACAAGGCTATATTCTTAAAACATTTCGAATTTGGAGCACACACTATATCCTACAGTCCCCTTAGCATGCCAAGAATAGGATGAAGAGATGGGAAGGGAAGAAAGGGAGTAGAACGGAAACCTCCCTAACTCCTTTGAGACTCATCAGGCTAATTCTTAAACATTTCGAAGCTGGCGCACACACATAGCTAATGACAAGAGTTTCGTAGGAGTTGTGGGCATTTCCATGGGTAGTTTTATGACCCTGGCGGTAGTCTAACAAAACTTACGTACCATGAATGTGAAAAAACTCTTGAGAACACGATTAATCTCCAGGCCTTTGGAAATAAATGTAAGAGGCTGAAGCGTTTGAGAAAGGCCAAAAAGAATAGAGAACAGCCGTAGCCAGAGCCATAGAATAGGAGAGTTTTTTTAGTCCTCTAGGTATGGTCAGACTCTCGAAGAAGCGCCTAAAGTCCAAATCAAACACTATTTTCCCAGCGGCCCTTCTGGTAGCAACGTGGCGCCAGTGATAAATGTGACCACACTCTCCTATTGCATTTGCCTCTAGCCGCGGCCACCTGAGTCGCGTTCCCCTTACCTGGTTGCTGACGTCGCCCACATGCACCACCTCCTCCGTCTCCTTCCTGTTCTCGGCCACCTGGTGCGAGTTGACGATGTGCTCCTTCTTCTCCGACACCACAACGGCGCCTCCCACGGGCACCCAGTCCTCGCCCGGGGCCTCCAGCGCTGCCCCCTCCTGTCCCTCCGGCGTCAGGTGCTGCAGAAGGAAGGGGTTGTTAGGGATTGTGTTCAGTACAGTTGGTAGGGCGAAGTATGGCCTTTGTGGCGGCATTTCTGTCATTACATATATATAGTATTTTCATCTATAGGTTCTGCTTTTGTGGTGTAAATTCTCTTTTTCTTCAAACTTCATACAGTAGCTCTATTTTTTTTATTCTCCATGTTTTTCTTTA